>NC_060138.1:479495502-479810086 GCF_021461385.2 Schistocerca piceifrons | reverse complement strand
TCGTACGGGAAACTTCAACTTTCTTAACCCTTTACACCAACAGTAATTACACAAAAGAAATCAGCACGTGTCGCCGAATCACAAGCAGCATACTGACGTCAAAAGAGCTAACATTTCACATTATGACTGCTCACAGCGCAATATTTTCATCTTATGCCACAGAGGGGACTATTATTATTTGTTCAGCGTACTTCGAGAGCGGATCGATTAATGAATATACCTACGTATTCCAGTGGCCTGTGATGCATACAGCTTGCACAGAAGTTCTCGGAACAGCGTCAGTTTAATTAAACCCACCCGGTATTTATTTACTGTATGACTTTAATATTTTCAATTACTTTACCACTGTATTGTCAAAGACGACATTAACTCTGCGTTTGTACCTCGCAATCGACAGAGGATAGCTACCGATAAAAGACTACAAATATATATCGAACAACTTACCCATTCCGAAAGCATCAGACCAGTTGGTCTCTATTTAGTTCAGCATCTGAAGCACAGCTATGAAGCCAAAACAGAAGGTCTATGTACGCAGCAGTAACAGCTAAAACGATGATGCACCAGACAGACGCTCACGCTAAATAAGTTAAGTAAGCAAGCGAATGAGAGATCATAGAGACAGATGTAGACATTAAAGCTTTTGGATAAAACAGAACACTTACTTAAATCCACTACACTCCAGAGTATTAGTAAGAATCCAGTAGCAGCCTTGAGTGATCAAACGAGACGATTAGTAGACATGTGTGTAACGCTGCTGTTATCTAAAAGGACAAAAAACAACTAAAAGTTTTAGTTTTAAATTGCAATCTTATCAATACATGAATGAGGCTTATTGCAAGTCATAAGAGCTTTAGAGCAGGGAACGAAACACTAATTTCGTACACATTTGAAGAACTGCGGATGATTTCTTTTGTTGGTCGTGATGGTGTGGCATTCTTGTTAGTTGTGGATGTTCTATGGCTTAATTTATGGACTATTTTATATTTTTCATGTTATTAAGGTGTTTGCAAATTTCGAATAACATTCCGTCATACAAGTTTCCGTTTTTACTCATTTATTAATAATTTTCATTTTCAACATTTCACAACAGCAACACCTTCCAACTACCTCGTAACAACTTCGTTTAGCAACTCACCAACTTGAGAAAAACCTTTCGTTTGGGCCAATTCCGAACCTTACGTGGACTGATGACAACGTAATTTATAATGGAGAAATTTGTACATATTTATTTAATTATGACAGCATAATCAGCAGGAAATAAAAATATATTTTAAATGAACTGTTTTGTAAAATTCACGGATAATCTACGCCAATCTCCCTAAAATGAATATTGTTAATAATTACTGTTGAAATATGTAAGCTGCCTTAAACAGAACAGGAACAAATGCAATGCTAAGGTTTCTCATTTTGTACAAAAAACAGTTTTTCTAGTAGCAAACTAGCAGTGAGATAACTATTACATTTTGAACACTTAACTGCGTAATCTTATAAATTCTAAATATATATGTGTTTTATACTGTTGATAACATTTTGATTTGAAAGCTGTTAAACAATGATTAATATAGGTTGAGAACCAGAATATGATCATTAACATGTAATCACGCAACAAAAATTGTCGTATGCCGAGATGTTTAGTAAGCAGATGTACTGTATACTGCTATAGGAGAATCTCGGTCTGTAACAAGTGCATCAGCATTCTCTTCCAAACCGGAAAACGAACCACGATATAAGTGAATTCTCATGTATCACAACTGTAGGGTTTGGTTAAACTATAAAGATACATTTCAAATCCTGCAGTTGCTGCAGCAGGGCCAGAAAACTATAACATATCAAACTAACGGAATGATAGTGATATTAATCTCGAAGTACTAACTATAGTTTATAATTAGTGCAAAGGTTAGAGTAACGCATCACCAATGCTAAGTTAGCATCATCTGAAGCACACAGTTATTTTCCCAGTATCCGAATAAAAGAGGGCGTTTGTGCGCTAGGATTGTGCTAACATAAACAGAAAATCAATCCAAATAAGCTAATGAACGTTATCAGTGATGTGCTACTGTTGTTTTTCTTTCAAGAATACAAACTGTCATCAGGGAGATTGACTAGTTCGGTGTTACCCAGTATTCCTAGCTTTTACACAAAATACATTATGTGAGCAAAGTATCCGGAAAATCCTGTAATGCGCAACTGCTCACTAGACGTGACAAGAGCCGGGCACGGCAGCATATAAGCAGGCGGGGACTATTGTGTTGTCAGTAGGGAAGCACTAACAGTAACAGTAACAGTAACAGTAACAGAAAAGATCAGTAACTTCGAACGTGGACTATTCAATGGATTCACCAGAGACATTTCTACTGTTCTATAGATCTCCAAGTCGATTGATGGTAATATGGTTGAGAAGTGGAGCTGCGAAGGAACACCCACACCTAAACGAAGACCAGGAAAGTCACGTGTACTGACCGACAGGGACTGTAGAGCACTGCGGAAACCTGTTGTAAAAGTCGCATGAAATCAGAATAAGGAATCACTCCTGAGTTCCACAGAGCTACCAGCAATCCAGCTGGCACAAAGACTGTGCATAGGGAGGTAAAAATAATACAGTGGTCGAGCAGCTCCTTATAAATCACATTTCTGTAGTCAATTCTGAGCTATGCTTGGTGGAAGCGAGTGATTTGGAGTGATAACTCACACTGCGGCAGTCCAATGGTAGGATTTAGGTTTGGCGAATTCCCTGGAGAACGTTGCCTGCCATCACGTGTAGATGCAACAGAGAAATACGGAGGAGGTAGTGTCACGCTGTTGTGGGTGGTTTTCGTGTTTAGGGTGTAGTACTGCTATTACGTTCACGGGGGAACCTCCGCCAGGCACTATACGGTGGCTTGTGGAGTATGTATGTAGTTGTAGATGCAGAAAAATGGGGAAGGATATGAACATATTTTACAACAATGCGTACAACACACCCGATAGCATATGTGGAGCAATCTTTCGTCCACATTTCTGAAACGGACTAGTTTGCCAAGCGTCACGAGATGGACCCAATGGAATACCTTTGGGATGAGATGGAACATCTACTTCGCTCCACACCACAATGTCCACGATCACTACCTTCTCTTTTTTCGGCTCTTGAAGAAGAAAGGGCTGCCATTCTTCCACAGACATTCTGACACCACACTGAAAGCGTCCCCAGCATAGTTCAAGCCGTTATACAACCGAAAGGTGGACATATCCGTTATTAATGCCCAGTAAGAGATGTACTCGTGGTCTAGGGGTAGCGTCTTTGATTCATAATCGTAACGTCTTCGGTCCCGGGTTCGATCCCCGCCACTACCTAAATTTTGATAAATAATCAGCATTGGCGGCCGAAGACTTCCGGCATAAGAAGTCAGCCTCATTCTGCCAACGGCCTTGTCAAAGAGGGCGGAGGAGCGAATAGAGGTTCAGGGCACTCTCTTGTCCTAGGGGTGGGAAATTGCCCCTAAAGGCGGATGAATCAGCAATGATCAACGACATGAGGATGCAGAAGGCAATGGAAACCACTGCATTAAAGACACGTAACGTGTATCCACAGGACATGTGGCCTGTAATTGAAGAAGTGTCATGATGATCTCTCCATTGGCAAAAGATTGCGGAATAGTCCCCCATTCGGATCTCCGAGAGGGGACTGCCAAGGGGGAGGTTACCATGAGAAAAAGATTGAATAATCTACGAAAGGATAACGTTCTACGAGTCGGGGCGTGGAATGTCAGAAGCTTGAACGTGGTAGGGAAACTAGAAAATCTGAAAAGGGAAATGCAAAGGCTCAATCTAGATATAGTAGGGGTCAGTGAAGTGAATTGGAAGGAAGACAAGAATTTCTGGTCAGATGAGTATCGGGTAATATCAACAGCAGCAGAAAATGGTATAACAGGTGTAGGATTCGTTATGAATAGGAAGGTAGGGCAGAGGGTGTGTTACTGTGAACAGTTCAGTGACTGGGTTGTTCTAATCAGAATCGACTGCAGACCAACACCGACAACGATAGTTCAGGTATACATGCCGACGTCGCAAGCTGAAGATGAACAGATAGAGAAAGTGTATGAGGATATTGAAAGGGTAATGCAGTATGTAAAGGGGGACGAAAATCTGATAGTCATGGGCGACTGGAATGCAGTTGTAGGGGAGGGAGTAGAAGAAAAGGTTACAGGAGAATATGGGCTTGGGACAAGGACTGAAAGAGGAGAAAGACTAATTGAGTTCTGTAACAAGTTTCAGCTAGTAATAGCGAATACCCTGTTCAAGAATCACAAGAGGAGGAGGTATACTTGGAAAAGGCCGGGAGATACGGGAAGATTTCAATTAGATTACATAATGGTCAGACAGAGATTCCGAAATACTGGATTGTAAGGCGTACTCAGGAGCAGATATAGACTCAGATCACAATATAGTGATGATGAAGAGTAGGCTGAAGTTCAAGACATTAGTCAGGAAGAATCAATACGCAAAGAAGTGGGATACGGAAGTACTAAGGAATGACGAGATACGTTTGAAGTTCTCTATCGCTATAGATACAGCAATAAGGAATAGCGCAGTAGGCAGTACAGTTGAAGAGGATTGGACGTCTCTAAAAAGGGCCATCACAGAAGTTGGGAAGCAAAACATAGGTACAAAGAAGGTAGCTGCGAAGAAACCATGGGTAGCAGAAGAAATACTTCAGTTGATTGATGAAAGGAGGAAGTACAAACATGTTCCGGGAAAATCAGGAATACAGAAATACAAGTCACTGAGGAATGAAATAAATAGGAAGTGCAGGGAAGCTAAGACGAAATGGCTGCAGGAAAAATGTGAAGACGTCGAAAAAGATATGATTGTCGGAAGGACAGACTCAGCATACAGGAAAGTCAAAACAATCTTTGGTGACATTAAAAGCAACGGTGGTAACATTAAGAGTGCAACGGGAATTCCACTGTTAAATGCAGAGGAGAGAGCAGATAGGTGGAAAGAATACATTGAAAGCCTCTATGAGGGTGAAGATTTGTCTGATGTGATAGAAGAAGAAACAGGAGCCGATTTAGAAGAGATAGGGGATCCAGTATTAGAATCGGAATATAAAAGAGCTTTGGAGGACTTACGGTCAAATAAGGCAGAAGGGATTGATAACATTCCATCAGAATTTCTAAAAAAGGGACGAGAGAGGCAATTCTGACGTTACGGCTAATAATGGAAGCAAGGCTAAAGAAAAATCAAGACACTTTCATAGGATTTGTCGACCTGGAAAAAGCGTTCGACAATATAAAATGGTGCAAGCTGTTCGAGATTCTGAAAAATGTAGGGGTAAGCTATAGGGAGAAACGGGTCATATACAATATGTACAACAACCAAGAGGGAATAATAAGAGTGGATGATCAAGAACGAAGTGCTCGTATTAAGATGGGTGTAAGACAAGGCTGTAGCCTTTCGCCCGTACTCTTCAATCTGTACATCGAGGAAGCAATGATGGAAATAAAAGAAAGGTTCAGGAGTGGAATTAAAATACAAGGTGAAAGGATATCAATGATACGATTCGCTGATGACATTGCTATCCTGAGTGAAAGTGAAGAAGAATTAAATGATCTGCTGAACGGAATGAACAGTCTAATGAGTACACAGTATGGTTTGAGAGTAAATCGGAGAAAGACGAAGGTGATGATAAGTAGTAGAAATGAGAACAGCGAGAAACTTAACATCAGGATTGATGGTCACGAAGTCAATGAAGTTAAGGAATTCTGCTACCTAGGCAGTAAAATAACCAATGACGGACGGAGCAAGGAGGACATCAAAAGCAGACTCGCTATGGCAAAAAAGGCATTTCTGGCCAAGAGAAGTCTACTAATATCAAATACTGGCCTTAATTTGAGGAAGAAATTTCTGAGGATGAACGTCTGGAGTACAGCATTGTATGGTAGTGAAACTTGGACTGTGGGAAAACCGGAACAGAAGAGAATCGAAGCATTTGAGATGTGGTGCTATAGACGAATGTTGAAAATTAGGTGGACTGATAAGGTAAGGAATGAGGAGGTTCTACGCAGAATCGGAGAGGAAAGGAGTATGTGGAAAACACTGATAAGGAGAAGGGACAGGATGATAGGACATCTGCTAAGACATGAGGGAATGACTTCCATGGTACTAGAGGGAGCTGTAGAGGGCAAAAATTGTAGAGGAAGGCAGAGATTGGAATACGTCAAGCAAATAATTGAGGACGTAGGTTGCGAGTGCTACTCTGAGATGAAGAGGTTAGCACAGGAAAGGAATTCGTGGCGGGCCGCATCAAACCAGTCAGTAGACTGATGAAAAAAAAAAGAGATGTTCGGATACGTTTGATCAATTAGTGTACATAGTGAGATTGGAAAGAAAGTTCCTCATATATATATATATATATATATATATATATGGCACACTTGAATAGTACGTGAGACTTGCTTCGAATGTGGAGAGTAATTAACGAGTAATTAACAGGAAACTACAAGCTATCCTAGAAAAATTGGAAGCAGCTGCATGATAACACAGACAGACACTTTCATTCTAGGTACCGCAGGGCATCTATTCCCCCATAAACACGCTACTGTCCAATTTATGGTAGTGGGATTTGCTACCACACAGATGTTTGCAATTGATTTCCACAAATAACTAGGTATTTTTCAAAACTGTGGCATACCGCCCAAAATGACAGTTTTCTCTGAACGAAAAAAGAAAGCAAGTAATAATTTCCAGTATTCCAGCAAACAATATTTGTTCTGTTACTTGTGCTGAACTGTCAATCAGAGCAGGGAACAACTCCGAAATAAAAGTTTAATCAGTGGCTCACGACACTACGGTCACACTAGGAATGAACGTGTTAACAACTGACATTGAAATGTTTATACACAGGGTAAATTTTTATAGGAAAATTTTGTATTGATAGTTAAATGTAGTATCGATTGTGTAGTAGCGTCGCTGCTCAACGTGATCGCTGGTTCAAGGTGTTATGGCTAATGTGTTACGGTAACTACAGTTAGAAAGATGTAAAGAGTAACTTTACATGACAGAGATGTAAAGAGGACTCCCAATTGTAAAGACGTGTTGTATCTGATGTGTGCTGAATATATACTTACTCACTTTGGGCAAGATACCGTACTGGAAATAATTAAGGTAAAGAAAGTTGTTTTGTTACCAATTCAATACGCGCATTCATAAGTGATGGTGAGACTATGTATAGCACTTACATCCAATGATTTTGTAAAGCTAATTGTTAATGTATAATCAGTTTATTGTGAGTTAATTGTAAACATTACTAATTTTCAGAGTCAAAATAAAAGTTTTAAAGCGAGTACCATATTGTTACCACAAATCAATAACAGTTCCCAGATCCATGTCGTTTTGATTAACTATTTTGCTCAAGAAGCTATTGCCTCAGTCATATTATATTTAATCAAAATGTATACTAAACAACAGCCTTGCACAATAGCTTTATGCTAACTATACAATTTAAAGTACTAACAGAGAGCAGTGCGAAGAGCGTTAGCATTGCGCACATAAAGGTAAGAAATTTTATTATTTGAGGAACAGGATTCATTAAGCACAAGGAGCATTATTTTCAAATTGATCAAGTTTTGTTTTATTTCCAGGGCCAACTTCAAACCACTAGTGTTGCATCAGATTTGGTTTTGTGTTACGTAAACTCATGCAAGTTTTGTATGGTTTAAAATTATTGACAGTTTACATTCACGCAGTCAGAAAAGTTCAGTACAGGGAAAAGCGCATAAGTGACGAGATAAAATACAAATTCGCATGCCATTCCGACTCTAGCAGATGTGTTGTAGGCAACTTGCTGTTAAGTAATTTCAGTCATATTTCAGATATATATGTTTCACTTGGCGACAACTTTGTGCAGATCGAAATTCTTTTTGGAATCTTTTGAAATAATACAGTCAGGCGTATGTTCTGCTCTTTGTTACTTAGTTAGCAAGTGTAGTTAGCAATTCTGTGCTGGACATTTCTAATCTGTGTCAATTATTCCTAACAGGTCATCGACAAATTGCTCTTTATTTCTTGTCTACGTATTTGTTCTTCGTATTTTTGCATCCAGACGCGTAATACGAGTAATACTACGCGTAGCCCAGTCATGAACAATGCAGAAAATCCTTATCTGCAAAAAAAAACTTTGTTGCAATGAATACCAATTCTGACAATACTGCCTTGACGACAGTGCATCACACAACAGTCAATAAAAGTGCATCTACAATGCCAAACAGTGAAACTGCCTTGGATTTTGCTGCACCTATCGATGTCGCAATTAATCTGATAGTACATTAGACAAATGCGGAAGTTTCTGATACACATACTTTCCATGTACAAAATTTGCACTCTGATCATTTACCTTTACAATCCAATCAAAATGACGATACCCAAACCTCAACTGACATGTTGAATGCTAACACTACTGAACAGTTTGCGCAAAATACACTGATGGTCAACTATCGAATAATGCCATTATGATGTTGTTTCAACAAATCATGGACAGCAATAATAAGTCACAGCAGAAATAAGGCGAATGTCTCATCCAAATTAGTGACGCGATAAACCAACAGACACAAAAACACGAGGAACTGACACAGTATAGAGCAACAACAAATGTAACTTAATAAACGCCTCACTCAGTACATAGAGGCAATTAATCGATTTTATGAGCACACGACACTTGTAATCCAAGCGCAAAACGAGACCATTAACCAACAAAACAAAAAGAATGAACAGATACGCGAAACTCTTGTAATCGAGCAACATGAAATCAGCAATAATGTAGTAGCTCACGTAGAAAAATGCATAGACAATTGTTACAGTAAAGTTTTGGGTGATCTTAAAACCGTACAAGGCACTAACACACAGTTTCAAAGCGATTTTACAGAGCATAAAACACAAGTAGAAACTCGTTTGAGCCAGAAACACAAAAAACACCAAGGAAACATACAACTTGAACAATTAGAACTTGACACTGATTCTACAGTAGTCCAATCTGTCATAAACAAATTAAAAAAGCGTACAATGAAACTGCAGAATCAGATCGACGAAAATGACACCAACAATACTGCTCAAATTTCATCACTTACAGAAAAACTTGGTGACCTTTCGAATAGAGTATACCTTTATGGACTGTGTAACAAATGCAAAATTTCTGGGAATGAATATCGATTCTCAGTTGAAAAGAATGAACAGATACACGAAACTCTTGTAATCGTGTAACATGAAATAGCAAAAATGTAGTAGCTCACGTAGGTACACAAAGGTACTTGCAAACAGAATGTCATTAGCATGTTATGTCCTTAGAATCCTATCGTCAGTGTGTAACACGCAGTGTCTTTTAGTTACATATCACTCATATGTACACTCAATTCTATGGCATTCTTTTTTGGGGAACAAACGCACAAAATATGAACACCATTTTCAAACTCCAGAAAAGAGCCATAAGAATAATAATCAAAAATACTAGTCGAGCTCATTGTGAAGATCTGTTCAAAACACCGGGGATTTTACCTGCTCCATGTGTATACATTTACCAGTCAGTTGTAGACATCAGAAATAACATTGGTAATTACCGCACAAATAGCTCTGTCCATGACCATGCAACAAAAGATAGACTCAACTTACATTTACCAAGAAAAAATTATCATAAAACTCAAAACAGCATTTTCTACCAATGAATAAAACTGTACAATAAATTACCAAAAGAGATTAAAGAAATTGCAAAAATACACTTATTTAAAAAGGCAGCTAAAAAGTACCTATTATGCAGTACATTTTATACATTGAAGGGTTACTTAGATAAAACTGAGTAGAGGTTTGATAAAAAAATTCATACAAATAAATAATAATAATAATGATTATAAAAAATCCTACATTCCACATAACACCTTCACTTTATGTTTTTTCCCTTCTTTTTTCCTTTCTAGAAATACTCACCTCCAAGCTATGCATAGCACAATACTAACACCTCTTTCTCTTTCTGAGCTCAACATCTTACTCATTATGGTGGGATACTGACTTAGTTTTTCAGGATAACAAATGGGAAGTTGTGGTACAGAAAATGGCCTAGAGGTTACCAATGTGTGTGTGTGTGTGTGTGTGTGTGTGTGTGTGTGTGTGTGTGTGTGGATGGTGAGTGAAGTTATGAAACAATGTGTGTATAGTGTGTGCAGTGACTGATAGTGAGATCTGAGTGAACAGTCTAACATTAAATTATTTAGTAAGCTATTTGTAAAAAAATTATTGTATACCAGGAGGAAATCTAATGATGTCTCTAACTAGAAGTCTGTAAATATATGTGTATACGAATTAGCTTATTTTAAATTGATCTAAACTTGTAAATACTTTGACATATCCTATATCCTTGTAAAAAGAGATCTACAGGTGAATAAAGCTGCTGATACTACTACTACTACTGCTACTACTACTACTTGGTACAGAAATGTAATACTCCTTGTATTACAAAGAAAAGAGTTGCTTCTGAATGGTACGCTTGATACACTGCATTTTTCAGAACTAATGATACTTTTATATAATATGTACGCTGGCATTTAGCACCTGCTGATATTATTTTCGTTTGCATTAATTATGCCATTAACAACTGCAGCATAATAATTTGGTCATGCTTTACAGGTACAACGAGCCATTTCTCATCACCCATTTTTTTTTCTTTAACATTTTCATGTCTACGGTTAGAATAGTCTTGTGATCACACATTTTATTGTGCTTTATTCTGATTGACCAAGTGGACGACTATAGACGATAATGATTTTCTTTTGCAGCAAATGTGTACTTTCCTTTACCTTATCCCTACTTTTCTCAGTAGTTATGAGCAGTCCTTACATCTGATATTATTATTTTCTTCCACTTCTCTGTACGATATATTTTACGTATGTGTAGTCAATATTTGCAACAAATAACATTTTCAAATCTCATGTGTAGAGATATTCTACTATACTGATCTTTCTTATGAGCTCTGACAGTACATAGACTGGCTAATTATGAACTATGTATTTTGTCGTTTATTACTGTCAATCTTCACAGACTACTTTCTAGAATTATTGCCTGTTTACATTAAGTTTTAAAGTCTACTTACTGACTCAGTTACTGTCAGAATTTACTATACACGCAGACAGAGGGGGTACACTGAGTGTGTTGTGGGAGGGGTGATAGGTAATAGGAGAATAAGACCGTAGGTCTGATCTCGTTAAGCACTCAATCAGCAGAAACCAGCAAAAATATTTCATACACTTTACCAATACTTCAGAAGTCACAGAACGGTTTGTTGAAAAGGGTATCTCTGGTACCACTAACTGATCCCCCCTCCCCTTCGCTGTTCCGCTGGTGTATGGAGCGTTGGAAGAATGACTGTCGATAAACCTCGGTATTAGTTGTAATTTCTCGAGATTTCTCGCCGTGGTCATTTTGCGAGATGTATGTGGGAGGAAGTCCGAATCTTCACTGAAAGTACTCTCTACAAATTTCAATAATAAACCTGTCAGTGACTCACAACGCCTCTCTTGTAATATGTGTCACTGGAGTTGTTGAGCATCCCTATAACGCTGTTGCACCGACTAAATGACCCCGTGACGAAACACATCGCTTTTCGTAGGATCTTTTCTCTCTATTTCTTCTATCAGTCCTGCCTGGTAAGGGTCTTAAATACTGTACTCAAGATAGAACGGAGAAATATTTTCCAAGCTTGAAATATTAGTAATTAAAAAAACACACGCACACACAAAACCCCTCCCTCCCTCCGTTCCCCTCCTCTCCCCTCCCCTCCCCTCCACTTCCCTCCCCAAAGGGCAAACTAATTCGGCTTTCTTGCACTTCTGAATAATTGTAGTACTACTAAAGGGAAACCTGGTTGATAAGTCTCGCTTCCTCATCCTCCGACACCTATTTGGTTATAAAACTTGTTCTAAAAACGATATCCTTAACTACCGTGAGATGTCCTCGAACGGCTTTGACGCTCCTTCTTGAGATGAGTATCGTACCATTCTTAATACTTTCTAGAGAGAAATTCTGTGTTCAGCTGTAATGAATTAATCCTTTGTCAACAGTGTGTTGTGATAAATTGTGTATCTAACCAGTAATCTGTTAGATAATACACCATCTATGTCTCCAATCATTTAATTTCTTTGTTGCGCATTTCAATAAAACAGGCTCTTCGCCAGGCTGTCAAGGCCCAAAGGATGTCTAACGGCCGCCTTGTTATCCTCTGCAGTGTGGCGTCATAGGGATGCGGTATGGGGCGCATGTGACCAGCACGCTGTTCCCAGTTTTCGTGACGTGGAGCCGCTACTATTCGGGCAAGTAACTCCTCAGCTTGCATCACTTGGCTGACTGCAGCCCGTACCTGTACACTGTAATACCTCCATATATTTCGAATTACTCCTCAGTTTCTTTGTTGGTTGTGTGTTCTTTGCTTCATACTACCCTAGAACACACTAATAACATCTTTGAAACGTTTACACTATAAGTAGACTTGTTACCCGAAAATGATATCGTAAAAAATAAAAAAGTTATAAACTTAGCTAGAAATGTGGGCTTACTTACGTTTTAAGTACAACTGTTCGCCAAGAATCAACAGCAAAGTCTGTTAAGGTAAGTTATTACTCCAACTGGCTGACCCGGATCAAATTGCACGACCGATTAACGACAATGGCTGGTGCCACCAGCAAGTCTGAGAGTGGTTTTTAGGCAAATTCTGGGCTGGCCCCCAATTTCCACCTCAGAAAGCAACTGTTAAAATACGAACACACACAGAAGAAAGTTTACACATTTCACAGACAGGTGGTGCACACGACTGCCCTCTCCTGAGTAAAGGGGGACTGTGGTGACAGGATGGACATTCGGCCACAACGTTAAATAAAAATAAATTTGCCAAATCTCAGATTAGTAGCAGATGGGACTAACGCTAACGCTAAGAAGAAGAAGAAGGACAAGAAAAAGAAGAAGAGTGTTCCAAATGGATCAGGTTACACTCAACATAAAGTGTATTGTTACGTGCGAAAAGTGATCCGCTCACTTTAATTCACGATTTTTTTAATTTCATGAATCGTTTCTGGAATATTGGACACATCTTCGCAAGGTCTGATTACTAATTTTCTAAGAGTTCACAGGTTCTATACCCCCCCCCCCCCCCACACACACACACAAACAAATATCTCTAGACTTTTTCCACCTCCTACACTCAAGTTAAAGTTCTACTGCTTCGTCTTTGGTAAAAAGTAAAGTTTACTGTGAAAATACACTCCTGGAAATTGAAATAAGAACACCGTGAATTCATTGTCCCAGGAAGGGGAAACTTTATTGACACGTTCCTGGGGTCAGATACATCACATGATCACACTGACAGAACCACAGGCACATAGACACAGGCAACAGAGCATGCACAATGTCGGCACTAGTACAGTGTACATCCACCTTTCGCAGCAATGCAGGCTGCTATTCTCCCATGGAGACGATCGTAGAGATGCTGGATGTAGTCCTGTGGAACGGCTTGCCATGCCATTTCCACCTGGCGCCTCAGTTGGACCAGCGTTCGTGCTGGACGTGCAGACCGCGTGAGACGACGCTTCATCCAGTCCCAAACATGCTCAATGGGGGACAGATCCGGAGATCTTGCTGGCCAGGGTAGTTGACTTACACCTTCTAGAGCACGTTGGGTGGCACGGGATACATGCGGACGTGCATTGTCCTGTTGGAACAGCAAGTTCCCTTGCCGGTCTAGGAATGGTAGAACGATGGGTTCGATGACAGTTTGGATGTACCGTGCACTATTGAGTGTCCCCTCGACGATCACCAGTGGTGTACGGCCAGTGTAGGAGATCGCTCCCCACATCATGATGCCGGGTGTTGGCCCTGTGTGCCTCGGTCGTATGCAGTCCTGATTGTGGCGCTCACCTGCACGGCGCCAAACACGCATACGACCATCATTGGCACCAAGGCAGAAGCGACTCTCATCGCTGAAGACGACACGTCTCCATTCGTCCCTCCATTCACGCCTGTCGCGACACCACTGGAGGCGGGCTGCACGATGTTGGGGCGTGAGCGGAAGACGGCCTAACGGTGTGCGGGACCGTAGCCCAGCTTTATGGAAACGGTTGCGAATGGTCCTCGCCGATACCCCAGGAGCAACAGTGTCCCTAATTTGCTGGGAAGTGGCGGTGCGGTCCCCTACGGCACTGTGTAGGATCCTACGGTCTTGGCGTGCATCCGTGCGTCGCTGCGGTCCGGTCCCAGGTCGACGGGCACGTGCACCTTCCGACGACCACTGGCGACAACATCGATGTACTGTGGAGACCTCACGCCCCACGTGTTGAGCAATTCGGCGGTACGTTCACCCGGCCTCCCGCATGCCCACTATACGCCCTCGCTCAAAGTCCGTCAACTGCACATACGGTTGACGTCCACGCTGTCGCGGCATGCTACCAGTGTTAAAGACTGCGATGGAGCTCCGTATGCCACGGCGAACTGGCTGACACTGACGGCGGCGGTGCACAAATGCTGCGCAGCTAGCGCCATTCGACGGCCAACACCGCGGTTCCTGGTGTGTCCGCTGTGCCGTGCGTGTGATCATTGCTTGTACAGCCCTCTCGCAGTGTCCGGAGCAAGTATGGTGGATCTGACACACCGGTGTCAATGTGTTCTTTTTTCCATTTCCAGGAGTGTATACACTCTGGATGTCGCACAAGAGTGTAGATTTATAGAATATTAGTAAGCTGTCTTTTCATTGATAAGCTATCGAACCCACATTATCGATGGTTGTACTCGTACTATCGAATCACTCGTCTAGAGCTAAGCTTCTTCCATAACATTTTCTACTGACAAGGGGAGGCCGCCAATTGTGAAATTCAGATTCGATTCATACTGCGTATAATAAAAGCTCATGGCCAGAGGTGTAATGTGGCAAAGCACCAAGATGCACTTCTCAGCCGTTGTCGAGAAAATCGACAGTTAAAAGAAACCGTTGCGGTGAAATACTCTCGACGATTAGTAATTTTCTACAGCGTCGTGGCGCAGCGGTAAGCGCTCCGGTTCTGAAACTGAAGGTCGCCGGATCGAATCTCGCGTCGTGCAATTTTTTTTAATTATAAGTTTTTTGTAATTCAAATATATATATATATATATATATATATATATATATATATATATATATATATATAAAGTACTAATGAATTGCTTATGCATGTTGGTGAAGGCGGATCGCTCTCCAATTATACCGCCTCCATTTTTCCGTTTTTTTTTTAACAGGGTGTACCAAAGCTCTCCCGTCCGCACTGATTTGCGACAATGTTATAAGTTGCGCTAGGGACCGCATCTACCTTCTTTCGAAGTTAGCAGGCAACTACGCTGTTATGCGGCGGCTCGTTTCGGCCCATTCAACATCTGTCATTCAAGTGTAACGAGCGAGTAACGGAGTTTATATTTCATACCCGCCACAGCAAATTTGTGTTCGTGGGGTCTCTATTCAAATTCGAACGTTTGACTTATGCTATACGTATTCGTTTCGGAATATCGTTTCTACGTCTTCCGTTAACTATACGTGGTTAACATTATGAAGACAATTAATAACATTTGTGAAATACAACTTTGTTTGCGGAAAACATAATGATGTTCGAAGTCGCCAGCTTTTCCACGACAAACGACTTTCAACAACTTATTATATGCATAATTGTTGCAACTGATTTCCGGGAATTATATATATATATATATATATATATATATATATATATATATATATGAATTATAAAAAACAAATACTAAAAAAAAAAAAGTTGCATAGCGTGAGATTCGATCCGGCGACCTTCCAATTACGAGCCAGAGCGCTTACCGCTGCGCCACGACGCTGTAGAGAATTATTAATCGTAGAGAGTATTTCACTGCAACGGTTTCTTTTAACTGTCGATTTTCTCGACAACGGCTGAGAAGTGCATCTTGGTGCTTTGCCACATTACACCTCTGGCCATGAGCTTTTATTATGCGCAGTATGAATCGAATCTGAATTTCACAATTGGCGGCCTCCCCTTGCGAGCAAGAACATCGGTCTTCGAACTATTGTGTATCGCACGTAACACAACGGGACCCTTATTCCTACAGGAGACAGTAGTGGTCAAACTAGCAAAACAGTCCAACAAACGTACGCTCGGGAACATGTGCTTCTTGAGATGTGGGCCATTTTACTTGTGCGAGAACGGCCAGGATCCAGAGGTGCGGGCTATTTACTTGTTAACACCCATTGCTCATTTCTTGTCGGTTGTGTTAACCATTATCACTTACTGCATGTGCAAGCTGTCAGGGTAAAAAACTATTATGCCACAATACAGCTCTGCCTTAGCTTGAATTTTATTTGCAAATGAGGGGCAATACACTCGAGGTGGGATAATATATTACCATAATTACCACGTGTGGGTAGATGAAAATCGTCGAGTGACCATGGACGCACATCATCAAGTTCGATTTAGTTGCAACGTGTGGACTGGATAAATTAACAAGTTATGTTTATCACCAGTTTCTGCGCGAAGCATTTCCCTCGCTATTGGAATACGTTACCCTTGAAAACAGACAAATGGTTCAAATGGCTCTAAGCACTATGGGACTTAACATCTGAGGTCATCAGTCCCCTAGACTTAGAACTACTTAAACCTAACTAACCTAAGGACATCACACACATCCATGCCCGAGGCATGCTTCGAACCTGCGACCGTATGCACATAGAAAACAAATGTGATTTATACATGAGGGGGTGCCACCTGATTTTCCACGTTACGTACGACTTTACATAACACGTTGAATGACCGATGGATTGATTGAGAAAGTCTAGTAGCGTGGTTTCCCCATACACCTGGCCTTAGTCCCTTAGAACATTCTAAATTTTAGATGTTTATATTGGTAAGAACCTGAAGTGGAAGTCACATCTTGCAGATCATCTTAGACGTCTAAGCTATGAAACCTTTGCGTTACAGACATCAGATTTTGGATGTGAAAATGTCAAAAACATGACCTTTTTCCCTATTTTCGTTCAATAATGTCTTATGCCGTCATATTCTGAAGTAATTCGCCCTTGAGGAAAAAAGTGCTTGTTCCAGGGAAGCGTTTAATGAGGATTAGCATGGCGCCCGCTGCTGCGTTCGCGTAGACTGTATGGCCTGCGTAGATCTTTTTGTTTTCATTTAATCTAATTTTTACGCTGTTCACTAATTTCAACAACTTCCAAACTTTTCACGCTCATTAAGGACATATAAGCATGGTCTTTCCCGAATGTACTTCTGACCAACAAGCGACTCGTAACTGGAGTCCAAATTTCGTTAAGATGCCTTTTGCGTTCTTCTGGAAATATTTTCTTAGAAACTTTCACCCCCAAACAAATATTTCATTATACCTAACCGAGAAGTGGAATAACAAATTTCATATATTTTCTAATGTAAGGAAATATTTTCTTAAAAATTTTCAACACCTGTTTCACTCCTTTAGGGGTTAATTTCCAAATACACTGAAACACGTTTTTTTTAAATTTTTAACTGGGAAGTAAAATTCCAACTTTTTATAAATGTAGCTTTAAAATGCTTCAGTAGTTCTTATTTTCAAAAACACTTTCACCCACTACTCCATCCCCATAGTGGTTGAATTTCCAAAAACGCTGAAACACGATGTTTTGTTTTTATTCTAGAATGAGAAATCCAATACCAGTTTTCGTAGTTCTAGTTTCAAAATTGTCTTAATAGCGACATACTTTCAAAAAGCCTCTCATCTTCTGTTTCACCCTCTTAATAGTGGAAATTCGGACATGATTCCTCTCCAAATTTCAAGTTTCTGTCCTTAGTGGTTTCCGCTGGGCGATGATGAGTCAAGGATTCAGTCAATCGGGACACTGCCTTTTATATATAGAAAAGAGAAAGTGTGCTGTCCGCCCTAGGAACTATTGCAAACAGCTCTTTAAACAGTTGGTCGTACTGAAAACACTTCACAGTACATTTACTCCTTTGTGAAGTTCGCTGTCAGCACTAAGTCACAGTTTCAAAACAGCAGACCACTCACAGGTATAATACTTGAAATAGAAAGAGTTAGACTGTCCATCACTCAGCCTTAGTGCGGCACAGCAGAGTACAGACGTAAAAATCTCTGACCTCCAACGCACTACCGTAAAACATTTAATGCGTACTAACATTAACTTCTAACACAAACTGAAATCTTATCTGCTTCACAAATCCTATAACTCCATAGAATAATTTCTGAATGTGTGCTAGTATGGTTGCTGTGTGTGTGTGTGTGTGTGTGTGTGTGTGTGTGTGTGTGTGTGTGTGCGTGTGCGTGTGCGTGTGTTTAAGAGAAGGAGAGAGAGAGAGGGGGAGAGAGAGAGAGAGGGAGAGAGAGAGAGAGAGAGAGACAACGAACATAGTTAAGCATAAAGCACTGTATGTATCTAATCAAGTACATAAGAAACCATGAAAGTAGTCAACACGTCGCCATTTTCCTTGTGACAAAATTTTTTCAGAGAGGGTGAATTACCTACAACTCGCACTGCAGGTATAGAGGAGATTGGAAAATGCTATTGAAGTGCAGTTTCCGAAGAATGGATTGATAGTTAGAAGCTCATATTGTTAACCATTCAACAGGATGTAATAATGATTAGGAAGTGTATTTCTTTGGGCGAATATCCGCTTTTTCAAATGGAACAGTACCTATTAACATTGATATACTAACGGAAGGATTTTACAAGATACCGTATTTTGAAAAGTTGCCACACTAACACTTGTAGAATACCTGTGGCAGCACACATAAAAAACAACACAAGTCCATGCACTTTGTTATGTGGATTCTGACCAGTAACGAGACAAATGACCATCTCTGCTTCTGTTCAAAATACCATCGGCAGCGGCAATACATGCTCCCAGTCTGCTAATACAAGCTCCCAGTCTGGTACGGAACGATTTCTCCACAAGTGCTAGCATTTAAGCGGAGATGTCTGAGCAGGCTGAAGTAATATATCGTTGCGTATCATCGGGCGTAGTTGGTATGTCTTTGCAGAAAGCGTGTTTCAACATTCCTCAAAGAAAAGAGTCAACAGGCGTCAAATCTTGGAAACGGTCTGGCCAGGTTCCAGGTCCTCTGCTCATAATCAAACGATTTGGAAACAACTGGTGAAAACATGCTGTAGCAATCCGTGAGCTATGGACTGGACAGGATCATGTTGGTACCACAGGTTCTTCCTAGTCTGGAGAGGAACATCTTCTAGCACCTGTGAAAGATGGTCTGTCAGGAGGCTGCCATACTTGTGCACATTCAGTGTTTTGTCTACGAAAAACCGGCTCATGAGCTGATAGTTCACTATCCCACACCACACGTTAGTAGTGGGATGATGGCGGCATGGGTGCAATTTTCATACCAAATTGATATGATAATTAATTAAATTTATCAATTAATCACCCCCACCCCCTCCCGCAGATGACGTCACGTGTTTCCCGAACCTGAATGTGGGTCCCCTTCATCTACCCGTCCGCTCTCCCATCTACCCTGCTGGCAGAAATTTCGAATTTTCGTGGGACTTTCGAATTTTGGCTGGAATTTCGAATTTTTGTGGGAACTTCTTTGTCCTAGGGCTGTGACGACGCCCCACCGCACCAACCACCCAGGAATTGGGCGGAAATTAAAAATGGTGGTGCCCTTTCTGGGTCTTGAACCACAGTCCTTCTGGATAGAAAATCCAAGTGCACCCCCTAACGCACTGAAACTGTACCGATGCAGGAGAGTAAGGTTAGGTGAATGTTCTTTACTTATTTTCTTTGGGAACCTGAAGTAAAGATCGGGCCTAATTACGTAATTAATCATCCAGATCGGTCCCAATTACACAACTGTATGCATAGCGCTACACAGGAGGTGCCTAAAGTCGCAGTACAGCTCAAAAATTGACGATGCCATACAACTGGTGTTATCCTGTTCGGAAAAAATTACACAATACCACTCGAAACTAGTGGCAGATGTATTCAAACTCTACACTTCATATAGATACGAAAAAGGGGTTACTATTCAACTACTGAGTTTCAACTACTTTTCAAGGTCACCTAACTAGCCACTTTCCCCATCTGAAATACATGCACATGGATTATTGTACATAGGAAATGTCTTAGGTTTTTTTGTAGATTAGCGAATAAGACAGGAAAATATTCTAGTACCAAATCTTTGTTTGTTAGGTGTTCAAAAATGGTTCAAATGGCTCTGAGCACTATGGGACTTAACATCTGTGGCCATCAGTCCCCTAGAACTTAGAACTACTTAAACCTAACTAACCTAAGGACATCACAGACATCCATGCCCAAGGCAGGATTCGAACCTGCGACCGTAGCGGTCACGCGGTTCCAGACTGAAGCGCCTAGAACCGCACGGCCACACGGGCCGGCTGTTAGGTGTAGTTTTAATAATGTCCAATTTAATTTTTAACTTATAACTTAAATCCACATCTGAATCATTTGCTTCTTCCTCCAGCTAGTAATCTCACAAATATAGAGAAGGTATTTTCTAGAATTCTCTGATTTATTTCCTGTAAACTACTTCTTTTATTGCTTTAACGATTAGTTCTGCTTATTTCTACGTTTCTCCTAGATGAAAGCATTCGGGGATTTTAATTTTTCCTCTTATTTCCTGTATGACACTGTTGTTATGACACTCCACATCTTCCTGGCTGTAGATTGCCAGTTCTTCTGCTGCACATTTCTCTGGAATTTGGGTTTAGAACTTTTATGTTTACAGCTTTTGCAAACGAAATGATATTAAAGATTGTTATTCCGTTGGTTTTAAGCTCTGCAGACGGTAGTTCTGTTACTAACTGTGGCCGAGCGGTTCTAGGCGCTTCAGTCCGGAACCGCGCTACAGCTGCGGTCGCAGGTTCGAATCCTGCCTCGGGTATGGATGTGTGTGATGTCCTTGGGTTAGTTAAGTTTAAGTAGGTCTAAGTTTAGGGGACTGATGACCTCAGATGTTAAGTCCCATAGTGCCTAGAGCCATCTGAACCATCTGTTACTAGTGTATGACATCAAGCCCACCACATTTCATTATAATGTATCCATCCTTTTTAACCAGATCCAAGGAGGAATGGAGTTTGATAAACAGATTTTTCGTGTGTTCTTTAACATGGTAAATATGCTCCAATCCGTTGTTTTCGTCCGGGACTCCAACATATGGCCACTTACCACTGCTCTTTACACTAAATGCTACTACCATGTATTCGCCAGTCGTAGTAAGATTTATCCATACACTGTGTTTAAAGCCATATATAAACCCGGCCTGCACCTCCGCAAAAGCGTCTTCCTTTTCCATTTTCAGCTTATATTCTTCCTTTATAGCAGTTGTCTTTTCCGTAAGCTCATGTTTTCTTTTCTTTAGTTCGATGTGCTCCATTTCCAGTTACCTTTTCCGTACGCATAACACATTAACTATGCTTGAAGGTGTAATTTCTTTAATGGGGAATTGTTTAAGTCTGTGTGATACGTTTACTCTTTTTATTAGGACTTGTGGAATAATATTGTTCATGTCAAGCAATCCCGATTCTGCAATATCTATATCGTAAGTATTCTGGAGACCAATGAGCACTGATAAAAATAAGTTCCTCCTGCCTTAACATGAAACTTTTGTATAATACTTACATCGTCTTTATTGGAGTCAAAGTTAAAAATCTTCACGTAGTTTATAGGTAGATAATTAAAACTGTATGCAGACAGAACAAAGCTGATAAGCTTTTCTCGGTGTGGAGTATCTGTAAGACTGACTGTTCACCTGCCAATTTTCGGGTACACAAACTGCAGAACGTTATTAAGCACAACACAACTGTACGTTCGCCGTTAATGACGCCACATGGAAGCAAGAGGGACATAGTAAAGTAGAGCACATTGTAAATACTGATTTTTTTGTTGCCTAATACGCGTAAACAGTCGTGCTCAGGGTGATCAAAATGAAGAGCTTTGTGGGAAGTTCGGAACGGAAAGTAACCCTGTGGCGAGGCTACTCTTGACGCTTATCATTTTAGCGGTCATTTTGATGCGTATGTTTTACCTCAAAATGATGACTTTTCTATTATAACACTCGTTATTCAACCTGACTGCGTTACACACACTACATCTGACTCAGCTGTATCCAATTTACGGACATCGTCTTCTAACTACACTTATTGCAATAGTTGTAGGGAACGTCGTGCTATATTCACTGATGTTACGAGGAGGAAGCAATTGAAGTATTCGTCAAAAAATATATAGAAAATAGGCCATAAGTGAACAGAGGAGCAGCACTAATGTACCATGGAATTAAGCCAAAAGAACATAGGGCAGCGAATGTAAGATATGACCTAAACAATCTTGGAAGGCAAGCTAAGGAACGCGCTCACCAATGGGGAGCCACATCTAACTCGTTTATGAGAAGTAATTCGGAAGTATTTTATGAGGTCAATAGTAACGTAGTTTTAGGGACTATGAGCTAATAATGTAAATACCGTAAAACCCCTAAGTGGAAGGGACAGGCTCACGAAATGTGCTGCAGTGTTGGCAAGGTGCAGCTCCCGCCCTTTTACGCTTCACCCGAGCCTCTTTAGTCTGCTTACTGGTTGGCACCCAGAGCATGTCCATTCCATAAATCGTATTCGAAAGTACAGGGGCTATTTTCAAATGACATCATTTGGTACCAAGTAGATTAATAAGACGGTTTCATGCCGACTTGAAGGTTCTAGGGCAAGTATGTCATTTGGCAGGAAGTCTGTTACCGGAACTTAAGCGGGAAGCACAGTTTCTTCAAACGGATTTTATGAGCGAGGACGAAAGGGAAGTACGAGTACGTTTGACATGCAGCAGCTTTCCCGGCGTGAAAATAACATTAGCAAAATCTCTTAAAAATATGTTACATGATGTTAACAACTACATCAAACATGTAAAAACAGCTGTAGGAAAGGTTCTTTCAACGTGTAAGTAATAGCCATCATGGTCGCTTTAATCCACCCAATGCAAACTACTTGTTACCCGACAGTGACAGCTCTTCCAGAGCCACGGCAATATATTGCAGCACATCAACGAAGTCCATTTGTGGTACTACGCTCTACAACCTGCGTTGATTTTTTGTCGTGGCAGATATGTGCACTCTATAGATTTGCCCCAGTTAGACCCTGAGACCAAACTGCCCCTCAAAAATATTTTTCCTGCCGCAAATTTCTACTCCTGCCGTATAATGGTTAGGCAAGGAGAAGACAACCATCTAATATACTGTAGGTCTCTATCAGCCAATATTTAATTGAAATGTACGCTAAAACAGAAACTGAAAGCTTAAACTATGTAAGAAACACCCAGGCGCAACTGAGAGTGGATACCTCTGCGCATCTCAAAGATGCCGTTGGGAGATTGGATGCCGATGCTACCCAGCTTGGTCAGATGATGACACTGCCTTCATGTTTCATTGATGGCCCACGTTATTTGTATGAACGTACTCAGGGCGCTTTGACTTATGTCCGCCATTACGGCCGTCGTAATTTATTTACAACGTTCACCTGTAATCCCAATTGGTCTGTCACGACGCCTCAGCGTTCCATCTTAAGTTTAAGAAAATGCTGGACCTCTTGACTAAGGGAAATATGTTCGGACCAGTGCAATATTTTATATTCTCTGTGAAGTCGTAAAAGCGGGGATTACTACATGTCCGCATATTGTTGTGATCCGAACGAACCATAAACCCTGACATAATCGATCCTGAACAAGACACAATTCTTCACGATATAGTTAAGGCTAATATAATCCATGGACCATGTTGTAGGTTAAACCGAAATTCATTTTGCATGAAAGGAAACAACTGCAACAATAGGTACTTCAGATCATTTCTTAAAGACACCCGAAAGGGTGAAGACATATATCCACAGTACTGAAGGAGGTCACCTGGTGACAGTAAAAATGAAAACTATGAATCGTTGGGCGGTACCTTACAACCCAATACTTTTATGTACTGTCAGTGCTCAAATTAACGTCGAGTACTGCATTTTATGAAAGTGGTCATTACATCAGCAGTTCTGAAGCAGTCTGGAAAATGTTGGCCGTTCCTAATCGTGATAGATACACTACAGTCAACCATCTTTCCGTCCATCGTAAAACGGTCAGTGTGTTTATTTTTAAGTCCGTAAACGTGGCTGAAAAGATCCCCCTACAAATCACACTACTGACCTTCTTTGAATTACGCAAAACCGACCGATTTGCAAAAACTCTATTGTACTCTGAAGTCCCTTGCTACTACGTACGGAATAACGACAAGTTTTACGCGAAGGAAGCGGGGTTGGGAGTGACTGGTTGGGCAAGAGTGAAGAAAGACCATGCACTTCGAAGAGTCTACACCATTGATCGTCAAATATTCTGGCATTGTGAAGTGGCTCCTCGGGTCGCATATGTACCTACAGAAATTAGTATGCTGTGAGTCCCCAAAAGAATAGCAATGGTAATGGCGCGGTAAGTTCTTCGCTGGCCCCATGTGCTTATCATTAAAAGTCGGCAGCGTTCGGAACACTTTGCATCAACTGTTCTCTGTTTCTGATTGCTGTCACCCTCGGTGGTCCTGAAGTTGTGACAGCGTAATGGCCTGACGAAATATCGCTGTGTTGGTGGATGATTAATTGATTAATAACGGTAATTGTTCTCATATTTAAATGCTTTATGCAATATGAGACACGATCACAAATGTTTAGTAAATATTATGAACGTAATTTTCCTTCTGCTGATTGCGTGGTATTATAAAGTCTTATTTCATAATTCTTGCTACAAATATGTACCACATTTTTTCATCCATTTGGTTGCAGAACGCTGCAGCTGTTTTCGTAGATTACACTGTAGGAAATACTGCAACTAGCCACAAGTTTTTTTAATGATTTTATCGTGCCATTGCTAGATTCGGGCCTGAACCCTTCGTCACATGGTAGCATTGAATTATTTTAAGATTGACATTTGTCATCCATACTGATCAATGAACTGAACTAATTACGAGATGGTAGATAAATTTGCTTACATCGACTGCTGATTACATGTACCACATGATATGTGTTCAGATATGGCATACTTCTGGAGTTACGTCAAAGATACTTCTTCGCAGCACAGGTAATTTTATACAGAACGTCTAATTATTTAGCTTTGAAAGATGTTGGTAATGCCCAATGAAGAATTTTCTCTCTGCCAATTAACTGTTTTTCTAACATTTCAAATTATAGGAGTTGTACGAAATTTTGGAAGTGTATTCGTTTTTTTTTTAATTCTAGTTGATCATTCAGCATGCAGTCAGGTTTATTGTGGATGTGGTTGTACATTTGTAATTCCTCTAAAAATTCATCTGTATCTCTAAGTTTTTTTCGATATTTATCTCTGTATTTCCTTGTTGGGCCAAGTGAGTGGCGGAAGTTGACTTATTTAGGTTTTTGAGCCTGAGAGCATCCATGTCATCACGGTATCCTATGTTGAAACTCATACCAGTTTGGCCAGAGTTTTGAGGAGCTGTTTGCGCTAAAGTGCTGTTTTTTTATTTTATTTATTTTTTGAGGGGGTGAGCTTAAGACCTACCTTTGTTATGTTATTGTATTTGTTTTTATACTATTGTGAAGTTTAATGAGAGTGTCACAGCTGTAACCATTGTTGTGGCCTGTTAGTTTGATATTTTTTTAGTTCTTATAGTTTATCTTCAGTGTACAAAGAGATTTTTTTCCATCTGTTGAGCATTTTCCTACAATATGTAATTTTGTGTTGCTTGGGCTGACATGATGAGCTGTTGAGTGTATAATTTGTTGTAGTGGGTTTTCTATACATTTTAAATTAATGTTTATGATTGTGTCTATTAATTTTTAGATCCAAGAAATTTATGCCATTATCAGTTTCATGCACAAAGTAAATTTTAGATTTGGTGATGTTTGTTAAGCTCTTCTGTAAACTGATCATTTTCTTCCACTGCTCCATCAAATAACTGTGTGAGCCACACAGCGTTTGTAATATACACTCCTGGAAATGGAAAACAGAACACATTGACACCGGTGTGTCAGACCCACCATACTTGCTCCGGACACTGCGAGAGGGCTGTACAAGCAATGATCACACGCACGGCACAGCGGACACACCAGGAACCGCGGTGTTGGCCGTCGAATGGCGCTAGCTGCGCAGCATTTGTGCACCGCCGCCGTCAGTGTCAGCCAGTTTGCCGTGGCATACGGAGCTCCATCGCAGTCTTTAACACTGGTAGCATGCCGCGACAGCGTGGACGTGAACCGTATGTGCAGTTGACGGACTTTGAGCGAGGGCGTATAGTGGCCATGCGGGAGGCCGGGTGGACGTACCGCCGAATTGCTCAACACGTGGGGAGTGAGGTCTCCACAGTACATCGATGTTGTCGCCAGTGGTCGACGGAAGGTGCACGTGCCCGTCGACCTGGGACCGAACCGCAGCGACGCACGGATGCACGCTAAGACCGTAGGATCCTACGCAGTGCCGTAGGGGACCGCACCGCCACTTCCCAGCAAATTAGGGACACTGTTGCTCCTGGGGTATCGGCGAGGACCATTCGCAACCGTCTCCATGAAGCTGGGCTACGGTCCCGCACACCGTTAGGCCGTCTTCCGCTCACGCCCCAACATCGTGCAGCCCGCCTCCTGTGGTGTCGCGGCAGGCGTGAATGGAGGGACGAATGGAGACGTGTCGTCTTCAGCGATGAGAGTCGCTTCTGCCTTGGTGCCAATGATGGTCGTATGCGTGTTTGGCGCCGTGCAGGTGAGCGCCACAATCAGGACTGCATACGACCGAGGCACACAGGGCCAACACCCGGCATCATGGTGTGGAGAGCGATCTCCTACACTGGCCGTACACCACTGGTGATCGTCGAGGGAACACTGAATAGTGCACGGTACATCCAAACCGTCATCGAACCCATCGTTCTACCATTCCTAGACCGGCAAGGGAACTTGCTGTTCCAACAGGACAATGCACGTCCGCATGTATCCCGTGCCACCCAACGTGTTCTAGAAGGTGTAAGTCAACTACCCTGGCCAGCAAGATCTCCGGATCTGTCCCTCATTGAGCATGTTTGGGACTGGATGAAGCGTCGTCTCACGAGGTCTGCACGTCCAGCACGAACGCTGGTCCAACTGAGGCGCCAGGTGGAAATGGCATGGCAAGCCGTTCCACAGGACTACATCCAGCATCTCTACGATCGTCTCCATGGGAGAATAGCAGCCTGCATTGCTGCGAAAGGTGGATATACACTGTACTAGTGCCGACATTGTGCATGCTCTGTTGCCTGTGTCTATGTGCCTGTGGTTCTGTCAGTGTGATCATGTGATGTATGTGACCCCAGGAATGTGTCAATAAAGTTTCCCCTTCCTGGGACAATGAATTCACGGTGTTCTTATTTCAATTTCCAGGAGTGTATTATTTTTTCTTTATTGTCAAATTGACATTGAAAAAGAATATTTCTAAATGATTTATGTAAATGTTGGCCAGCAGAATAGCTTGGCAATTGCCCATTTGAAGGCCATCATCCTGTTCATAATTTTTTTTATTGAAGGTGAAACATTGATGCGCTCAGGCCCGAAACTAGTAATGATACAATAAAATCATTTCAAAAGAACTTGTGTCTGAATGCAGTGTTTCCTACAGTATAATTATCAGATTTGATAATGCGCTTTCACGAATTCATATTACCAGAGTTTCAAATTTATACGATAGTAGCTCCCATCAGCTGTCAGAACTGAAAGACAAACAAGAAAACAATTTCACTGTCACGTCCTCACTCCCCACAAAGACAAATCCGTCTGTCCCTGACCCAGTTTCACCCCTCAAGTAACTGGCCAACTTTTCAAGTGCCTACTATAATTCCTCTACTATATTTTTGATTCGACGAAGGAGTCAGCTACAGCCAGTAGTTACAAATGGTATTTATTCTTTATGGGTTTAGGGTGTACGTAACTTATCCTTCTTCAGAAGCTATTAAGCGTTAACACCTCTTATAAATAGAAACGTATATTTGAAACTGGTAAGGAATTAACAGCGGTAGTTACCATTCACTTCTGTTGGCTATAGCCAGGGTTGCCTTACATACGGGTTTCCCCGGATTTGTCCTAGTTTTGAGGGTGTCTTGTACACGGATTTTCCACAATTCGTAATTCAGAAGAATGAGAAGCCGCCGACAATCGATGACCTCGTGCAACTCACCGCCAGAGATCAGAAACAGAACAAGTACAAGTCTAGTATTGCGAGCTGCATACTTAAAAAATAAAGGCGCCGCTGTTACATCTGTGCTTAACGGTCATTGTTCGTTTTCACTGCAGTTCTGCGGGTATGACGAGTCTGAGAACTGTGGCGCTGTGGTCGCTTCATAGTCGTCGACTCGTTCGCTCTTACTGAAGCGTGCACGAGTGTGAGAATAGTCATAACTTATTGCTAGTCCGCAAGGTTATTACACGATGTTGCTTCTGTAAAGTATCACTATCTATGCAAAATGTGAAACGATGTACAGACCTAAATCTACTGGAATAAATATGTATGCACATATCCGTAAAAACACACAAAAGTGTAGGGAGTAAGGTGGAAAAAGACACGTCAGGATAGTGGTCACACATGAGAAATAAACACATCGGGATAGTGGTCACACGCAAGATAAGAAGAACACGACTATAATTTGGAAAACATGGAGTATGTAGTGACCAAGGTTCACATCAAAGAACACTTTATTCAGCTTGTCAAACGTCAGTCTATGATTATACCTACTGTGGTCAGTAATTAGCATACTGTCTGATTATATTTCATCCTTTAGTTCTTGCACATTTTAATCCTTTTTCCTATAATTTTATCACACTTTCAACAAATATCACTGTTTACTGTACTTTTTGCTTCTTTCTGCTATGCTTCATACGTACTCATTACGTCATATTATTTAGCCCCATTGCTCCATCTAACCGCTTTCATCTTTGCTCTACCTAGCCATTCCATCTTTTCCCTCCCTAGCCTATTTCTCTTTGTTTCCTCCTTACACATCTTTCATGAATACTTATACATATTAAATGAGTTATGGAAGGTCCCTACAGTACTATACTTAAATATTATAATAATGGTGACGCATCCTATAACAATAGTTTACGCAGAGAATATGCTTTACGAAAAAACTCAATGATTGACAGAAGTGAAAAGGCAGATACAACCTCAAAATCCCTTAAGTTAAAGCAACGCAGGTTATTATGTTACATGATATGTTAATACAAGAAGATAGTTTGCAGTGTCACACATGTTAATAGAAAAATAGATATAAAAGAATCTTACCCTATGCCATGGCAAAAAAGCTTAAACATAAAAGAAAAATGGTTATGTAAAGCTGAAAAGTAAGAAACATCATCATTAGTATCCCACATACTTCCTTTACATTGTCTGTCCATGTGACACCTCGCTGGTGATGAATTTCATCTTCACTTCCAAAATTTAAAATTTCCCAAACAACTCGACTGTTATGACAGCGTTTTATACATAAACGTTACTTATCTATTAGAAAAAGGAAAGACAGATTAGTTCTATAGAATACAGTGGAAGTTAAATTTTTTGTGAATATAGCTATATACAAATCAGAAAATCAAACCCATCGATAAACTAACTCAAAGACAAATCATAAAAGTGCAGTGAGGAACCATACAATAAAACAGTCACGGTTCAGAGTAGCAATCAATGCTGAGCCGTATCTTTTTACAAAGATTTTTCGTGCACACGTGGAGAGAAAAATAAACACTTCTCCAATTATTGTAACGTATAACTGTTGCATGTTGTGTTGTTCCGATGAAAAAAAGGCAATATATGTTTAGAACCAAGGTTGAATGAATTGCATCAGATAATTATAAACTCCACATCAAAGAAATAACTGTGTTGTCTTAAGTCACGTTACCTTCATTCACTGTTGTCATCCAACCACATCTTCTCAAAAACTTTACTTTTAAGCTTATAAATACGAAATGCATCCATGTCACATAAAACTGACTAATAAGAAACGAGTTCCCTAAGCCCTAACCATTACTCACTCTTTCTCTTCATTAACAATCATAATCATTGCCTCATTCTATTACAGTCTGCATTATAAATCTCATAATTGTCTTCTTATGTACCTCAACAACAATAATTTAATTATCCTATTACAACAATGAAAGAATCAAGGAACAATTAGAACAGGAGTTAGGTGAATATCAGGGAGGTTTCAGACCATGGAGAAGCTGTGCAGAGCAGATAACATCTGTAGATTTTAAGAAGGCATATGACTGTCTCCACAGACCATCAGTATTCAAAATTTTGAGAAATCTAGGACTCCATTCAAAACTAATTAAAATAATACAACTCACTCTAACCAACACCAAATCAAAAGTGAAGTTTAGAGGAGAAATTTCGGAACCATTCCTCATAAAAACAGGCTTAAGACAAGGTGACTGCCTATCACCATTACTGTTGAACTGTGCACTGGAGTACATAATGAGAGAATGGAACAAGGACAATCCAAAGATGATAAGAATTGGAAGTGCAAAAGATGATACTAGCTTAAACTGCTTGGGATTCGCTGATGATCTTGCTCTCCTAGCCAACACCGTTAAAGAAGCCAGACAACAAGTGAAATCACTACAAGAAATAGCAGAGAAAGTAGGCCTTAGAATATCATTTGAAAAAACGGAGATTATGCTAACTGATCCACCACTTGCAAATAAAATTACAATAGGAGAACAGGAAATCAAAATTGTTGATACATTTAAATATTTAGGTGAAATAATAACATACAATGTAAATGAGAAACCATCATGGCAGAATAGAATAAACAAACTGAACTATGCAAATTACATTACCAAAACTACATACAACAAAAAAGCCTATCTATAGATGCAAAATTAAAACACTATAAAACAGTTACACAACCGGAAATAACGTATGCATCTGAAACTATCTTCAAAACAACTAATACAGCGGAAATTGACATAATACTAAAAATAGAAAGACGAATAATTAGGACATGTAAAATGAACAGTATAAAATATATGGACATTGGAGAATAGCATCAAATGAAACAGTATATAAGAAAATAGAACCAGTCATGACCACGATCAGGAAGAAACGCATCTCATTCTTTGGACATCTGATGAGACTCCAGAAAACAGAATTAGTAAAAAAATAATACAAAAATTGTGGAACAGCAAGAGCGACATTAAATGGATCACAGAAATTAAGGAAGATATAAAAGAACTCCAAATTACAGTAGAGGACCTAAAAAACAAGACAGAGAAAACCAGAATACTGCAAAACCCGCAAACCAGACTACAAATGAAAATCAATAAAAGGAGTACAGGAAGAGTGGTCTCAGGTGAAGAAAGAAAGAAAATATATGAAAGAATGAAGAAATATTGGGCAGACAGAAGAGCAAAACACAATTCATATAAGAATAGACTCTTATAATTATATTACCTAAATATCATAAGTTATTCTTGAGCCAAATTGTGTCCCTGTGTAGCAACTTGTTTACAACTTTGTATTTTTGACTAGAGTGGTCCAATGAAGGCCATAAAATAAAAATAAAAAACATTCATCATATTCGCTGTATTCGTCTAAATATACACTTCAAATAACAATTCCCTGCTCTGCTTTCGTCCACTTATTTCCACATAAACAACACTTCATAGCTATAATCGTAAATATTACAGTTCAGTAACCACAGCATCAATGGCTCACGATATATCCTCAAAAACGTCTTACATCCAAAGACCTATTACTCTTTCCAGACAACACAATAACCATTCTTAACAATCTGTATATATCAGCAAAAGAGGTAGAAAATGATATATGACTCTGTATTTTCATCACTGTATAAAACCACAAATATTTCTAAAGTGAGCAACACACTGATGATAACCTGTGTAATCTCTCAGGACTGGTGTAAAAAAATACTGTGTGTTCATTTTATTAAAAATTGTTTATTATTGTTCAGATTCTAGATGAAATTTCAAAGTTCATAGCCGTTTGTTTAGCGTACGCAGCTTTCAGTCGATGGAGTAACATGCAGAGCTGCACCAAACCAGTCCTTGGGCTAAAGACCACAACACGCGTCGTGGCAGAAAATCGCTCGAGTTGTTGCAAGATAAATGAAGTTTGTTGTTCGACGATAATCGCCCGACGCTTTTCAAAATCTGCTTACCGAGCGAAAGGAGTCGCTTGTCATACGGTGGAATAGCGTTATTTACCGCTAATTGTTGGTGGGCGCTGCAACGCAATAAATCTTTTAGGACTAGGTTTATGTAGTTCTCTCATACGGATACCGCTTCAGAGAATAGTGTGTTGCCTTTTACCACGCGCGCGTTACTTACCATTTCATATCTCTGTTGTGCTACTAACCACATTACTATTCATCAAAATCCCTCTACTTCATGCATGCTAATGAAATACATCCATGCAAAGGAAAATCAACTTCATCAGAAACAGGGTCCTTAACATATGCCCTAACCATTACCTACTCATTCTTCATGACACATCGTAATTCCTAACCATAGCATTTTTCTGAAATATTATGATCATTATCCTCATAATCATCATCATAAGTATTCATTAAGACCTTCAATATTATCTCTAATGTATCATCATTACAATAACCTCACATCTCATAATATCCTCATATCTTGTAAGTAATCGATAATAAATACTCTCTGCTCTGTTTCATTAATCAATGCTTACATGTGAAATAGTCCACAGTCACACTTCATTAATAACGCTACTGAGCAAATAAGCCTTCATTACTGTCCAAATGATCGTGAAAAGAAAATCTCCGCGAATTACATATCACCTCTGACGCTGATAATTTCCTTCAGACAACACATTTTTGCTTTTAACAAGCTGTAATGATTCCTTGAGCTGGTAGAAAATCCTTCATAACTTGCAGTTCATCAGTATCACTGTTAGCTTCAAAACACACTTTTCATCTGCACAACACAACTTCTATCTCCTTAATCTGTATACCTCATCAGAACTGGTGCTAAATCTCTCATTTTATGACTCATGACTGCTACTGCTGTCTTAAAAGTGGTCGCGTTCAAAGCTTTGTACTTGTTTCGCTAATTTGTGTTCCACTTCCAAAAATTTCATATCAGAAAATGTTTACTAAGAGAATTTCTGTGACGATTAGTAAGATGTACCAGATATTTCTAGAAGTGATCAACGTTTAGTGCTGTAGCAGCGGCATATTTTGCATAATGTGACTCATTACGTACTGCTGGAATTGCAAGTCGCTGTTCTGTTCAAATGGCTCTGAGCACTATGGAACTTAAGCTTTGAGGTCATCAGTCCCCTAGAACTTAGAACTACTTAAACCTAACTAACCGAAGGATATCACAAACACCCATGCCCGAGGCAGGATTCGAACCTGAGACCGTAGCGGTCGCGCGGTTCCAGACTGAAGCGCCAAGAACCGCTTGGCCACACCGACCGGCGCTGTTCTGTAGTACGTTCCTTTTGCGTATTGTTACGTATGTGCCACAGTCGAAGTTCAATGAAAATGCCTGTTGTTTTTCTCTATATCTTTTGCTAACGGGATCAAATATTTATTTCATGCGAATGATTGTTCTTTTTAACATTTTTAAATGGTTGTGTTGCTGTCATTAACAGCATGTAATCAAAGTTTTCAGTTTGTATGTACCGGAATGTACTTTGTCGCCAATGAGACACATTCTTAACCGTATCTCTCAAGTCACTAAAATTACTTTCAACATATTTACATTAGGATAGTACGAGAAAATTCCTTATACTTATCAACTAAATGAATAGTAAGAGAAGGCTGGTGTACAAAAAAACTGAAAAACATTTAGCAACCTGCTCAGGAAGTCACAGTTCGCCAAACGAAGCATCCAAAAAGTATAATCGGTCCCCTACCTACATTTGTACGTAATCAAATGCATGGAATTCAGATTGTCTCTTCTTTTCGTAATTATCTTTTCTCCAATGCTCAGTATAATTGCGCGCGGATTGTTCACTGTCTTGTGGGTAAGTGTATTTTTTTATAAGAAAGTAATCGCGTAAGTTTTCTGCGTGAAAATGTTTGTAAATATACGTAACTGTAGACTTTCTGTATTCACAAAGCTTCGCTGGTATGCCGCCAAGTCCTTACTGTTTCGACTGCAACAGAAACTGTGTTCTCGCGAAACGTCACCTAAATGCCATAAATTTGTATGGGCACGGAAGCTTTCTGAATATGAATGTATACAGTCAAATTCGTCTTTTTCGTCGTCGCGGTTAAGCTTTCTTTCAAAACGCTCGAGTTCGTATTAGTACTGTTCCTATAAGGGTTATTTTCTCGATTAATGTCGACCTGCTTAGCTACGGCCTTCCATGCAGCGGGCCCGGGTTCGATTCCCGGCCGGGTTAGAGATTTTCTCCGTTCGTGGACTGGGCGTTGTGTTTTCGTTTCATTCTCATCTTCTTTTTTTTTTTTTGTTTTTGTCATCAGTCTACTGACTGGTTTGATGCGGCCCGCCACCTCAGAGTAGCACTTGCAACCTACGTCCTCAATTATTTGCTTGACGTATTCCAATCTCTGTCTTCCTCTACAGTTTTTGTCCTCTACAGCTCCCTCTAGTACCATGGAAGTCATTCCCTCATGTCTTTGCAGATGTCCTATCATCCTGTCCCTTCTCCTTATCAGTGTTTTCCACATATTCCTTTCCTCTCTGATTCTGCGTAGAACCTCCTCATTCCTTACCTTATCAGTCCACCTAATTTTCAACATTCGTCTATAGCACCACATCTCAAATGCTTCGATTCTCTTCTGTTCCGGTTTTCCCACAGTCCATGTTTCACTACCATACAATGCTGTACGCCAGACGTACATCCTCAGAAATTTCTTCCTCAAATTAAGGCCGGTATTTGATATTAGTAGACTTCTCTTGGCCAGAAATGCCTTTTTTGCCATAGCGAGTCTGCTTTTGATGTCCTCCTTGCTCCGTCCGTCATTGGTTATTTTACTGCCTGGCTAGCAGAATTCCTTAACTTCATTGACTTCGTGACCATCAATCCTGATGTTAAGTTTCTCGCTGTTCTCATTTCTAGTACTTATCATCACCTTCGTCTTTCTCCGATTTACTCTCAAACCATACTGTGTACTCATTAGACTGTTCATTCCGTTCAGCAGATCATTTAATTCTTCTTCACTTTCACTCAGGATAGCAATGTCATCAGCGAATCGTATCATTGATATCCTTTCACCTTGTATTTTAATTCCACTCCTGAACCTTTCTTTTATTTCCATCATTGCTTCCTCGACGTACAGATTGAAGAGTAGGGGCGAAAGGCTACAGCCTTGTCTTACACTCTTCTTAATACGAGCACTTCGTTCTTGATCGTCCACTCTTATTATTCTCTCTTGGTTGTTGTACATATTGTATATGACCCGTCTCTCCCTATAGCTTACCCCCACTTTTTTCAGAATCTCGAACAGCTTGCACCATTTTATATTGTCGAACGCTTTTCCAGGTCGACAAATGCTATGAAAGTGTCTAGATTTTTCTTTAGCCTTGCTTCCATTATTAGCCGTAACGTCAGAATTGCCTCTGTCGTCCCTTTACTTTTCTTAGAGCCAAACTGATCGTCAACCTAGCGCATTCTCAATTTTCTTTTCCATTCTTCTGTATATTATTCTTGTAATCAGCTTCGATGCATGAGCTGTTAAGCTGATTGTGTGATAATTCTCGCACTTGTCAGCTCTTGCCGTCTTCGGAATTGTGTGGATGATGCTTTTCCGAAAGTCAGATGGTATGTCGCCAGACTCATATATTCTACACACTAACGTGAATAGTCGTTTTGTTGCCACTTCCCCCAACGAATTTAGAAATTCTGATGGAATGTTATCAATCCCTTCTGCCTTATTTGACCGTAAGTCCTCCAATGCTCTTTTAAATTCCGATTCTAATACTGAGTACCCTATCTCTTCTAAATCGACTCCTGTTTCTTCTTCTATCACATCAGACAAATCTTCACCCTCATAGAGGCTTTCAATGTATTTTTTCCACCTATCTGCTCTCTCCTCTGCATTTAACAGTGGAATTCCCGTTGCACTCTTAATGTTACCACCGTTGCTTTTAATGTCACCAAAGGTTGTTTTGACTTTCCTGTATGCTGCGTCTGTCCTTCCGACAATCATATCTTTTTCGATGTCTTCACATTTTTCCTGCGGCCATTTCGTCTTAGCTTCCCTGCGCTTCCTATTTATTTCATTCCTCAGCGACTTGTATTTCTGTATTCCTGATTTTCCCGGAACATGTTTGTACTTCCTCCTTTCATCAATCAACTGAAGTATTTCTTCTGTTACCAATGGTTTCTTCACAGCTACCTTCTTTGTACCTATGTTTTCCTTCCCAACTTCTGTGATGGCCCTTTTTAGAGATGTCTAGTCCTCTTCAACTGTACTGCCTACTGCGCTATTCCTTATTGCTGTATCTATAGCGTTAGAGAACTTCAAACGTATCTCGTCATTCCTTAGTACTTCCGTATCCCACATCTTTGCGTATTGATTCTTCCTGACTAATGTCTTGAACTTCAGCCTGCTCTTCATGACTACTATATTGTGATCTGAGTCTATATCTGCTCCTGGTCATCCTCATCATAGACACTCAACTCGCCTAATGTGGCGTCGACTGAAATAAGACGCATTTGACGGCCGAACCCGAATAGGGCCTCCCGGCCAACAATGCTGTAAGATCATTCCATTCATTTTTTTCTCGATTAATTTTCTCTTGGTTTTCTTAAAAATTTATTAATGATTGATATTCTGCTGAGTCTGAAGATTGTACTGACATTATGTCATTTGAATCTCTGTCTGCATTGGTTGACAAATTCGCCATTTTCTTTGTCAGGTCATCAACTTTTTCTTTGTGTTCAACTGTTCTTTTTGTTCTTCAGAATTTAGTGTCAACAATTTCCACTTGTTTTCTAATTTCTTTTATCGTTGTCTTAAGATGTTCGTTCTGTTCGTTTATCTGTGTAACTCTCGCACTGAGGGCTACGGTGCTGATTTTAGCTAACAATTCGTCCTTATCATTACACTGACTTGTCTTCAAGTTTTCGTGCTCACGGTCACGTACTGTAGTTTCAAAATGTTAATTATTGATTGAAGGTCTTTTTAATTTCTTCCCTAACCTCAACTGCTAAATTTTGTATTTTAAATTTCGTTTCTTCCCGTGATTTTCTTTCCTCTTTCTGTGTTCTTTTTTTTAATTTTTTCCAAAACTTATTTACTATTTTCTTCGTGTTATTTTCTGTTCTCATCTTGTGTTTCCTTAAGCATCTGACGAACTGATTCTAGAAAGTTTGTCGTATTCGCGCAGTGTGGTTTTATACAACTGTTCACTAAAGGTGCTGTGTGTCATGTTCGTTCAAAAGACACTGACACTAAAACCTGTTTCTGTTCTGTCTGTTACCAGCTGCACGGCAGTGCTGACTTTTGTTAGCTTTCGCAAGACTGTGGCGATTTATCGGCGACAGACTCAGCTTCACAATTTACGAGTTCATTTCACATCGTTTGTTCATTTTCATTATTGTTCGCTTAACTGTTAAATTTCGGGCTCCATACAACATTAATCAAATTGATAGAACTCACCTTAACCAACACTGTATCAAAAGTCAAGTTCAGGGGGGAACTCTCTGAGCCATTCATCACAAAAACGGATTTAAGACAAGGAGATTGCTTGGCACCCCTGCTGTTCAACTGTGCTGTAGATCACATAATGAGGGAATGGTACAAGATTAACCCAAATAACATCCAAATTGGAAGACGCAAAGATAGCGTAAGTTTAAACTGTCTAGGATTTGCTGATGACCTTGCTCTCTTGTCCAACTGTATTCAGGAAACCAAACAACAAGTTATCTCACTACAGGAGATAGCACAGGAAACTGGTCTTGGAATATCCTTTGAAAAAACAGTCATCACGTTAACTGACGCACCACTCATAAACAAAATTGCCATAGGAAACGAAGAAATGAAAATTGTAGATAAAGTTAAATATCTGGGAGAAATCATTACATATAACCTCAATGAAAAGCCAACATGGCATAACAGAATAAACAAATTGACTAGAGCGGAATATATCATATCTACGTCAGTGGAAAAAAAAGAAACAGCGTAAAGTTTTCTTCTTTTGGAAAGCAAATAAAAGTGTCATTAATGAATATCTTCATAGTCAGCTCCAAGCTTTCACCACGGGACACAAAGATATTGAGCATCTTTGGGCGGAGTTTAAAAGTATTGTCCACCACGTGCTGGAGAAGTAATTGCGTAGCAAAAATATAGGGGATGGAAAGGATCCACCTTGGTACAAGAAACGTATTAGGAAGTTGCTGAGAAAGCAGAGAATTTTGCACAGTCGTTTTAAATGTAGTCACTGCCCCGCTGACAAACAAATTATGCGAAATGGAAGCAGCTGGAAGGAGGTCAATGAGAGATTCTTTTAACGAAATTGAAAGTAATATTTTATCTGCGGATTCTAACAATAACCCCAAAAAATTTGGTAGTACGTAAAATCTATAAAGGCTACAAGTAATTCAATACCTTCCCTTCCTGACAGTACGGGTAATGTAACGGATGATGATAAACAGAAGGCCGAAATTCCAAACCTAACTTTCAAAACCTCGTTTACGGTAGAGGACTGCAGCACCATTCCCCCTTTCATTTATCGAACAAACGCAAGGATGGCTGACAGTGTTTAGTGTATCTGGGATTCTAAAACAGTTAAGATCCTTAGACGCCAGAAAGGCATCTGGCCCAGACGGTACCCCCGTAAGATTTTATGTGACTATGCTACAAATATAGCACCATTCTTATACATCATCTATCAGAGATCATTGTAACAGCGGGAAGTTCCATGGGACTGGAAGAAGGCCCAGGTCAAAGCGGTCTATAAAAAGGGGAGATAATCGGATACACATAATTACCGGCCAAATTCACTGACATCTGTTTGTTGTAGAATAATGGAACATATTTTGTTTCCTGACGTAATGACCTTTCTAGACTCTGAGAAGCTCATCTGCAGAAACAAGCACGGTTTTAGGAAACAGCTGTCATGCGAGACACAGCTGGCCCTCTATGTACATGATATACAACAAGCTCTAGATACCGGCTCCCAGGTTGATGCCATATTTCTCGACTTTCGAAAGGCGCTCGACTCAGTTCCCCACTGTCGCTTGCTCCAAAAAGTGCGCTCTTACGGTCTATCTGATGACATATGCGGTTGGATAGAAAGTTTTCTAACAGACAGAGCAGTATGTCGTCCTGAACGGGATGACTTCAACAGAAACAAGAGTAACTTCAGGTGTGCCCCAGGGCAGCGTAATAGGTCCGCTGCTTTTTACGATTTACATGTTGTTGTGGTCTTCAGTCCTGAGACTGGTTTGAACCAGCTCTCCATGTTACTCTATCCTGTACAAGCTTCTTCATCTCCCAGTACCTACTGCAACCTACATCCTTCTGAATCTGTTTAGTGTATTCATCTCTTGGTCTCCCTTACGATTTTTACCCTCCACGCTGCCCTCCAGTACTAAATTGGTGATCCCTTGATGCCTCTGAACATGTTCTACCAACCGATCCCTTCTTCTAGTCAAGTTGTGCCACAAACTTCTCTTCTCCCCAATCCTATTCAATACCTCATCATTAGTTATGTGATCTACCCATCAAATCTTCAGCATTCTTCTGTATCACCACATTTCGAAAGCTTCTATTCTCTTCTTATCCAAACTATTTATCGTCCATGTTTCACTTCCATACATGGCTACACTCCATACAAATACTTTCAGAAACAACTTCCTGACACTTCAATCTATACTCGATGTTAACAAATTTCTCATCTTCAGAAACGCTTTCCTTCCCACTGCCAGTGTACATTTTATATTTTATATCCTGTCTACTTCGACCATCATCAGTTATTTTGCTCCCCAAACAGCAAAACTCCTTTACTTCTTTAAGTGTCACATTTCCTAATCTGATTCCCTCAGCATCACCCGGCTTAATTCGATTACATTCCATTATCCTCGTTTTGCTTTTGTTGATGTTCATCTTATATCCTCCTTTCAAGACACTATCCATTCCGTTCAACTGCTCTTCCAAGTCCTTTGCTGTCTCTGACAGAATTACAATGTCATTGGCGAACCTCATAGTTTTTATTTCTTCTCCGTGGATTTTAATACCTACTCCGAATTTTTCTTTTGTTCGTTCACTGCTTGCTCAACATACAGACTGAATAACATCGGGGAGAGGCTACAAACCTGTCTCGCTCCGTTCCCAACCACTGCTTCCCTTTCATGCCGATTGACTCTTATAACTGCCATCTGGTTTCTGTACAAATTGTAAATAGCCTTTCGCTCCCTGTATTTTACCCACGCCACCTTCAGAATTTGAAGGAGAGTATTCCAGTCAACATTGTCAAAAGCTTTCTACAAGTCTACAAATGCTAGAAACGTAGGTTTGTATTTCCTTAATCTAGCTTCTAAGATAAGTCGTAGGGTCAGTATTGCCTCACGTGTTCCAATATTTCTACGGAATCCAAACTGATATTTCCCGAGGTCGGCTTCTACCAGTTTTTCCATTCGCCTTTAGAGAATTCGCGTTAGTATTTTGCGTCCCTGACTTATTAAACTGATTGTTCGGTAATTTTCACATCTGTCAGCACCTGCTTTCTTTGGGATTGGAATTATTACATTCTTTTAGAAGTCTGAGGGTATTTCGCCTGTCTCATACATCTTGCTCACCAGATGGTAGAGTTTTGTCAGGACTGGCTCTCCCAAGGCCGTCAGTAGTTTTAATGGAATGTTGTCTACTCCCGGGGCCTTGTTTCGACTCAGGTCTTTCAGTGCTCTGTCAAACTCTTCACGCAGTATCGTATCTCCCATTTCATCTTCATCTACATCCTCTTCCATTTCCATAATATTGTCCTGAAGTACATCGCCCTTGTATAGGCCCTCTACATACTCCCTCCTCCTTTCTGCTTTCCCTTCTTTGCTTAGAACTGGGTATCCATCTGAGCTCTTGATATTCATACATGTGATTCTGTTTTCTCCAAAGGTCTCTTTAATTTTCCTGTAGGCAGTATCTATCTTACCCTTAGTGAGATAAACCTCTACATCCTGACATTTGTCCTCTATCCATCCCTGCTTAGCCATTTTGCACTTCCTGTCGATCTCATTTTTGAGACTTTTATATTCCTTTTTGCCTGCTTCATTTACTGGATTTTTATATTTTCTCCTTTCATCAATTAAATTCAATATTTCTTCTGTTACCCAAGGATTTCTACTAGCCCTTGTCTTTTTACCTACTAGGTCCTCTGCTGCCTTCACTACTTCATCTCTCAAAGCTACCCATTCTTCTTTTACTGTATTTCTTTCCCCTAGTCCTGTCAATTTTTCCCTTATGCTCTCCCTGAAACTCTGTACAACCTTTGTTTCTTTCAGTTCATCCAGGTCCCATCTCCTTAAATTCCCACCTTTTTCAGTTTTTTCAGTTTTAATCTACAGTTCATAACCAATAGATTGTGATCAGAGTCCACATCTGCCCTGGAAATGTCTTACAATTTAAAACCTGGTTCCTAAATCTCTGTCTTACCATTATGTAATTTATCTGAAACCTGTCAGTATCTCCAGGCTTCTTCCATGAATACAACCTTCTTTTATGATTCTTGAACGAAGTGTTAGCTATGATTAAGTTGTGCTCTGTGCAAAATTCTATCATGCGGCTTTCTCTTTCATTTCTTAGCCCCAATCCGTATTCACCTACTATGTTTCCTTCTCTCCCTTTTCCTACTACCGAATTCCAGTCATCCATGACTATTACATTTTCTTCTCTCTTCACTATCTGAATAATTTCTTTTATTTCATCACACATTTCTTCGATTTCTTCATCATCTGCAGAGCTAGTTGGCATATAAACTTGTACTACTATAGTAGACGTGGGCTTCGTGTCTATCTTGGCCACAATAATGCGTTCACTATGCTGTTTGTAGTAGCTTACCCGCACTCCTATTTTTTAATTCATTATTAAACCGACTCCTGCATTACCCCTATTTGATTTTGTATTTATAACCCTGTATTCGCCTGACCAAAAGCCTTGTTCCTCCTGCCACCGAACTTCACTAATTCCTGCTATATCTAACTTTAACCTATCCATCTCCCTTTTTAAATTTTCTAACCTACCTGCTCGATTAAGGGATCTGACATTCCACGCTCCGATCCGTAGAACGCCAGTTTTCTTTCTCCTGATAACGACGTCCTCCTGAGTAGTCCTCGCCCGGAAATCCGAATGGGGGACTATTTATCTCCGGAATATTTCACCCAAGAGGACGCCATCATCATTTAACCATACAGTAAAGCTGCATGCCCTCGGGAAAAATTACGGCTGCAGTTTCCCCTTGCTTTCAGCCGTTCGCAGTACCAGCACAGCAAGGCCGTTTTGGTTAGTGTTACAAAGTCAGATTAGTCAATCACCCAGACTGTTGCCCCTGCAACTACTGAAAAGGCTGCTGCCCCTCTTCAGGAACCACATATTTGTCTGGCCTCTCAACAGATACCCCTCCGTTGTGGTTGCACCTACGGTACGGCTATCTGTATCGCTGAGCCTCCCCACCAACGGCAAGGTCCATGGTTCTTGGGGGGGGGGGGGGGGGACGATTTACATAAACGATCTGACTGATGGTATTGACAGCGTCATTAGACTGTTTGCCGATAAGGCTGTAGTCTACAGGAAAGTAGTATCACACGAAAGTTGTGAACAAATCAATGAGGATTTGCAGAAAATAAATGCATGGTGTAATGACTGGCAGTTATCTCTCAATATTAGTAAGTGTAACCTACTGCGTATAACAAGGTGAAAATCCCCATTAATGTACGAGTACAAAATAAATGCCCGGTCTTTCGAAGCGGTAACATCCGTCAAGTATCTGGGTGTGACTATTCGAAACGATCAGAAATTGAATGATCAGTTTACAAAAGTAACGGGCAAGGCGAGCTCTATATTTCGGTCTATTGGTAGAATCCTGAAACGATGCAATCCTTCAACAAAGGAAATTGCTTACAATACGTTGATTCGTCCTGTCTTAGAGTATTGTTCGTCCGTATGGGACCTTTACCAGTTGGGTCTCATTCAAGAGATTGAGAAGGTCCAAAGAAGAGCGGCAAGATTCGTGACTGGTACATTTAGCTATCGCGATAGCGTTACAAATCTCATAGATAGTTTGAAGTGGGACACACTTGCAGATAGACGACGCGCTAAACGGAAGGGGCTGCTCATTAAATTCCGAAATTTGATCTTCCCCGAGAATGTAGACCATATACTTTTACCACCAACTTTCGGATCGCGCAATGATCACCATTGAAATATAAGGGAAATTAGAGCTCGTACTGAGGCGTTCAGACAGTCGTTTTTCCCTCGCGCGATCCACGAGTGGAACAGAAGGGGGGGGGGGAGGAATATGACCTTGGCGCGAATTGTGCCCTCCGCCACACAAGGCTTGGTGGCTAGCGGAGTATGTATGTAGATGTAGATATCACCAAGAACACCTACAACAAAAACAGCATGTCAATAGCAACAAAATAAAAACACTACAAAAACAGTCACTCAACTAGAAATAACTTATGCAAGAGAAGCCATCTTCAAAACAACAAATACTGCACAAATAGACAAAATACTCAAAACAGAGAGAAGAATCATCAGAACGTGCATCAACAAATCGTACCAGAAAGATGGACACTGGAGAGTAGCTACAAATGAAACAGTCTACAAGGAAGCAGAACCGGTGTTGAGTACAATCAGGAACAAACGCATCTCATTTTTCGGGCATCTAATCAGAGCACCAGAGAACAGGATCATCAGGAGAATAATAGAATAATTGTGGAATAGTAAGTACAACATTAAGTGGATTACAGAAATCAAGGAAGGTATGGATGAGCTACAGATTACACTGGAAGACCTAAGAAACAAAACTGACAAAATCAGGAAACTCACAGACAAACAAACCAGACTGCAAACGTGAATCAACAAACCGACAATAGGAAGGGTGATTTCCAATGAAGAAAGAAGTAGATTCGAGAGAATGAAGTACTGGGCTGACAGGAAACTGAAAAATTCTTTGTATAAATTTGGCTAGAGTGGTCAAATGAAATGGCTCTGAGCACTATGCGACTTAACTTCTGAGGTCATCAGTCGCCTAGAACTTAGAACTAATTAAACCTAACTAACCTAAGGACATCACACACATCCATGCCCGAGGCAGGATTCGAACCCGCGACCGCAGCGGTCGCTCGGCTCCAGACTGTAGCGCCTAGAACCGCACGACCACTCCAGCCGGCGGTCCAATGAAAGCCATAAAATGTAAATAATAGTAATAAATAAAACTGGTAATAATTGTGGATCTGCGCAATTTCCTGCAATCTCATATAAACCATTCTCATGTAAACTACTGGTATTTGCTAATTGCTCAAGGTGTTTTATGTCATCCTGTACCGACTCGTTATCTTGCAACTCACTTTGTTGTCTTGTGCTGTGACGAACTTTCTTACTGTTTTTGGTGTACCAACCATGATGAGACACTATTTCTTGGAAAAACAAAATGCTTACAACGACCAAACAAACGAAATTCTACTATCTTGCACGCAAATGATGAAAGAAATCCTCACAGAACCTGTACTATTATGGTAACTGTTTACGTAACGAAGTAATCGATAGTCGTCACACGACACAAAATTTTCTCAAATTGGACACAATTTTGAATGAATTGCCTGAAAAAGAAGTACAACATTAGTAAAATTAGTGCAGCGGTATTTTTGCTTTCGAGAAGTCCTACACTATTACCAAAAGAACTAACGAAGGTCGACATATGTAACCTCCCAACTATATTTTTGTTTCAATATGAAATTTAGACCAACTTTACCTCCCACTCTATAAAATCCACGTATTACCAAAAACCATGTATTCATAAACTGTTATCGAAGTTACACTCGTATGATAACCTTTGACTAAACAGAAAGTAATTTTAACTGAACTGTAACTGATCTGAATGCAACTTGCCTTTGTATTAAATAGGAAACGGAAGTACAACAATTATATGGCCGTAATCAAAATTTCCACTTATCTCGCGTCTTGACAACACTGTTGCAGATTTCTCGCAAGCACAACAGCAAACAGCAAGCAGGCAGCGGCTAAGCTCAATTTCTGTCTCTAAATACATATTGAAACTGTTGCATGTGATAATTCGTAATGACAAACAATGAGGTGGGAAGAGTAACTATTCCTATGAAATGATATTCCAAGACAATGTTCAAAAGACAGAGTAAAACTTCGCTTTATCTTCACACTTAACATTGGTCTCAACAATACTATGCTTAACAACGTGAACAATGATTTAAAAAGGGTACAAAGTTAATAGGGAATTTCTATAAAAAAATCAAACCGCTTAATCAATTAACATGTTAATCAATGACGCTGGGAACTGGGGTGGACTTTATCTCAGCTCCGATTAAGTTAACTAGCTGACATTAATAATTTCTAGCTGTCTGAAGCGTTAATGAGTTCAAATACACTTAGGACACAACAATTCCTTAGGAGCACTGCATGATACTCACTGATATGACAAAGTCGTGGAGGGGGCAAATTAGGGAGGAGGGGGTGGCGGCCTAAGAGGCGGTGCGCCCCAGTTCTTGGCGTTTCCCTCGAGCGCTTCTTTCTAAGTACGCCTCTAACGTTAACGATTTTTGTGCTTGGGATTTGATATCAGGTGCAGTCAGTGTTAGCCGAATTCGCCGCAACAACAAAAGTTAAGCACATCATAAAATATAACTGTCTGTATAAGTTATTTTGTTTCTTATTGAGTAGGACATAATCGTGCCTCGAAATGGAGTGAAAAAGGTCCGACGACCATGTGTCCACAAATGCATCGTTGCCACGGTAGATGGCGCTGACAAGTGAAAGTTCCTCTGACCACACGTCGTGTGTTCGTTGCACGTTTCAAGCCGTGAGATTGACGCAGCTTACTCTAAGCAGCAGAATGGTCCGGTCTTGATGTCGAGCCGAGGTGATGTTTGTGTGTGGCCAAGTAGATGGAAAAGGTCGAGAGGTAGCACGACTATACGAAAACAAGTACCCTAACAGACACCAATCACATCACACAACGTTTCAAGCCCTTTTTGGGTGTTTGTGTAATTACGTGTCCTTTCAGACAGACGAACGTGTAGGGAGGGGGCGAACTGTGCGTACATTAGTTTTGGAGGACCGGGTTCTGCAGGTAACTGAGACGAACCCTAGTAAAGCTCCACGTAAGTGACCCCCCAACAGGGTGTTGGTTGGTTGGTTTTGGGGAAGGAGACCAGACAGCGAGGTCATCGGTCTCATCGGATTAGGGAAGGATGGGGAAGGAAGTCGGCCGTGCCCTTTCAAAGGAACCATCCCGGCATTTGCCTGGAGCGATTTAGCGAAATCACGGAAAACCTAAATCAGGATGGCCGGACGCGGGATTGAACCGTCGTCCTCCCGAATGCGAGTCCAGTGTCTAACCACTGCACCACCTCGCTCGGTCAACAGGGTGTAAGGCAAAGTATAATTACGAGTATCCTGCATGACAACCGCTACTATTTCTATCACCCACAATGAGTGCATGAATCATCAGCAGTGGATTTCCCTCTACGGGAAGGATTTTGTCAATAGTTTTTGCACCAGACCATCACTGTTATGGGATTTCTGTCATCAGTCCGCGTTACCGACGAAACGAACTTCACCAGAACTGACATCATCAGTTTGCATGATTCTCATCTGTGGACTACAGACAATCCTCGGGAAATGTTTAAGGCGTCTCATCAGCATCGGTTCATCCTCAATATGTTGGCACAAATTCTTGGCGACCATATACTGAGACAGGTTATCTTTCCACAACGCCGCGACGGAGGAACTTATCTAGACATCTGCGAAATACTCTTCCTAGGCTGCCTGAGAATGTGCCTTTGGCAATATGACAAGTTATGTGGCTTCGGCATGAAAGAGCACCGACTCCTTCCGCATTACGGTTTGCCTACATCACAACAACATCTTCTCCGGACGTTAGGACGCGGAGGCCCTTTAGCTTGGCCTGCTACTACTAGATCACCGGACTTAAACCACCTGTAATTTTATCTCTGGGAACACCTGAAAAGCGTTGTGTTTGCTGAACCAGTTGCTGTTGTGCAGACTCTTCAACGGCTCGTTCACGACACAAGTAATGCTATTAGGAAGGAGGCAGGAATTGCGGAAATTCGTACTGCCACGTGTGAACGCGTGCATTACGTCCCGTGGAGGCCAACTTTAACATCTGTTGTGATGTGGATGCGATGATGCTCTGTACTGTGATTCGGCACGATTTTTTGCGTTGCATGTGCACCGTTCATTTCAGAACACGTGTTCACAGGCCCTTTTTTCCTCAATTTTCAGTAAGGAATCCGTTCCTGCAGTTAGTCGATTTTACTTACATTCATCCTATATCTATGTTTTCCCGGTACACGTATTGCGACTGAGTACGTGAACGCCTTTAAATAGAGTACACAAGGCTCCAAATCGCTCATAATCACATTACCACAATGTTCCACAAGACCACCGTTATTGTGAAAACAGGCTTCAACACGTCACTTCATTTATGCTCGTAGACGTTCCAAAATCCCAGACGTGTTCTGATTGCATTAAAAACCACCTATAATGTGTTCCCAGAATTCATTGACTACCTACAGGACTAAACTACACCAAAGCTTTTGAATACACCCATACAAAAAACAAAAGAATGAACCCAACGAGTTCAAGTTGGAGGACGCGACAGGTATAATATTTACGATATACGATCGATACACTTGTTTACGAAATGCTGTTTACCAGTACTTAGGAATGCCGATTGATGATAAAAGGAAACAGGGCAGTTTATCACATTGTAATTTACGTCTCACTTCCTGTGTTTCGATATAAGCTTAGCCTTAGACACTAACAGTGTTTTAACGTTGGCTACTATGCACCTGAACATACGTCGTACCGGAGAAAACATTGGTTTCGTCAAGCAATTTCGGGCGTCAATTAGCGACACTGTAATGTGGTAAATTTTAATTTCGTTCTTTAATTATAGCTGTGGGGCATAAGCGTGCAGAAACAGTAAGATTCTGTGTAGGGTTTCTTGGATGAAGAATTTTCTTCCGGAAACACCAACGTCTGCGCAATACCCAGAAGCGGAAAGTGAGCGCTACCCGCCGTGATTTGCGATTACGCTCAGGTGCCGCCAGATAACGCTTTCTAGCGGCGTGTCCGTCATGCCAGCGAGGCTCCCCGACAGCCATCGCTCAGCTCTCGTGCTGCATACACGCCACTCATGCTCTCCCTGTAAGCGAAACGTGAGAGGAGCTCATTTGCATGGAGGCTGAACATTCTACAGAAGTGGTTACAGGAATTGCAAAGGTATTTCTACAGTTCTTTTTTATGTACCTGGCTTGTTTCTCAATTTCTTGTTTCTTATCAGATTCCCCTTCTACTTAGTTATTTATATAGACTTTACAAACTGTCAATTAGATGAATCACGACAGCTGAATTATTGGAATTTGATTTGTAGCAGTTCGAAGCAACACTTTTTCAACTGACGACCAGTTTCTTTTAAGAACCGGTACACTTTCATTAGTGATCCTATCTACCCATGTAATCTTCAACATCCTTCTGTAGCACTACAGTTCAAAAATTTCTTTTCTCTTGTTTTTTTTTTCAGAAAAAACTTCCTAATACTAAAATTTATGTTTCATGTTCTTGTTCTCTTTCTCAGGAAAACTTTTCTTCCTGTTCCCCGTGTCCATTTTATATTCTCTCTACTTCGGCCATCGTCACTAATTTTGCTCATCAAATAGTGGGTCTCGTCTACTACTTTTAGTGTCTAATTTCATAATCTTATTCCTTGGCATCGTTTGATTTAATACGAATATATTTCATCCCTTTTTTTTATTTTAAATTACGTGTAATTATTTTAAACCACACGATAAAAATTGTATACGACACCATAGCCGCTGCAGAGCAACTGATTGCTAGTATGGGCTTTGCATAGCGTACATGAGTCACTAATTAAATTGGCAGTATTTATATGGAATGCAGAGATATATATTATCAAGAAATTTAGGGGTAAGCCCTGCGTGTGCGATAGATCAAGTGAGGAGGTCATGGGGCTAAAACAAAACAGTTATAAAGATCAAACGTGATAACAGGATGTATATTGAGATGTATGATTACCAAGCATCTGTATGAAGTTCAAAAAAAGCTCATTTTTTTCACTGAGCAGTTGCCCTGTTTTATTTTATTATACCTACATATCAGATTAGAACGCACCAAGCTTTTCTTATTTATTTTTAACAAGTCTGACGACATTCAGTAATTGAACGAAACCCATCTTGTTAAAAGTGTGGTATTAGTGCAATTATTTGCTGTGCTGCTTCCATTTTACAGAGTAAGATAGATCGATAAATCTATTATGACTAATAAATATTGCACTGTTATTCCGTCTCTCTCTCTCTCTCTCTCTCTCTCTCTCTCTCTCTCTCTCTCTCACACACACACACACACACACACACACACACACACACACCGTTTTCCGATGTACTTGCTCGTTTACCGAACTCTGGTTATCATTGATTACCTGTATGACCGGTGCTCCATCAAGCAGTCGCTGGAGGAAATGCGATGTTAACTTTACCGTTGCTTTCAGCTTAGTCTTCGGACAGCCAAGCATCAGCGTTTGGTTCTTTAAATATTGTACCCTATCGGAGACCATCACGGAGAACTGAGCACTGCCAGGTAGTGCTACGAAGGTTACCTAACTGGAGCTCACATCGCATTGATTAGAAAATAAAGAATTCCTTTTAGGGAGTTCCTGCCACGCCGACATTGTTAATTTCATGACAATATTCCGGCAAGCATTATCGTTACGGAAAAGAGCGCAAAAGCAGTTTCTCATCCTTTAGTACTGACTGGCTGCTTTTTATCACTGTGGAAGACCTGAGACGGCAGGTAGCGGAGATGTGGCGCAGCGAACCAAACGTTCGTTCTCCCGCGTTCTGTCCATATCGGAGCTCACAAAGCCTCCTTGGTCCTTTCTCACGTTCATTTTGAACATTTTTTTGTATTTCCAAAGTCTTCTTCTAGTAGGAGCAGCCTTTGGTTGGTTGGTAGGTTGACTGACTGGGGTTGAAGGGACCAAAGAGCAAGGTCATCAGTCCCTTGTTTTAAGGGTGGGACATTCGGACGGATTTACATCTCACAAGAGCCATAACGATAAAAGGTAAAAGGCTAAAAAACGTAAAAGTGCAGTCGTGTTGTCAATGGTGAAAACAAAAGGAGAGAATTCAGCAAGTGGGCAACCCCAAGGCTATGCCAGAGGCACGAAATATCCCACCCCTGAGGCGGTACAGGCAGGAACACCTGCTATTTAAAATCATTCAACCGCTAGAATGTAAAAGTGTGTATTGTAAAAGGAGACTAACCAAATCTAAAAAGCGTTAAAAACAGAGTAAAAGGGAGAGAAAAGAGGATCTTGGCCAGGGAGGGGAGTCAGGAATCTCCAAACACAGCTTACAGTGGGAGGCACCCCAACCCTCACCGCCCTGCCCCTACTCCAGAGGGAGATTAAAAACCTTAGAACTGAACGTTAAAACCACTTTCACGGAGAACCAGTTCCACCATCCGGGAATCGTCTGCCAAAATTAAAGGTAAAGTCCGGGGAAGTCTGTACCTATTATGCAGAGCCGAAAGAAGGGGGCATTCCAACAAAATGTGGGCTACTGACTGGAAGGTCCCACAACCACAAAGTGGGGGTGGCTCATTAAGCAAAAAAAAAAAAAAAATACCATGGGTCAGCTGGGTATGGGCGATGTGGAGACGATACAGCTTGGTCGAGTTCTTTCGGGAGAGGCGGAAGGAAGAACGCCATAGGACAGGCGTCACCTTAAGCGCACGAAGCTTATTAGACAAGGAGATAGCCTCCCAAAAGTTGGCCCACGATTGTGCGAAGTGGGATTTGATATGAAGCCCTAATCCGCCGCAGGAGGGGTTACAGGGAATGCAGGGGTAAGTGACTGCCCCCCCAGCCAAACGATCAGCAAGCTCATTACCTGGGATACCCACATGGCCAGGGACCCAAAGGAAGCCAACAGAACAAGCAGCATGGTGAAGATCAGGGAGACGGTTATGGATGGCCGAGACCAAGGGATGGCGGGAAAAACACCGGTCACTAGCCTGAAAGCCACTCATTGAGTCTGTACACAACAAAACGCGGTTGAGTTGGGACTGTTTAATAAAGGTAAGGGGCCGGGAAATTGCCATCAATTCCGTAGTAAACACCCCACATGCAGTTGGCAGGAAATGATTTTCCATGCCAACACAGGACGTGAAGGCATATCCCACACGATCAGCAGATTGAGAGCCATTGGTGTAAAAAACAACAGCATCCAGAAACTCCCAGAAAATTCGGCGGAAAACAACAACAGAACACCAGTGGGGGAATGGAATATTTCCGACCTCGGCAGAGATTCATCCGAATCTGGGGCCGAGGTACTAACCAAGTGGGGGTGTTGAGGAGGGAACGTGGGGGACAGGGCAAAGAAGGAAGCTGAAAATCACCGCGAAGAGACGCAAGGCGGGGCCCAACAGGCAAAACCCGCCCGAGGGCGGGAATCAGGTGGGCGACGTCCTTGGTCTGGGAACAGGATGGAATAGGAAGGATGAGTGGGAGAGGAACGGACAGCGATTGCATAAGAAACCAGAAGCTGGGACCGCCGAACAGAAAGGGGGCGGAGATCCCAGCTTCAACAAGGAGAGGAGACTATAAACAGGGTTAGTAGGGAAGGCACCAGTGGCCGAATGGATACCATGATGGTGGACCAGATCCAAGGGGCGTAGTGTGGAAGAAGCAGCCAAACCATAAACTTGAAAATCATAGTCCAAGCGAGAGAGCACTAAAGCCCAATAAAGGTGGAGAAATTCAAATTGCTCTGAGCACTATGGGGCTTAACATCTGAGGTCATCAGTCCCCTAGAACTCAGAACTACTTAAACCGAACTAACCTAAGGACATCACACACATCCATGCCCGAGGCAGGATTCGAACCTGCGACCGTAGCGGCCGCGCGGTTCCAGACTGACGCGCCTAGAACCGCTCGGCCGCACTGGCCGGCAAAGGTGCAGAAGAGTGGAACAACGACCCGCACGCCAAGATGTCCGTATAACACCCTGGAGCTGCCGCTCTGCAGAGGCCATCGAAGAAGAACTAACCCAAATGCATAAATCATCCACATACAGACCTGGGGTGACCAAAGGACCAATGGAGGCCACAAGCCCATCTATAGCAATGAGGAAAAGAAGTATACTCAATACGGAACCCTGGCAGATGCCATTCTCCTAGGTCTGTGGTGAACTAAAAACAGTACCAACCTGAACCCTGAACGACCGATGGAACAGGAACTGGCGGATAAAAATCAAGAATGGGCCCCGAAGACCTCACTCATGAAGTGCAAGAAAGATATTATGGCACCAAGCTGTGTCATAGGCCCTGCGTAGGTCGAAAAATACTGCAACTAAATGGCGGCCCTGGGAAAATGCCTGCTGAACTGCAGATTCTAAGCGAAGTAAATAATCGATCGGAGACCATCCCTCTCGGAAGCCACACTGGTAAGGGGACAACAGATCCCAAGATTCGAGGACACAACTGAGTCGACGGGCCACCATCCATTCAAGTAACTTGCAAACAATGTTTGTCAGACTAATTGGCCAATAGATATCGACGAACAGGGGTTTCTAACCAGGCTTAAAGACAGGAACCACGATGCTATCCCTCCACTGAGAAGGGAAGTCACCCTGGAGCCAAATAGGTTAAGCACCCAGAAAAGATGCTGTCATTGTGGAGCCCTGAGTTGTTGAAGCAATTGGTTATGAATGGAGTCTGAGCCAGGGCCCATATCATGAGAAGAAAGTGCAGAAAGAAGTAAAAGGTTTGGTGTAAGATTCTGACTGACAAGGGGCAAAACATAAGGTGGAAGCTTGAGCCTGCTGTTTCTGGTGAAGGAAATCAGCTGGATAGGAGTTTGATGCTGATGCTGTTGCAAAATGGGTAGCAAGATGTTCCGCGAGAATCAATGGGTCCGCGCCTGTATTCCCACATACCACCTGCTCTCCATCTCTCCACTCTCCATACCGTCGCCCAAGGTGGCTTCCACCAACTCCCCCTTCCTGATGATGCCCTTATCCCCACCATCTACCCCTCCTACCAACTTTGATCCTCCCCTACCACACCCTGTGTTTTTTTCCCAATGGCACCCTCTCTCCCTTCTCTCCCTCCTCCCTTCCTCCCTCCCTCCTCCCCCTGGCTTCCCCTACCCCCTCTACCTTCTTTCCTCCCCCTCCAATCACCTCTTCCAATGGCATCTGCACCCTCCCCTCTCCCTCCTCCCCTTTTTGGCAGGTCCCTGGACTCGAACACGTAAAGTGAACAGTCGCGCGCTGGAGATCGTCGCCAGCGTTTTGTGTGTGCCATCGTGTTAGTGATTCAGTGTTTCGTCATTTGTGCTCCTTCGTTCACGTGCGCCATTTCTATCGTCTCTGTTAGTGTCCGATGGCTGAACGTTTTTATTTGGACGCTGCAGCTGTGCACGACTTCATGTATTTTAAATTTGTGTGTCTACTGTTGTCTATCCACCGTGTAGTTTCGTTTTTCGATGTCTCCACTTGTATGGAATGTATTGTCTGTGGCCGAAGAGCGGCGTAGTTTTGCCGCTGCCGGCCTACCTTGTTTGAGGTTTCAAAATGACAATAAAGAAAAAAAGAGGGGGGTAGATCTAAAAATTGTAGGAAAATCCTAAGCTTGACTATAACAAGTACCCTGAAATGGATATAGGTTGCAGTAGTTACGCAAACATGAGGAGACTTCAATACAATTAGCTTGGAGAGTCGCATCAAACGAGTCATCGGACTGAAGACGATAGGAACAACTACAAAAACAACGGAAGTTCAGTAAGTTTGTCAACTGTGTCCAGTTTCTGCGCTGTTTGGTCCATTGAAGAAGACATGCTGCTTCATGTGTCATGTGTTTGTGAACAATGGCCTATTATGATGTACCAAACACTAAATGTCTACTGCATATAACTCCCTTTGCAATGTTAGCTCGGAAACTGGTTGAGGTGGACCTCTACTCACTGACCGCAGCAGTTTCTGTCGAGTTTGAAATCGACGGTCACTAACAAAGCGCGACACTCATCTCCGGCTTCTGCTGCTTAGGATCATTTTATGACCACTTCCGTGTCAGATGGATGTGAGTGGTACATCATTTCTTGTAGGCATGTTTCACAGTCCGTTTTAATACAAAAGAAATCGGTTATCTTCAATCGCGATGTGCTCATGGTCACATACAAACATTATAGACCCAATCTGCTATTGTGTCAGATCTTCACGTCGAACCATCACACTCAGCTGAATCCACAGAAGGGACTGGCACATACACATCGCTTCACTGAATGACTCACCTCAGTGGAACCGACTGATAGCCGTCCTACAGCCACCAGCTTGATCTGTTATGACAATATGACAATTACTAATACACTCATGTATAAAAAAAAAAGAACACCTTGAACGACTATAGAGAGGACGTTCATATTCACAGTACATGTCCATCAGTATGTTCTGCAGAAATTATGAGCATTTCTGTCACCTTGTTTCAGCATGTGCCCTGTTGCCTGGTGGGCACAGTGTCTACCATGGGCCCTGATAATTTGTTCCATGAGTGATGGCATCGACGCATATAAGGCGCGAATGGCGTCCTGTGGTAGAGCCATCCATGCTGCATTCACCTGGTTCCGAAGTTCATCTGTGGTGGTTACTATTGGGTCGCAGCGCAGTACCCTTCGTTTCACTATATCCCACACATTTTCGATTGGCGACATGTCTGATGAACTGGCGAGCCAGGGCAAAAGATTGATATTCTCTGACTCCAAGAAGGCACGTGTTCGTGCAGCAACATGTGGTCGCGCACTGTCTTGCTGACAAACGTCGTCTGGAATGTTGTGCATAAAGAGTATGGCTACGGGTTGCAGAATGTCATTCACGTAGGTCACACTGGTTACAGTGCCCTGGGTACGCACCAACTTTGATTTGTCGTTGTGCCCAATAGCACACCACACCATAAGGCCTTGAGGTGGAGCTGTATGTCTTGTGAGAATGCAGTCACTGTGACCCCGCTCCCCCTGTCTGCGGCGAACCAAAATGTGGCAACCATATTGAAACAAACAGAACCTGGATTCGTCCGAAAAACCTATGTGATGCCACTCCTATGGCCAGTGACGTCGTTCCATTCACCATTGCCGTCTAGCACGTTTCTGCACATGCGTTAAAGATAGGCGAAGTGGACGACGCTCACGTAACCCATGCCGTATAAACGGCGACAGACTGTCTCCCCTGATTGCGTACGAAGTATTTTACTGTTCCACTGTTGCGCCACAGCCGAGGATGACGTATTGGGATGAGGCGTCGATATTCTCGGAGGAGGGGAGGGCGGAGGTGTGTGGGCCGCGTGGTGCGGCCTGACCTATCTCTTCGTTTTCTAGAGCCTTCCGTGAACCATCCTGCATACACCCGTTGCACTGCCGAAACACTTCGTCTCACACGAGTAGTTATCCAAAATGGCTCAAATGGCTCTGAGCACAATGGGACTCAACTGCTGTGGTCATAAGTCCCCTAGAACTTAGAACTACTTAAACCTAACTAACCTAAGGACAGCACACAACACCCAGCCATCACGAGGCAGAGAAAATCCCTGACCCCGCCGGGAATCGAACCCGGGAACCCGGGCGTGGGAAGCGAGAACGCTACCGCACGACCACGAGATGCGGGCAGTAGTTATCCCGTATGGACGCATCACATTCTCTCATGCCAATAATGCGCCCTTTTTCATACTCACTGATTAGACGGTACGGTTCACGCATACGCCTGTGAGGCATCCTGCATGTCTGCTCAGGTCGCACTGATCCGTTACCTCCGGTTCATAGCGACAACGAGAGCGGCAAGTACATTTGACCAGCAGGTGGTGTTGCGCCGCGATATCGGTGTTGACCGTGAACCCGTGGTTCTGAGGTTTTGCGCGGCTCCTGGCTGCAGATGTTGGACCATTACTAGACCTCACTTGCTGGCTTCCATTTTTATAAACGAATATTCCAACTAAATATTTTAGTCTATGAGGAAATACATCTTGGCTCACTAACTGCGAAATAGAGGTAATACAAGGGGGGCGTTTATCACATCGATACAGTATCTCAGTACTTCTGCTGAAACACATTTAAACCAACTTACTATTTTTCGGTGATATATTTGCCATCTCTTTAACAGATGATTCAGGAAAATTTATGTTTGTTAGTGGACTATGGAACTCTTGTCTAAGTAAACATAATGAAGCTGCTTTTTATGCTCCATTTGTTATATCTGTGTTTTCTGCTACTGTGAATCAGAATTCATTGACTTAAGTTGTCAGTGCTTGAAATGTCTCACAGATACTGACAACAGTGACTTTTATATCTTTTGCGTTATTCGTTTCTTAGCTAAGAATGGATAAATAGGGGTTGCTTTGTTCTTGTAATTCTGTATTTCAAGCGCGTGGTGCATGGTTATTGATTCATTAATGACAGATTGGAGAATTTTGCAGTATTTTTTGTACTGCATTTTTAAGTCTTGATCACCGCTATTTGTCTGTCTTCAAATGGAAACAGTACAACTTATTAAGCATGTACGCGAGTGTATGCAACCATCAAAGTCAAGTTCAGCGGGGCCTCAATCAACTGGATTCCGTATCTTTCTAGCAGTAATAGACCCACCACTAACCAGACGACTGACCGTTTTTGGGCTTATTGGAAACAGTACAACTTATTAAGAATATACGCCAGCATGTGCAAACAACAAAGTCGAGTGCAGCGGAGCAAAAATCAACTGGATTCCGTATCTTCGTAACAGTAACAAACCCACCAGTGGTCAGACGAATGTCTATTGGTGGGCTTATTGCTGTTGCGAAGATATTGTTCATTTTGACCCCGCTGTACTCGACTTTGTTGGTTGCGCATGCTGGAGTACATGCTTAATAAGTTATATTGTTTCCATTTGAAGATTCCGTCGGTCTTTACCATTGCGTTTCGTATACTGATGGCAGATGCTGAGGGACTGAAAATTTTTGGGGAATTTGTGGTAAGATCTTATGGGAACAAACTGCTGAGGTCATCAGCCTCCGTCCATAGCTCGTGGTCTCGCGGTTGCGTTCTCGCTTCCTGAGCACGGGGTCCTGGGTTCGATTCCCGTCGAGGTCACGGATTTTCACCTGCCCCGAGATAACTGGGTGTTTATGTTTTCATCATAATTCGTGCAAGTGGAAGATTGGACTGAGAAACAGTTGGGAATTTGTACGGGCGCTGATGAGCACGCAGTTGAGCGCCCCACAATCCAAACATCATCAGTCGCTAAGCGTACACAATATTTATTTTAAATTCTTTATTCACAATACATTAAAATTATACAATTGTAACCCACCACCTTAATGATTAGTGGGTCCTAAGTGTTACAATGTTGTTATTTGCCGCTAATTACATTTTTACTTGTGAACTACAGACTGTACAAGTTAATGGGCAAACTTAAGTTCTATGTTAAGCTATACACACTAATACCTACTTATAGCTAACCTCAAAGCCTGCAGCGTCACAGGTGTGTCAGTGTGGATATAAACCTACAGCAATACCTTGCCCATCGAGCGAGTCCCGATGAGCATAAATATGTCTGATAGGCCCCATGACTAGTGAGAGTTGGCTCAAAATATCCCATACCTAGACTTTCCTTTACATTTGGTAAGAGTTGGAAAGTTCTTCTGCCAGATTCATCCTTTTCCCATGATTCCTACTATAGTTCTTCGCCTCTTTCCCTTATCTCACCCTTGTCTCTAACCTGAACTCCCAAAATGTCTTCTATTTTCATATCATCACCTTTCTTAGTCCAGTACCATGCGGCTTGTTCCCTGATTTTGATGTGCAGAGGACAGAGCCCCATTATCACTAATAGCCACCCCCCCCACGAAGCTTAACAACATGTTTCTCTGTACTCTTCTCACTGTCATAGTGGGCACCACCCTCGTGAGCCTGTGTGCCCAGATTCCCGAGCCGTAACCCACTATTGACGTTAGTATGCTATTGTGGTACAATTTTATCAGGTGAGGGGGAAGGTGAAATCTTTATGACCTATAGAGATGAGGTTATTTAGTACTTGTAATGCTCTTTGGGTCACGGATTCAATGTGCCTTCCGAAGTTCCACCTTTCATTGATGATAATTCCCAAGTAGAGTGTCACGTCGCCTAAGGACTGGTGAGCCCTCAATTCTCACAGTAGGATTTCTCACTAGCTGTCCTTTTAGCAGAAGTTGAGTTGATTTTGTTGGTGAACTGACGTCTTGGTGTTTCGGCACCACAGTTGCAATTTTTCCATAGGCCTCTCTATTTTCGGCTGAATGTCTTCGCGGCTTCGGCCGCCAAGCAATAGGAGGAGGTCATCAGCGAAGGCTATCACCTCTAGCACCTCTTCTCTCTGTTGCAGGTTGCCCAGAAGTGGCTCCGTGTGGATGTCCCAGAATAGGGGACCTAATACGGGACCCTGGGGAGATCCCTTCGTTAAGGTTTTTCCAACTTTGCCGCCAGGGTATGATAGCCAGATCTCCCGATTCTCACAATAGCTCCTCAGGCAACCGTATGGCGGCCCTGGACACTCTTTCTCCCGGAAGCAGGAGAAGAGCGAAGGCCAACACCGGTTGTCAAAGGTGCCACTGATGTCCACCATGATGCCAACAACGTACTTGTACGGGGTTGAGACGCAGACCTCAGCCGCCAGGGCGATTGCATCAGTTGCCGATCGCCCAGGCTTAAGCCGAACTGCCTGCTGCTCATCCCTCACAGCACTCGTTGTGCAGTCAGTCTGTCAGTTAGCAATTTCTCTAGGAGTTTTCCAAACACGTCTAATAATCAGATGGGTCTATAGGACTTAGCTTCAGCTGGTTCTTTATCATGGCCTTTCTTAATAATTACCATATTAGCGACTTTCCAGATTTTCGGGAATCTTTCCTGCCTGAGGGATTCATTGAATAGGTGAGTAAGTGGAGCTATCCAGCACACTATTTAGTCTAACTTAAACTAACTTACGCTAAGGACAACACAAACCCCCATGCCCGAAGGAGGACTCGAACCTCCGACGGAGGGAGCCGCGCGGCCGTGACAAGGCGCCTGAGACCGCACGGCCGGCGTTTGAAGATGACGCTTTTTGGCGTCGTAACTGGTACATTGCTTTGAATAAACGACATGAGTTACATACAATTATCGGTTTTAATTATCATTATTCAAGAACTTCATGTCCGAGTGCTGTCCTACTGTGCTCGATGGATTACCAGAGTCCACTGTAATTGTCCCTGACCTGTTCCAAAGGAGAACTACAGTAGTTTGCATGTAATGCGAGGATAATTTTATGACGAAATTAATTTTCTCGTCTACTGCGTGCTTTTGGGAAACTTATTCCGCGAGTTTGTACTGTAAATTCTTTCTGAATGATGCGACTAAAGTCAGAGTTGATGATTCTATGAAACTGTCCTTTTCCCATTTTAGCTAAACCTCATTGAGAGAGATGCTTTAATGCCAACATTTGACCACGATTGGCAGACTATTTATTATGGGGTCTCATCTGTTTCACGGAAGCTGTATTTAGATATAAAATTTTCTATCGCTACTCCATCCATCGTCTAGTTGATTGCTGCATGTCGCCTGCATCACGGTAATCATACGAATCCCTGTCCCATCAGTCTTATGAGTGATTTGTTTTAAATGTATTTAATTTCATCTTTTATCTTCCAGTAAAACGTAATAAACGCGTGTGTGAGACAAAACGTGTAAACAGTTTCATAAAATACGTTTGCCGCTAGAGAACGTGGTAGGTATGTGTTTCTTTACCAACTTAATATGACAGCGACGTGGTTCACTGTACACCTGCGGGGCATCCACGTCCTCATGTATCCTCGGAACCTGTATGGGTGGCTCTCTGCAGGGTTAGCAGGCAGACATTCCTGAACAAAGACACTCTGTAGTCGTTGATCATAGCAGAATGTCAAGTCACAAGCGACCTTTTCATAATTTTTCTCGAATTTTGCAGCGGCACTACTGTGCAACTCTTCCGTTCAGAACTTAACTTTAATATATAAAGAACTACTGAGTCCAAAATTAACGTAACTATTACGAATGCAAATGCGAAAGTTCCCTTTACACCGTAGCTGGTGATTACGCTGCTACCGACGTAGCGCACTGACGTCCTTGGAACTTTAGAAGTGCAGTCACAAACATAATTTCTCTGGAGAATCTACATCGGTTTTGATAAAACAAAGGGAAATGAAGTAAAACATTCATATGTCAAACAGAAGAATTATATCCAGACTTTATAACATGAAACACAGCACAAATAAGAAATGAAAAAACTGCGGAAAAGTATGTCAGTCCGCAGAGTTTGTCTGGAATGTGTTGCATATATGTGCCAGTCTCGTTTAGAACATGTGAAATCAGTACCGAGTGTGAGTTGCCCGTGGAACAACGCGCCTCTTGTTCATCTTAATAGTCGGCACGGAGCGCGGTAGCACAGTGGTTAGCACACTCGCATTCGGAAGGACAAAGGTTTACATCCGGGAACAGGCTTTCAGACTTAGGCTTTCGTGATTTCCTTAAATCTCTTCAGGTAAACACCGGGACGGTTCCTTCGAGACGGTACGGGCGAAAAGCTTTACCACCCTTAAAAAATTTCTAGTCTGTGCTACATTTCTAATGATAGCGATATCCACCTGACGTTAAACCTCAATTTTCTTCCCTTTTGTTAATGGGGCTGTCTATAAATGCCATTCCTTTTGCAGGCATGCACCAAGTCTGGAGATTAGGCCTGTGAGAAACGTCGTATCGGTGGCTCAAGTAAAGGAAATAGGAATACACTGAAGAAAAGGCACGGGAGACCGATATGCACATAAACAGATGGCGATAGTATCGCGTGCACGAGTTATAAAAGAGCGGTGATTTGGAGGAGCTGTCATTTGTAACCAGGTGATTCATGTGAAAAGGTTTCCGATATCATTATGACACTCGACGGGAATTAGCAGACTTTTAACGTGGAATGGTAGTTGAGCTAGAAGCTTAGGACATTCCGGAAATGGTTAGGGAATTCAATATTGCGAGGTCCACAGTGCCAAGCGCATGCAGAGATTATCAGATTTCGGGCATTACCACTCACCACGGACAACCTTTCCTTCCTTTCTTATAAGAGCGCTGAGGCTCCAGATTCTTCGCTGGAGGAACAGGATGCACAATCACGTGACAACAGAGTGAGAACGTGCACGCTTCGGGCGTCCACTGCACCCAATGGTGCTGGAAATGGAGAAGTAGATGCTTCAGTAGAAGAGCAAAGAGGAGTGCGGTACGGAAATTCATCGAAGAATAGCCCAAGTGTACAGAAAGCACTGAATGTTCTTTGCAAATCCGACACTCAATCCGACCTCTGCGGCGATAACTGCCACCGTATCTGTCTTCACTAATGAGGGCAGGTACCTACCGGTCAACGGTACCGGTTATGCGGTGTCGCGTTCCAGATCGCGAGTCACCGGCGAAGGACGTCCGCTCTTCCTTGAAGCGCCTGTGTCGCTCCTTGACCCTTGTCAGGAACACGCAGTGCTCTACATACACTTCTTCCATTCTCCGATGAATTTCTGGCCCCCACGCTGCTTTCACTGTTACGGAACAGACTACCTCTTTGCTCTTAATTTGAAACTTCCATTTCTCTGTATTCAGCTTTACTTACAAAGAAAACTTCCCACGTATCAGGATAAGATCTTGATGAACTTGCCAATACGTGTCTTGTTACTTGCACCCAGTTTCACTTTTACTGGGTAAAACTCACTCCGAAAGGTGATTTGAACATTCACTAAAATTCTAATGATATATTTTTTTTATAATTGTTTTATGTTTAAAATTGTTATATCACGTTTTATATTCATGTTTTCTTTGTTTTCTAGTTTATCATTTCACTTAGCGTATTTTGTTAATTTAAAATAGTAAGTAACACTTTACTACAATAGAAAATAATCACAATAATGTTAATCTGTAAAGAAATGCTTAAAACATAACTTTTTTTCACACCATGCACATGAAATGACGAAATTTCTTCGCATAATATACACGATGGAGAAGACATAATAAAACAAAATGCAGCAGGATTACAATCTACCACGGGTGATCCTCGAAATCTGCTGTTTTGTATTTGGCATATTTCAGTACATTGCTAAGTCTTGGAGAAGAAAATTTACTATGTACTAGTGACTCCGTGCGGTTCTAGGCGCTTCAGTCTGGAACCGCGTGACCGCTACGGTCGCAGGTTCGAATCCTGCCTCGGGCATGGATGTGTGTGATGTCCTTAGGTTAGTTAGGTTTAAGTAGTTCTAGGTTCTAGGGGACTGATGACCACATATGTTAAGCCCCATAGTGCTCAGAGCCATTTGAACCATTTTTACTAGTGACTGCAGCTTGACTGTATTGTTTGTCAAATGGAGATTGACGTAATAAGCATTCAACAGAACTAGATCTGAAAATCTTCTCACAAAGTTCTTCCGGCGTCGAAAGCCGTATACATTCCACGGCTGTACCTGTGCCATCGAGCCCTTTGAGATCACTAGACGTTTCTTGTACGCTGGTACGACGGTCAAAACTTTTTTTTTTTTTTTTTTACATTGACCATCCCACTTTTCTTAGTCTTAAATGAAACCATGGTGAGTTTGGACCGAGAATTTGAGACTCTTTTTTGAAGCCCCAAGTGTCCTTATGACAGCATCGACATATGGTGAACAAGATCGAAAGATATTTGAAAGATGTTTCCTTTCCAAGTGAGGGAGAAATATCTGTATCACTGTCAAATTATTACAGTGATCAGGAAATCTTTCATTGATCGCAAAGGGTGGTGATCCCAATGGGCTCGAAGACACTTAAGATTCTATGACGTATACGCTGACGTGACAAATGTCGTGGGACACCTCCTATATCGCGTCGTGCCTCCTTTTTCCCGGCGTGGTGCAGCACCTCGGCGTGGTATGGACTCCAGAAGTTGCTGTGGAAGTCCCCTGGAGGAAAACTGAACCATGTTTACACTATAGCCGTCCACATTTGCGAAAGTGTTGCATGTGCAGGATTTTGTGCATTAACTGATTCCTCCATTATGTCCCATTCATGTTCTATGGGATTTATGATTGGCCGGCCGGTGTGGCCGTGTGGTTCTAGGCACTTCAGTCTGGAACCGCGTGACCGATACGGTCGCAGTTTCGAATACTGCCTCGGGCATGGGTGTATGTGATGTCCTTAGGTTAATTAGGTTCAAGTAGTTCTAAGTCTAGGGGACTGCCGGCCGGAGTGGCCGTGCGGTTCTAGGCGCTACAGTCTGGAACCGAACGACCGCTACGGTCGCAGGTTCGAATCCTGCCTCGGGCATGGATGTGTGTGATGTCCTTAGGTTAGTTAGGTTTAATTAGTTCTAAGTTCTAGGCGACTGATGACCTCAGAAGTTAAGTCGCATAGTGCTCAGAGCCATCTAGGGGACTGATGACCACAGATGTTAAGTCCCATAGTGCTCAGAGCCATTTGATCCATTTATGACTGGGTGGCCAAATCATTCACTCGAATTACCCAGCATGTTCTTCAAATTAACTGTGAACATTTGTGGCCCGGTGACATGCCGCACTGTCATCCATAAAAAATTCCATCGTTGTTTGGGAACCTGAAGCCCATGAATGACTGCAAACTGTCTCCTAGTAGCCGAACATAATCATTTCCTGCAAATGGTCGGCTCACTTGGACCAGACGACCCACTCCATTCCATATAAACACCATCACCATCATGGAGCCACAACCAGCTTGCATAGTGCCTTGTTGACAACTTGGGTCCATGGCTTCGTGGGGTCTGCACCACACTCGAGCTCTACTATCAGTTCTCTCTGTCTCTCTGTCTCTCTCTCTTTTTTTTTAATCATAAGTCTTCTGATTGGTTTGATGCACCCCGGAACGAATTCCTGTCCTGTGCCAACGTCTTCATCTCAGAGTAGCACTTGCAACCTACGTCCTCCGTTATTTGCTGGGTGTATTCCAATCTCTGTCTTCCTCTACAGTTTTTGCCCTCTACAACTGCTTCTAAAACCATAGAAATCTTTCCCTGATGTCTTAAGAGATGTCCTATCATCCTGTCCATTCTCCTTGTCAGTGTTTTCCGCTTATTCCTTTCCTCTCCGATTCTGCGCAGAACCTCCTCATTCCATATCTTATCAATAAACCTAATTTTCAACATTCGTCTGTAGCACCACATCTCGAATCCTTCAGTTTTCCCACAGTCCATGTTTCACTGCCAAATAATGCTGTGCCCCAAACGTACATTTTCAGTAATTTCTTCCTCAAATTAAGGTCTATTGTTGATATTAGTAGACTTCTCTTGCCCAGGAATGCTCTTTTTGCCAGAGCTAGTCCTTGCTCCGTTCGTCATTGGTTATTTTACTGCCTAGGTAGTAGAATTCCTTAGCTTCATCTACTTTGTGACCATCAATCCTTATGATAAATTCTTCACTGTTCTCAATTCTACTATTTCTCATCACTTTCGTCTTTCATCGATTTACTCTCAGTCCATATTCTGTACTCGTTAGACTGTTCATTCCACTCAACAGATCACTTTATTCATCATCACTTTCACTCAGGATAGCAATTTCATGAGCGAATCGTATCATTGATATTCTTTCAACTTGAACTTTAATTCCGCTTCTGAACCTTTCTTTTATTTCCCTCACTGGTTCTTCGATTTACAGATTGAACAGTAGGGGCGAAAGACTACATCCCTGTCTTACAGACTTTTTAATCTGAGCACTTCGTTCTTCCCCGTCCACTCTTGTTAGTCTCTATTGTCTGTTGTACATATTGTATATTACTCGTCTCTCCCTACATCTTACCCCTATTTTTCTCTGCATTCCGAGCATCTTGCACCATTTACCATTGCCGAGCGCTTTTCCCATTTCGCCGAATCCTGTGAACTTGTCTTGAATTTCCTTTAGACTTGCGTCCATTATCAGTCGCAACTTCAGAATTGCCTCTCAGGTGCCTTTCCACCCCTTAGGTGGTTTTCATTTTACAGCCACCTGCAGATATTTTTATCTCACTAATAAGAGAGGGGGGGGGGGGACAATTCCTCCGCCATTCTATAATCGCCAACATCATACAAATTCAGTAAGCAGGATATGCTTTCCCTTCATGCAACCAGCAGGTCTGACTTCAATCCCCTTTGGACAATGGAACAAAAATACAATACCATTTACGAGAAGAGCGCTTGGTGTTTCAAACAGACAGAGGCAACTGCATGCTAAATTTCTGAATCAAGGGAAAAATTCGTTGTGAAACTGTACGGTGGAGACATGAACAGAGATACACGATATGATATCGCCTACCTAATGGCTTGGCTGGGTAGCGAAAGGATTCCATCCGTTTGGGGTTGGACACTGTCAAAAAGAGGACTAATTCGTAAAACAACAGAGAACAACACATCTCCAGTCTACTTACTTTAAATTTCTCGCGAATGCACGAAAGCATGTAGGATACGTCACTGCAGCATTTAAAACGAAAAACAATAATCCTGATACTCTGCCGTTGTCAATGTTATGGCCATATATGCGAATATGACAGAGTTCACCATTGCCAGACCTCAACGAAGAGGATGCTGAAAGAATTACGACGACGGGGAAACCCTAGCTGACGCCGAGGCTCCAACAGATTCCCCATGTATATATATATATATATATATATATATATATATATATATATATATATATATATAGATATATATATATAGAGAGAGAGAGAGAGAGAGAGAGAGAGAGAGAGAGAGAGAGAGAGAGAGAAGATGTCTATGTAAATGTATCTGTTGCTTGTGTCACTAGTCTCTCACAAGGAATTGTATTCTTTACATGGATATGACCTTTCTTTTCCTTTTTAAGTTACAAATGCATGTGCATCTCAATCTTCCCCAAATCCTTGTTCTATTAGTTAACCTGTGGTGAGTGACTGAAACGAGTGATGTGAATTTTGATGAGAGTATCCAGTAGCTATCTTCTAATGTAGTTTCGTCTGCTCCCCCAGTTTTGGCAACAGCTTTAGGAGAAGAAGAAAGGCAGAGATGTCTAGCTTGATCATCAGAGTTGGTACAATATCACGCAAAAGAGTTAGGTTGGCAGGTAAGACGTCTAAGACGTCTGCATCTTTGGTCCCTCCCACCACCACAGGGGTAGCGGAAGCGGCAGAGTGGGGGACTGAAGGTGTTACTATTCTGCTGGAACCTGGTGAGTACTTACTGATATGTGAGCAGCCCACGGATAGAGGTATTTGAATTTTTTAGCGTGTGAATTTCAATCATTTTTATTTCAGTTACATTGGTAGTCAGGAGTAATCGTACTAGTTATCGTGGGAACACTTTCATGTGAAGGTTTAATATCATTGTTGAGTTTTTAATTAAGAACACTTTGTTTATAAGTGAGCTAGGCTCGACGTGTAGCGCACAACAAAAATACTTTGTTTTACCAGACCGGTAGTGCAGCGGATTAATTCTCAGTGCATACAGAAGACACGAGATTGAATTTTATATCGTTCATGAGGTTTTTGAAACTTCCAAGTCAGTCGCCTTGTGCAGCCACACTGCCACGTGGTCGATGACAGAGTCTAAGTCCATTCTTTGTTAACGTACAGTAAATGTGTGCGCTTTCAGTGCATGAGTATTGCATGAAATGCATTCCGATTTCTACTGAATTTTTCTGTTGTAAATCAAAGATTTTCACTATGGAAATTTGAGTTTCTCAACCAAGTGTGAGCAGAGTAAAGCGTATTGCATCTTTACAATCAGTAGATTGATTTCAGTCTGTAGTATGAAATATGTATTTGCTTAGACAAGTTATTTTGCGATTCAAGAATTGAGCTCTTCATAGTACTTTCGCTGCTCGTGGGACTTGATTACATTTTATTACTTTTACACCAACTGCTCACTCCTTGAGCATTCGTAGATCGTTTGTATGCTTTGATATTATTTCTGTAAATTTTGTTGAAGTTATAACTGGGGCTTTTCTTTGTATGTACTGTATCATTTGCGATCACGTGTTGAGCAGCCTACGTTCTGTCTAACGTCTTTAGGCAAGGTACTCTCTGCTGAGTAGTCATTGTATTTTGTGATAGTTTTGGTAGTACTAAAGCGATGCTTATTTCAGTGTGTTGGTGTGTTGTCGTATAAGTGAGTGTGCGAGTGTTAGATTCGTTTTCCTAATTCCTGTTCCGCTTGATTTTCTAACCAATCCACATTATTGTTCGGTTTGGTGCACTTACGTATTTTATTGAACCTTCGTGTAAGGTAGTGGACTACTTTGCGTTAGTCAGCCAGCCAGTCAGGCAGCAGCAGCCGGCCGAGACATACGCAGCATCAAGGAAGTAACAGATTTTGTGACTTTTACGAGTTCCTACCCAGGAGCAAAATTTATAATATCATCTGTGTGCTTTAATAGTTTATTTTCTTGTGTTTCTGCGTGTTTTTTAATATCTAATAGCCACAGATCCTGAATTTTCGTTTGCTTTGGAAAGGAATCCGATTTTGTGACATATTACAAGTTCCTAATCAGGGGCCAATTATTTAGCTTCACCTGAGTGCTCCAGTAGTTAGGTTTTTGAATCTCTGTGTATTAATCAAATCTATTAGACACTGCTCCTGAAATTTCGTCAGTGTCTACAGTAGAGTGCCGCAGAATGTGCCGATAGTCTGTTTACCTACATAGTTTAATTTTCCACGGTCTTTAGTATGGACACGGACTACGATTGTTGTTTGCGGATGCGAGCCGAGTTGGTGACACTTGGCTCTCAGCTCCAGGCTTCAATGGCTTCGGTTGCACAGCTTGAAGCTGCAGTGGATCGGCACCACTGTTGTGTGCCGGCCGTGGGGATCCAAAGGACGTCCAGAACGTCCGAGTCCTCTGATCGGTCTTCACCGATGGCCAGCCTAGTTACTGCTCGCACTGAGGTTGACACCTCAGCTATGGTCGAGCAGGAGGTGGCGCCAGGGCGTAGCAGGCGGCGAAAGACTTCCCAGGCGGCCGCACGTAAGGCCTCCCCAGTTTGTCTGACAAACAGGCTCCAGGTGCTGTCTGTGGCTAACACTGTCACTGACCCAGATGCCACCGCCTCTTCTGTTTCGGAGGAAACCTCTCAGCCTGCAAGATCCGGAAATCACAGAGGGTGGGGTTATTGATAGTTGGGAGCTGCAACGCTAGGTGCGTTATGGGGCCCCTAATAGAAAGCACTGATGCTCAAATCATTATAGGCATTGAAAGCTGGCTAAAGCCGGAGATAAACTCTGCCGAAATTTTTGCGAAGAAGCTAACGGTGTTCCGAAAGGATAGGCTAAAAACGGTTGGTGGTGGCGTGTTTGCTACTGTTAGAAGTAGTTTATCTTTTCCCGAAATTGAAGTAGATAGTTCCTGAGAGTTAGTATGGGCAGAGGTTATTGTTGGCAACCAGAATAAAATAAAAATTGGATCCTTTTATCAGACTTCCCAGTTCAGATGATACAGTTGTATCTGTATGTGTATGGAACTGGGGACCTAGAAATGAAAGAGAAGCTTCGTCCCCGCCGTAGCCCTTCGTGGTTCACAACCCCAAAACAGGCAACCGCAGTCCACCCACCCCACCGCCGCCCCACACCGAACCCAGGGTTATTGTTCATTTTGGCCCCCTGTGGCTGATGGCTAGAAATGACTTGCAGAGACAATTCCCAAATGCTGGATCGGACGCAGAGGAGATGTGTCGTGGCTTGCTCGTTCGCCAGACTTGATGCCTCTGGATTTTTTCTTGTGGGGATTCGTAAAAGATATTGTTTATAAAGACGTTCCAACTACACCTGAAGAAATGCGAGAGAGGATTGTCAGAGCATGTGCTTCGATAAGTGCCAAAGTGATAAGAAATACCACTCAATCCATGATAAGAAGATTGAAGCACTGCAGTGTTACCGATGGTCATCTCTTCGAACACTTTCTGTAAATGGACATTCATGCCACCTATTTGACCTTCGCTGACCTTCAGAGGCCTTATTGTTACATATAATTGGATTCGTCTCGATGGTCGCTATCAGAAAATAAGTATCAAACTATAGCATCCCATTTAAAAAAACAAAATTGATCTTCATATCTCTGACGCGACCGCACCTAGCAACAAAAAAGCGACGTCATATTATGGCCCCCTTTGTCCCAGGCAACATTTGTTCCACAAACTTTTCAGCTCCTATCATACTTTCGGAGTTATTCTTGATGGCAACAGTTAGTGGCTCACGCTGTATATTCAGACATGAAAGAATAACTTCTCCGGTTCCACAGGGACCCATGCAGGGCACAAATTATAAGGAAAGACAGAGACTGGAATAACTATCTGACCAAACGTGTACGGAAACCCCTTTTTAATGCAGAATTGACCACTAGATGTCACGAGAGGCGGACCCGCCACTAGAAAATGAGGCGCGGACTGCCGAGTTGCCAGAAGAGGAGCAGTAACAGCAGAATGGACCGATCAGGAGAGCTCTGTGACTTCAAACACGGGCTACTCATTGGATGTCATCTGAGTAAGAAAGTGAGCAGGAACATTTCAACCCTGATGTTATTGTGGAGTGGAAACGCGAAGGAACTACCACAGTTCAAGCGAGACCAGGCAGAGCTCTGGTACCGACGGACAGAGATCGTCGGCAATTGCGAAGACTGGTTATAAAAATCGAATTAAATCAGCGGAAGGCAGTCGTGAGCTCCAATGTGCTACCAACAACTCAGCGACCACAGTGAATGTGCGCAAGTAATAAAAGTAACGCTTGAAGTAATCTCTAGAGCGACGCCTCTGGACAGTGGATGACTCTAAACAAGTGATTTGGAGTGATGAATCACAGTATACCATGTGGGAATCCGACGGAAGGGTTTGGGTTTGGGGGATGTCTGGAGAACGGCAGCTGCCACCATGCGTATTGCTAGCAGTGAAGTACTGAGTAGGTGGTGTTACGGTGTGGAGGTGTTTTGGTAGATAGGGTGTGGTCTCCTTATTGCCCTTCGGAATACGCTAAATGCCGAAGCATAAGAACAGTGTTTACAGCATTGTGTAGTGCGTAACAGAAGAGATCAGGTCAGAGATGATCACTGCTTGCATGAGCACGCCAGTGCTCCGTTTCACACAGCAGCATGTGTGAGGCAATTGTTTGGGGACAATAACATTCGTGAAATGGACTGACCCGCCGAGAATCGCAACGTGGACTCAGTTGAACACCTTTTCGAACGATTTCGAATCTCGACTCCGCCCCAGACCTGACCGTGGAACACCAATAAGATAAAGGAGCCAAATATGGACCCTTATCCAAATATGGCCAACTTCTGTAAACTCTCCAGCAAGTGGCACATTCATGCAGTACTGGCATGAACCACTTCAGAAGGCGCTGATAAGACACAGTGCGTGAAACATGAAACTTTCTTTGTAACTCTCCTACATCTTTTGTTTTCGAAGCAAAGGGAGTTTTAGGTAAGTTTTAGTTACATAATGTCTCACTGTAAAATGTAAATACCAGGAAACAAGTTTTTAATCGGATAAAGTCAGCGTTCTTTGCTTTATCTAGTATCTGATGAATATATTTTACATCAGCTGTACCTGTGGCTGCCGGCCACTGTGGCCGAGCGGTTCTAGGCGCTTCAGTCTGGAACCATTTGAACCATTTTTTGTACCTTTGGCATCTAAGTCCCATCTGCAGTGCTGCCCGTTCTCTTACTATGTCCCCCATAATACATGCTGGTGATGAAAGTGATGGTGGTGAAGACGCAGCATGCCCACTGTGGAATGAGCTATGTTCGCAGGATAACAACGGACAAACATGAATTCAACGCATACTGTGCATTTTGTGGAGCCATGAAAAATGCCATGGATGTGTTTCACGTAATACTACAGTTACGTGGCGAGTGTTCATCAGAGACAATAATGTTATCAGGAGTGCCCCAGCCAACTGTGGTAGGACCACCGTTGTTCTCTATATACATAAATGATTTGGCGGACAGGGTGGACAGCAATCTGCGGTTGTTTGCTGATGAAGCCGTGGTGGACGGTAAGCTATCGAACTTTAGTGACTGTAGAAAGATACAAGAACACTTAGCAAAAATTTTCAGTTGGTGTGACGAATGGCAGCTAGTCCTAAATTTAGAAAAATGTAAGTTAATGTGGATGAGTAGGAAGAACAAACCTGCACTGTTCGTATACAGTATTACCAGTATCCTTATTGACACAGTCAAGTCGTTTAAATATCTGGACTTGCCGTTGCAAAGCGATATGATATGGAACGAGTACGTGAAAAATATGGTAGAGAAGGTAAATGCTCGACTTCGGTTTATTGGGAGAACACTGTACGGTAAATTGTGGAGCAGATGTAAATGATCAGGACAATGCGTCTAAAGCTGTGAAAAAACGTAATGTTAACACCGCATTAAGGGGCGTACACGTTACCCCACCCGCTTCTTTGGCCGAGATTTGCTTAGTACGTACGGGCGGCAAATCAGAGCCAACGAAGCGGTTGGCCTTTGTTACATTTCGGTCTGTTGGCGGCTACATCAAAGTTGGTGGGTGCATGGCGTCGGGACCGCTCTCCCAGCGTGGATGCCATGGTCGAATGGCCATTGGTTCAGTAGCGATTTGTTGTATCTCCAGAACGTGTATTTAAGTTTTCAGGACAGCCACAAGTTCCACTTAGTATGTTTTACTGACCCGTTTCGCTCTTTAGGTTAACAAGAGCATCATCAGAAAACTGGAATTTACATCTTAAAATACAGTAGTTGGCTATTAAATGAAAGAGCAAAACCAGTCAATAAAACGTGCTGATTGCGACTTATGGTTGAAGTGAAAAATTTAATTTCAGCAGTCTCTGTTTCCCCTGAAGGTGATGCCTGCAATCGCTAAAGGTGTGTACAGGGGCTGTTTTCAGCTCAACAATGGTTGTGGGGTTACTGATGTGCACCTTGCCTTTAATATAGTCCAACAAAAAGGAGTCGCATGCGTTTAGTTCCAGAGAATATGGCGGCCAATCGAGGCCCATGCCACTGGCCTCTGGTACCCCAAAGCCAGACTGCGGTCCCCAAACTGCCCCTCCAAGACATCAAACACTGTCTGACTCGGTCTTGCACGAACCACATCTTGTCGAAATCATGATCACTTTGAATAATGGGGATGAAATCATCCTCCAAAACCTTCACGTACCGTCAGGTAAATCAACGTGCCATCAAAGGATATCGCACCGCATATTCCATGACTGGACGTTGCACACCACACAGTCACCCGTTGAGGGTGAAGAGACTTCTCGATCTAGAAAAAAGGATTCTCATTGCGCCAAATGCGCCGCTTTTGCTTATTGACGAACCCATCCAAATTAATGTCGGATTCATCGCTAAACCAAACCATAGTCACATCAAAGAACTGTTTGCCAGTCTGCGGACAATGGCGTTGGCGACATACAACTGCTGTTCATGGCTTTGGGGCTTAATGACTGATGGGTTGAACTCTCGTGCGGGAAGAGATGCAGGTCTTCAACAACAACTTGTCGCAGTGTCTTCCAGTTGACTCCTACCTGTTGTAGCCGGCCGGTGTGGCCGAGAGGTTTTAGGCGATTCCGTCTGGAACCGCGCTACCGTCACGATCGCAGGTTCGAATCCTGCCTCGGGCGTGGATGTGTGTGATGTCCTTAGGTTAGTTAGGTTTAAGTAGTTCTAAGTTCTAGGGGACTGATGACCTGAGATGTTAAGTCCCATAGTGCTCAGAGCCATTTTGAGCCACCTGTTGTACAACTCGTCTGATCAATTTCCTAGGGCTGGTTTGAACCACAACGCGTGTCTTTTCGATGTTTTCAGGCGTTTTCACCGACATTGCCAGCAGTGTCATCACTATCCGTCTGCTTCTAAGTATACAGATGCGCCAACCACTACACCACCACATCAGTGTAGCTACAAGAGCACCATGGACTACCCCACTCTAATGCCCTTCCTAACACAAATTTCAGTTCACACCTTCAATCCATTTTCCCCACTTTAAATCGTCAGTATTGCCGAGGCTCTCCACCATTGGAACATCACCGCAGCTTTGTACGCAACGAGAAAATCCTGCCTGAATCCCAGATGTATGTTAGGGATGGGCAAAATACATCGATATTTCAAAATGTCGGTATCTTTTCAAGAAAAAGGCTGTAATTGTCGGGGTCTTCTAAGTCGTCGATATATCGATTAATCAATATTAAAATACGAGTTTTGAAAGCTATATTTTTTAATGTCTGTGATATCTTGACTCATAGGCACTATAGTTGCCATTGGCAGTTTTCATGCCCATTCCAGCTATTACCAATGTTTGCAATCTAACAGTTAAGGTCTTACAACAGACTTAATCTATTTTCATTCAGTGCTAAAAGTGAGCACCAGAATTGCACATGAATGTATCTGTGCTGCATATTCATGCAAGTTTGTTATTCCGAGTGTCATTTCTACCATTGTAAATGACAGATATAAGGTGCAAAAGGAACACGTTTGGTGACAGCAGTGTATGAGAATGATGGAAATTACCACTCCCTGCTCCCAACTATGTACGCCTTCCTTACTCTTTGAGTACCTAGATCAAGAAAAGATAGATGCACTATGAAAGTAACGTAGATTCGGCACAAAAGTCACACACATGACTGTATTGGTATTTAATGGAAAACGGACTCTTGTTGTCTGAAATGTTTATGGTAAATACAATATTTCATGGGCAGAATACATATCAGAAGTGATTGACTCCAGAGCCTTTTCGCGAGTAGATATGTGCCAAACATATCGGTATTTGAAAATGTTGATACTTTTGTCTCGGCTATGTCGATGCCTTCTATAAATATCGATACAATATATATCGACATTTTAAAAAATTTGCCCATCCCTAGCGTAGGTGGTATATTGACCTGATGGAATTATACTTCCCTGGAGATGTATGAACCTCATCTTCGGTAAAGATAGAAGCTGAAGCAATGAATTAATTCTTATACCACTTTTAATTCATTGCTTCATCTTTCATTCTTATCGGAGATAAGGTTGAGATTCATACGTCTCCAGGAAAAATGAAGTTGCATCTTCTTCTAATGATCAGTTTCTTGCAGCAAAATGAATGCTGCACGTGCAACGACTGCTAAATTCTCTTCTTCCCTCGTAATAGCGGCCGATGTAAATTTTAATTAATACATTACTTCATAACTGTAATAGAACGGGAGTAACGTCCCGCGAGTTATCAGAGACAACTGCGGCTGCATATGGGCGAAGCCCTTGGTCCCAAGCCCTTTGTTTGGTATGGATGAAAAACCGAACTTGGATTCATTGGCGACGAACGATCAACCAGAACCGATCTGTGTCATTCATTGGCCTTCGTTAGCTTAGTGCAGTAGTCGTCACACCTCTCTATCCAAGAGCCAATACTTGTGGGGCGGCTCCGGGGGCCGCATATGCGCCGATCATGCCATTGATTGATAACCTACATAAATTACTACGTTATGAGTGCCCAATACATTACTTACAATGTGGGCTCGGTAAGTTGGCTGTTGGCTCCAAAGTACTGATCGATAATAGTCGGCACCGTTCGGGACAGTCTGTCTCAAGCAGCTGCCGCTCTCAGCGACCTTAGAACTGTGACACTGTAGTTGACTGACGAAGAGCTGTCGTGCTGCCTTTGTGAGTGGATGATAAAAAAAAAAAACAGTAATTGTGCTTGTATTTAAATGCATTATTAAATATTAAAGACGATGTTTACTAAATGGCCAGACAGTGTGGCCCAGCGGTTCTAGGCGCTACAGTCTGGAACCGCGCGACCGCTACGGTCGCAGGTTCGAATCCTGCCTCGGGCATGGGTGTGTGTGATGTCCTTAGGTTAGTTACGTTTAAGTAGTTCTAAGTTCTAGGGGACTGATGACCTCAGAAGTTAAGTCCCATAGTGCTCAGAGCCATTTGAACCATTTTTTGTTTACTTAATATTTTGAATGTTATTTTTCTTATACTTATTGCGTTGTGCCACAATAGCCTTATTTTCTTATTCCTTTTGTAAGCAGGCTGTTTAGGTTTCATTGTTGGTAACGCGACGTAGCGCTCTGTATGATAATCACTGACTGTGCTGGTAAACTTCTACGTTAGTTGACTTTCAAACAGCTGAGCAAAACTGAACGTACACAAACAGTTTTCTCTTTCTTTATTGTGATCTTCACTAAACTGACACACAATATTTTTAGCGCAACGCAATCTGACTTTCAATAAAGAATGGCCCTGACTGACAATAACCTATACCTTTCATGAATCACTTACCTCACAAAAATCTTCGTTACTCGAACTACTGCAATACAGCGAGCGCCAATACTGCCAGCTAAATAAAAGATTCTAACTACTAAAGGCACTAACTACTGATAGGCATAGCTAGCAAATGTAAGATTTTGATAGAGAACAAACAATGTATTTACCTTAATAATGTTCAAAAGTCATCATATATATCTATCAATTAATGACAACTATCTTTACAAATTTCCTTTTTCTGGCGGACACACGTCCAGATCGTCCACTTATAGCAACGTCTCAAAACTCTGGCATCTCTCTCTCTCCCATCCACCATTGCTGGCGGGTCACCTCCAACTGGCCAACGCTACGTGCTTTTCACATCCAAGTGTCCAACACTACACAAGCGAATATTCCAACAATGAATCCAACCAGCCACAGACTGCAGACAGCACAGTCATTGATTTTCATACAGAGCGCTACCTGGCGTTACCAACATAAAAACCTAAACAGCCTACTTACACTTTCTACAAGCGTTATATTGCATTTTAAGATTGCCATTTCTAAAACGCGCATTTACGAGTCCACGTTACTTTCGTTTGACATTTGTACCACAGGAGCTGATCGGTACCAGTGGCACACGCCCTGAGTCTCAGTACTGGTAGACAGACAATAAAAGCCCTCCCGCCCCCACTCCCTCTCACATCCTCTAACCCCCGAGTGGGCGCGCGACTTACCCCTATGCCCCTGAGCTAGGCGACCAACAATTTTTTGTCTTTCTCTTTTTACTGAGCAGAGGCAACGGCCTTGTCGCAGTGGATACACCGGTTCCCGTGAGATCACCGCAGTTAAGCGCTGTCGGGCGTGGTCGGCATTTGGACGGGTGACCATCCAGGCCGCCATGCGCTGTTGCCATTTTTCGGGGTGCACTCAGCCTCGTGATACCCGTTGAGCTACTCGACCGAATATTAGAGGCTTCGGTCAAGAATACCATCATAACGACCGGGAGAGCGGTGTGCTGACCCCACGCCCCTCCTATCCACATCCTCCACTGAGGATGACACGGCGGTCGGATGGACCCGGTAGGCCACTCGTGGCCTGGCGACGGAGTGCTTTTTTATACTGAGCAGGAAAACTATACTCTCAAGAAGCTCTCACCGTTGGCTGACGTTTTTGGATTCAGCTGTTACTTGCTAAGTGTACAGGGTATTACAAAAAGGTACGGCCAAACTTTCAGGAAACATTCCTCACACACAAAGAAAGAAAATGTGTTATGTGGACATGTGTCCGGAAACGCTTACTTTCCACGTTAGAGCTCATTTTATTACTTCTCTTCAAATCACATTAATCATGGAATGGAAACACACGGCAACAGAACGTACCAGCGTGACTTCAAACACTTTGTTACAGGAAATGTTCAAAATGTCCTCCGTTAGCGAGGATACATGCATCCACCCTCCGTCGCATGGAATCCCTGATGCGCTGATGTAGCCCTGGAGAATGGCGTATTGTATCAAAGCCGTCCACAATACGAGCACGAAGAGTCTCTACATTTGGTACCGCGGTTGCGTAGACAAGAGCTCTCAAATGCCCCCATAAATGAAAGTCAAGAGGGTTGAGGTCAGGAGAGCGTGGAGGTCATGGAATTGGTCCGCCTCTACCAATCCATCGGTCACCGAATCTGTTGTTGAGAAGCGTACGAACACTTCGACTGAAATGTGCAGGAGCTCCATCGTGCATGAACCACATGTTGTGTCGTACTTGTAAAGGCACATGTTCTAGCAGCACAGGTAGAGTATCCCGTGTGAAATCATGATAACGTGCTCCTTTGAGCGTAGGTGGAAGAACATGGGGCCCAATCAAGACATCACCAACAATGCCTGCCCCAACGTTCACAGAAAATCTGTGTTGATGACGTGATTGCACAATTGCGTGCGGATTCTCGTCTGCCCACACATGTTGATTGTGAAAATTTACAATTTGATCACGTTGGAATGAAGCCTCATCTGTAAACATTTGCACTGAAATGAGGATTGACACATTGTTGGATGAACCATTCGCAGAAGTGTACCTGTGGAGGCCAATCAGCTGCTGATAGTGCCTGCACACGCTGTACATGGTACGGAAACAACTGTTCTCCCGTAGCAGTCTCCATACAGTGACGTGGTCAACGTTACCTTGTACAGCAGCAACTTCTCTGACGCTGACATTATCGTCAACTGCACGAAGAATTGCCTCGTCCATTGCAGGTGTCCTCGTCGTTCTAGGTCTTCCCCAGTCGCGAGTCATAGGCTGGAATGTTCCGTGCTCCCTAAGACTCCGATCAATTGCTTCGAACGTCTTCCTGTCGGGACACCTTCGTTCTGGAAATCTGTCTCGATACAAAAATACCGCGCCACGGCTATTGCCCCGTGCTAATCCATACATCAAATGGGAATCTGCCAACTCCGCATTTGTAAACATTGCACTGACTGCAAAACCACGTTCGTGATGAACACTATCCTGTTGATGCTACGTACTGATGCGCTTGATGCTAGTACTGTAGAGCAATGAGTCACATGTCAACACAAGCACAGAAGTCAACATTACCTTCCTTCAATTGGGCCAACTGGCGGTGAATCGAGGAAGTACAATACATACTGACGAAACTAAAATGAGCTCTAACATGGAAATTAAGCGTTTCCGAACACATGTCCACATAACATCTTTTCTTTATTTGTGTGTGAGGAATGTTTCCTGAAAGTTTGGCCGTACCTTTTTGTAACACCCTGTATATTATTACAAAATACGGCTGAAAAGCACGGGCCGCAGTTTGACGATCAGTGGCCTCGTGAATACGCGCCTTTACGGAAGCTGGCAACCGAGTGCAATCGCCGGTAGTGGCTTCGCGTCAAGCGTAGCTAAATGGCTCGTAACAGATGATTATCTCCGGTTGCGTCCGATTAAGCGCCTGCGCAGCCAGCCGATAGCGCGGAGAAGCGCGTAGCGACTTCCTGCTACTGGTGGCAGGGGGGAGGGGCGGGGAGGGGGGGCCGTGTTGTGTGGCGGCAGTCGCGTGGCGTGCCGGAGTGAGAGTGGCGGCGGCGTGAAAGTGAAGCTGCCGCGGCGCGCGGAGAGAGCCGGGGCGCCAGTGTCTGCGATGCGGCCGCGGCGCTGGCAGCTGTGCGCCGCGCTGGGCTGCGCCGGCTGGCTGTCGCTGGCGCTGCTCGCGCTGCTGCCCGCCGGGCCGGACGCGCGCGCCCCCCGCCAGCCGCAGCAGCCTCCGGACGCTGAGCCGGCACCGGGCAGCACCTCCCCACTGGCGCCCGCCGCAGACCCGCGGGTCCTGGCGTCCAGCCCCGCGGCGCGCTCGGCCACCAAGTCTCTGGCGGAGGTGGCGGCCATGCCGCCCTCGGCGCACGTGCTGCTCTTCAACCGCGTGCCCAAGGCTGGCGGCGAGATGCTGGTGCTGCTGCTGCAGTGGCTGCAGGGCCGCAACGGCTTCCGTCACGTGCGCCTCGGCCCCGGGCCGCGCAGGATGACCCGCTCACAGCAGGTAAGCGGAGACAGGGGAGGCAAGACTATAACACAAGTTGTCCCAGCTGCAACGGCCAGAAATATGCTACTGTTATGCCCGTACACCCACCTGACGATGCAGAATAAAGCTTCGAAACGCATCTTGGAAAAACATAAACAGTGACTGGTAACAGTAAACTTAGTGTTTCTTTTGTGTTAGCAGAAGAGCCAACACCGTGTTACCAATGGAGGCCGAAATGCACGCGTTTTAGCTCACGCAGGCTGGCGTGAGGAGGGAAGAACTATACTGACGTGAGGTCTGGAACATGACCAGGAATTAGAATTCAGAAAGCGGACGTAATTAGTTTGATACTTAACTTTAATCCATTAATGATGAAAGTCGCTCTTGACGGTACATGATTCACAATATTATCTGTTCAGAATACATTCATAGTAACTGAATATGGCGCCTTGCTAGGTCGTAGCAAATGACGTGGCTGAAGGCTATGCTAAACTGTCGTCTCTGCAAATGAGAGCGTATGTAGGCAGTGAACCATCGCTAGCAAAGTCGGCTGTACAACTGGGGCGAATGTTAGGGAGTCTCTCTCAACTAGACCTGCCGTGTGGCGGCGCTCGGTCTGCAATCACTGATAGTGGCGACACGCGGGTCAGACGTATACTGACGGACCGCGGCCGATTTAAAGGCTACCACCTAGCAAGTGTGGTGTCTGGCGGTGACACCACAGTTTCATTGAACAACTCGTTAATGCATGGTGTCCTAGGAGGAACGGACGGAACGATCATGCGAAGTAAAAACTGCCGGCCGGAGTGGCCGAGCGGTTCTACGCGCCTCAGTCTGGAACCGCGTGACCGCTACGGTCGCAAGTTCGAATCCTGCCTCGGGCTTGGATGTGTGTTATGTCCTTAGGTTAGTTAGGTTTAAGTAGTTCTAAGTTCTAGGGTACTGATGACCTCAGCTGTTAAGTCCCATAGTGCTCAGAGCCATTTGAACCATTTGAAGCAAAAACTTACAGTACACGTGGGCTGTAAAATGCATATCTTAAGAGATGTGAGCACTTCATCCTAATACCGTGGGTTTGGGATTCTCTCCACTCGGGGACTGGGTGTTTGTGCTGACCTCATCATTTCATCATCATTTGGGAAATGACAAAGACTGCAGATGGAAAGATTGGAAACTTTTACGGGTTTTGATGACCACAATCGTGAGCGCCCCACAAACCTCCACCACCATCATCATCCTAATACTGTGAAAAAAATTCCTTCTACTGCAAGCTCTTTGCTTTCCATATTTTTGGAGAGGTAGTACGGACCAAAACAAGAAAAAATATCGAATAAACATGAGCCCTAAAATGGATACCTTAAGAACAACGAGCACTTGTTCAGTAAGAGAGATTTGTTTCACACTAGCGAAAATGAACAAGTGCATACAGCTCTCAAGTTTGCCGTTTAGAGTCGATGTTTGCTACACTTTTTTGCTTCCAATGATCGTCCCTGTCATATTCCTTAATACTGACCATTCATCCTCGGACAACTTGTGTAAATCAGTTAGCCAATGAAACAAAAAGTGCACTGTTACCGGGCATTGTTTATCTGTTCCCACAACGGATGTCTAAGCTTTAAATCTCCATCATTAGGAGGATTTATGTGCATTAACGTGACATGTATATGTTCTGTTACGACACTGGAGTAACCTGTGACAGTGTCTCCAATGGCGCGCGGGATTAGCCGAGCGGTCATGCCGGCAAAGGTAGCTCAGCGTGTTCGGTCAGAGGGCTGCGTGCTTTCTGTAATAAAAAAAAAAACTGAGTCAAAGAATAAACGATGAGCTTGAACGGATGTGTTGTGACCAGACGCAACGAACAATATCGAACAAAATGAATTAAAAAAAAATAAAAAAGCGGTCTAAGGCGCTGCAGTCATAGACTGTGCGGCTGGTCCCGGCGGAGGTTCGAGTCCTCCCTCGGGCATGGGTGTGTGTGTTTGTCCTTAGGAATTTAGGTTAAGCAGTGTGTCAACGTAGGGACTGATGACCTTAGCAGTTAAGTCCCATAAGATTTCACACACATTTTTTTTGTCTCCAGTGCTCCAGTGCTTGTTACTCTGTCAAGACATATCACAAACACCTTCGACTTTGTGACAACCAAGGTTGTAGCGCAACACATTCTTTAGATACCATATTAAACCACGTAATCCACCTGAACGAACAGCGTTGTGGGAATAAACAAACAGTGATTGGTAACAATAAACTTCTTCTTTCATTGGATAAACAATAAAAGTCGCATTATGGTAAAGGCTTACCAAATATCTTTAAAAATAAATGAGTTGGGCAGTTTGCACACTTGCCATGCCACAGGAAAACAATTTTATATGTCACACAAAAATGTGTCACGTCCGGAGAAATGATCGTTATCTACGACGTGTGATAATTCTAGGATGAATAAAAGGCCTGTACTCTACATTCTAGACGAGGGAGAGGGAAAGGGCAACAAGTCTCTCCTCTGCTTCCACTTGCAGACTCCTGTGCTCTTCTGCTGTACACTCTCTTTCCCACAGCCTCCTTTACCTCTACCAATATTGTCCTTCTTGTGTTAAGTAAAACGCTCAATGTAACATAAATGATTTCCCATCCATTGCAATGAATCTTAAGGATTCCTGACAATGAAATGGACAGTTACAGCATTGAACATATCTTTATTTTGTTTATTTATTGCAATATGGAAACGTGCTCTCTTGTGTCTCCAACGCAGGTCGTACAATACATTCGCAACATCGAAAATTCTCTATATAATGGTTTTTTTTTTAATTCTGTACTCTATCACTGCAATAATAAACATATTAATTTATACAACATAACTTTACAATGGCTATGTGCAAATCAAACTTCTGGTACCATTAGCTCTGTATGACATCTAATTTCTCTAACTTTCTCGTTCTGATCGTTTCACGACACGTGTGTGGAAGTAATGCGTTGCCCGACCGTTCCGGGAATGTTAGCGCTCAAAATTTCAGCAGTAAGCCTGTCCGTGATGCACAACGTTACTCTTGCAGCGTCTGCCACTGGAGTTTGCTGAGCATCTCGCTGACGCTCTCTCGAGCCGTGTGATCCATTTCGTGACGAAACGCGCCGGGTATCGTTCGGCCATTTGTATTTGTTCTATTAATGAATTACATGGACTCAATGATTTACATTTCCTCAAGATTCTCCCAATGAATCTCACTCAGTCTGGTATATAATTTTGTTTTGTGTGGTTGTTGAATTTCAGATAGCTGCGGATGATTACCCCTACGCATTTTACAGTAGTTACTGTTAATAGTGATTTGTCGCCTATAGTGTAATAGAATAGTGGTGGATCTCTTCGCCTATTTACGTTAAATTTATTTACGTCCAATGTCAACTGCCATTTCTTACACTAATCGTCGATCCCGAGCAGGTCTTCCTACATTTCATTACAGCCTACCTACAGACAACAGCAATCCTCCGCGAATAGCCTCACAGAGCCTCTAACGTTATCCTCTAGTCCATTAAGAAATTTAAATAGTTGCGGCTTTGTAACATTCCTGTGAGGTACTCACGAAAATATCTTTCCATTTGTCGATTTTGTTCCGTTACGAGCAACATGTTGAGTTCTACCAGCAAGAAGGTCGTGCATCCATTCGCAAACCCGATCCGATACTCGGTGAGTACATATTTTATTCTCTAAACGACAGCGTGGAATTGTTTGGAGCACCTTCCAGAAATCAAAGGCCGGTCGGACTGGCCAAGCGGTTCTAGGCGCTACAGTCTGGAACCGCGCGACCGCTACAGTCGCAGGTTCGAATCCCGCCTCGGGCATGGATGTGTGTGATGTCCTTAGGTTAATTAGGTTTAAGTAGTTCTAAGTTCTAGGGGACTGATGACCTCAGCAGTTAAGTCCCATAGTGCTCAGAGCCATTTGAACCAATTTGAAGAAATCAAGGAACACGACGGTAACCTCAGCGCCTTTGTCTACGGCGCTCTGGATCTCATCCTCTATTAGAGTGAAGTGAATTTCGCAAGATTTCTGTTTACGGAATTCGTGTTTATTTTTCTACAGGAGATTTTTGTTCCCCAATAACGTCGTAATGCGTGTCCCTAAAACAGGCTTCAAAATTTTACAACACATTGAGTTCAGGACGATAATTACTTCCATATGTCCGACAGCCTTTCTTGAAAACGGGAATGACCTGCGCTTTTTGTAAATCGCTAGTTAGCCTTCATTGCTCCAATGTCCTAAAATAAACTACTCCTGGAAAGAAAGCAAGTTCTTTCGCATAATCTCTGTACAACAAAACAGGTATCTCATCCACTCGATTTGCCCTTCCACTGTTGAGCAGTTTTAGCTGATTTTCTATTCCCCGATCGCATATCTCAATATTTGCCACTTCGGCATTCGTGCTTGATTGAATAGAGGAATCGTATATGGTCTACCGCACAGAAACAATTTCGGCAGATAGAATTCAGTTTTTCGCCCATCTCTCTATCATCTTTTGTTGAATAGGTGTATTCAATCCACATACTGACTTTACGTAAGACCTAAATTTATTATGATTTTTAGTACTATCGTTTGGCAAAATCTGACTTTGAAATTCTTTGAACACTTCTTTGTCGCTCTCCTAACTGTCACTTTTTCCGCACTCAGCTCCTGTTTGTCTACTAAGCTTTCACTTCGCTTAAATCGGAGACGAAATTCTGCTTTCGCGGCTACTGAAGAAAGAAGCGGAGGGAGGGGGGGGGGGGGGGGGGGACCGTCTTCAACCTTCCTCGGCACAGTTCGCGAAGGCATATTGTACAATGCTTTTGAATTTTATCCGTTTGTGCTCCGTGTCTTCGTCATCATAATACTCAGTTCATAACATAACACAATATACTCCTATTTATTCATAGGGGCATTTGAAGAAGTCGTGTTGCGTATGTTTCTTTCGAATGGATGAAGTTCTTGTGTTGGTTGATTCATCCTCAGCTGTCATTCGTCCAAAGTAGGTGAAGGTCTATAAGGTGAAAAGACAATTATCGCAAAACTTTTTGTAATTAAAAAAAATGACGCCAGATTTTCTCCAAGGGAATTACGTCAATTTTTGAAACATCAAAAACAACTTGCGACTGCGTGTCTTTTTTGAGTCCAGTGAAGTAGTTGTACCAGCCACTGATGAGTATTCCGATGACCTTCTTGAATTGCTCATGAACGATGGAAAACTTTCGACAAATTGCTTTGACGCAAAAGTAAGCTACATCGAAAATACGCTGTTTCTTGACCTCAGAAAAAAAATTAAAAAGTGTGTTTTACTACTACGTCGACAATTTCCTCCTTGGTCAAGTGCATCTTCACACTAATGAAGGTTGCCTATAATTGTGGAGGAACGTACCAACATCTTACAACATGGCGCAATTGTTCACGCACACGAGCTGCAACACTGTCCTATTTCTACAGCATTCTAACGTGTAACGTAGATGACTGAAACCTATATTACTAATTTGTGTTTGAAATAACGCGTGTATATGACATTTAATATTGGAAATTGCGTTTGCAACGTGTCACACTCCGCGCCAATGCTGTAAGTAATCACTGGGTGTGTCAGCTGCGAGACGCCGCCTTCAGCCGGCAGATGTGTACTGGGCGCGCCAGTGCTGTGACAGCCAAATGGCAGAACTACGGTTTAGTTATTCCGTTTATCCATTTGTTAACAAAGCAGTGTGTGGCACAAAGCTGAACTTGTCAGTATTTGAAAAGCGACCAGCTGGTGCGAAACGCCTCTGTAAAATCGTTCGTGTATGGTTCTGGTATCTAGCTTAAAACTGGAATCGCGTATTTGCACATTCTCACCACGTTCTGCGGTACAGTCTTCTAGCAAGAAATAAAGCCTAAGGTTGTTCACAAAAAGATTTCCTTAGGTGTGGGGAAGATATTCTGTTGCGTGCAGTGTCTTTGGTATAGCAACAATTCTGTACTAGTTATTTTCTTAAAATGGAAAGGCTATAACATTTCAGCAAGTTCAGGCGCAAAGATTTGTAAGAAGTGATGTGGGATTCATTTATCACTGACGAAATGATTTCTTATCTTTATGTGCAGAATATTCTTTCGTTTTGGAGTGGCTATGTAGAGGACACAGAAGGTAGCACTAATTTGATACCGCATTTTCTTTTAAAACAGGAAATATTTACAGGGACATTCTCAGGAATGTTAGCATTTGTCACGGTGGGACAAAGCAATAGCAAGTGGTTAGAAATTAAAAATGTACCCACTTCAGCAATTGAGACTCTCTATATTATAATACTATTCTCAGCATGCATGGACATAAATATCCTAACAAGACATATCCATGGCATACAAAAAGTGCGATCCATGCGATATTAAAAATATTCAATTTTATTGGTGTTGCCACCTTAGTGGCCACACTAGCGACATTTGTATGTTTGAACACGACTGGACACCTTCTTTTCTGCCCTCAAAGTTACGATTTTTTCACTGGAAGCCCGCTGAATTTACTGCGTCTAAATCCTTTTCTGATTGTTTCCATAATGGATGACTGAAGATTCTCATGAAGTGTCTGTACCGTGTTGACTTTTAGGAGTTATATCGTTTCAATCAAATAGTGCCAAAGGCAGCCTTTGTCTGTCATTTTAGGTACACTGCATACAGTTTCTAAAATCCATTTGTTACTAACTTCTCAACAGTTTTCTTAACTATATCAACTGACTGTAATTTTGCTATTATTCTTTAAACCTATACTAATCACCTACAGCCAATGCACCCACAGTGGAGTGGCCGAGCGGTTCTAGGCGCTACAGCCTGGTACCGCGCTACCGCTACGGTTGCAGGTTCGAATCCTGCCTCGGGCATGGGTGTGTGTGATGTCCTTAGGTTAGTTAGGTTTAAGTAGTTCTAAGTTCTAGGGGACTGATGACCTCAGACGTTAAGTCCCATAGTGCTCAGAGCCATTTTGAAACCACAGTAATGATAATAATAATATCGTTGTGGTATAAAATGCTGCAAGAAACCAGAAATGATCTTAAAGAGATGAGAATAGTAAACCACTAAATTCTAGACAGAAATGCGTTCGGGGTTTAGAGTCCATTTCCAGAAGAAACGAAAATGAAGACTTGTTTTTATTATAAGTGAGATAAGAATTCTGTTCATTAACATGTACCCTGTTGATTTCCAAAGAAAATTTTACGGCCCGACTAGAGATCTGCTCTAGGAAAGCATGACTAATTGCTATGTCACTGTAATACCGAGAGGGTGACGGGAAGATGATAGCAATATATCACTGTTTCCATAGATACAGGTAAACGACTGAAGCAACAAGGTAAGCGAAATACATCAGTCCACTGTGTCTTCACTATACTTTCAATATATATTCGGGTGGTATAAAAATTTGAATGAATACTTTAATAGCAGCTTTCGCCACAATACCAATTAAGACGTTTTTAATATGACGGCAGAGGTTTGATTGTAAACCGACAGAGGTTGGCCACCGAGGTCGGTTATTCTTTATCAAAATACATCGACAAACATCTGCAGTAGAGATAGCTGTTGCGTTAGAGGCGCCACGGCTATTGGAATAGTCCGACGTGAGAAGTGTCACGCCATCGGGATGTCATCACATGATAACTCAGTGCAGGACTTACAGAGCATGTGATCGCAGCCAAAAACCTAGGCTCCAGATATATCGAACACTCCATTTTCAGCGTCGAGCGCGGATCGAGTTTACCACGTAATACCCTGTTAGGGCGTACCGCGAGAACGTCAATTTGGGGAAAACAGACATTGCTATTAGCCTAATGGCGCGGGAAACAGTGTCGATGACATTGCGGATAATCATACGTTGTTCCCACAAATGTATCTGACTTCCCGAAATGGTGGTCTGTTGTGGACGTCATACAGGGTTAGCAACATTGTACATGAGCCGGAACGACATTATCTCTCAATTCGTGCAATTAACTACAATTCAGTAAGGTTACTGTCGTTCTGCTGAAGACTGTATGGTTCTCCCGAAGAACTGCTCAACATGTTGGATTTATTCCTCAGCCATGTATCGAAGGTCTACAGCAGGTGTACAGTCTCTTCACTCTGCTTTCAGGCAGCAATGGCGTACAGATTCACGCCTAGACCGCCGCTTACGATGAACAACTATTCCTGAACGTATGGCGTCGGCAACACAGATTCGGAGCAATGTTGCACCCATTGTCAGATGAAACCATCAGTAACCATCTGCTAACAGATGAGCTGCTACCAAGGGAGTTCCTTTTCTCAAGTTTCGCCTCTCAGTGGTAATTGACACTTCATCAGGTCTATTATGTTATAGTTCCCACAAGGCCAAGGAGATGTGCTTTTACAGCAGCAAAATAGAATTCAGCACGCATTTCACACGGTCTTGGTTCGTCCTGACAAAGAGCTTAATAATTCTGGGGGAATATGATACGTACACCAGTAACAATCAGAATGGTGTTCAATGTATATGCAAGTACAACACCTTGCAAATCAGTTCGTAGTGGTCTAGTTTAGTAAGCAAGGTAAAGGTCTGCCTTCAAATTATTTAGGGAACTCACGGAAAATCTAAGTTAGTTTGGTCAGACAGGAATTTGAGCCATCTGAACCTCATAAGGCTTCTGGGAGACTTGCTGAAATACTAATGCAAGCTCCATCTTCTGTTCTTTGCTAACTATGATGTATCAAGTAGGTATGTGTATCGAGTGGACGACTGCGATGAATTATCCCTCATTGTACTGTTGGGCTGTTAACAAGGACTAACGAGTAAAAGGATATCAAAGAGTGAAACTCAGAGCTGTCAAACATAAATATCCATTCCTCTCAATTAGCACCAAAGAGCTGCTGAAAAATAGTCCCCTTCCGACACATGAATCAAGATAAACTGCTTCGCCGTAATTCGACCGCCTGATAGTCAGACGCTGTACGTCACTTAAAACTTCCGGTGTGACAGGCCGTTCTCGATGCATAACACTTTCGCCGGCCGGTGTGGCCGAGCGGTTCTAGGCGCTACAGTCTGGAGCCGCGCGACCGCTACGGTCGCAGGTTCGAATCCTGCCTCGGGCATGGATGTGTGTGATGTCCTTAGGTTAGTTAGGTTTAAGTAGTTCTAAGTTATAGGGGACTGATGACCTCAGAAGTTAAGTCCCATAGTGCTCAGAGCCATTTGATCCATAACACTTTCCTCTAACGTTTCATCTCCGACTGCGGGAAACACCTGCAACCAGAACTCGATGGAGCGCCGAATATATAGGCAGTGTTGAGGACACCACAATCTATCACATAACGTCGACTACGAGATTATCTTTCGTAATGCCAACATTCTCGATTGAAAGTAATCGATTGTTATTCTTACATTGCAACGTTGACATCCAAATTTTATCTATTTTAACACCTTCTCCTGTCCTGTTAAAATCATTACATTGTTTATAATTCTCAATAGTCCCCTATACATGCACGCATGATAATGCGATGCTTTTGATATAACCCTCCTCTCCCTTAACTTTATTTCATGATTACCCTCTTAGTAAACATGTTCCGCTACAACCGATTCATCAGACATCCCAGGCGGCAATTCTTCTTGCGTTCATCCACACAGGTGGTAACTCTTCTTTTCGTGGTACCAATGTAAACCAATCTATTTTATACACATTGATCAGCCAGAACATTATGACCACCGACCTACTATCGATACAGACCGTGTAAGTAGGCTGTTTTGGTTTTTATGTTGGTAACGCCACATAGCGCTCTATATGAAAATCACTGACTGTGTTGTGTCCGGTTGGCATTGTTGGAATATTCGCTATTGGGCAGTTGGATGTGAACAGCGCGTAGCGTTGTGCAGTTGGAGGTGAGCCGCCAGCAGTGGTGTATGTGGGGGAGAGAGATGGCAGAGTTTTGAAAGCGGACGATCTGGACGTGTGTCCGCCAGAAAAAGAAAATTTGTAAATATGGTTGTCATGAATTGATAGATATATGATGACTTTTGAACATTATTGAGGTAAATACGTTGTTTGTTCTCTATCAAAATCTTTCACTTGCTAAGTATGCCTATCAGTAGTTAGTGCCTTCAGTAGTTAGAATCATTTATTTATCTGGCAGTATTGGCGCTCGCTGTATTGCAGTAGTTCGAGTAACGAAGATTTTTGTGGGGTAAGTGCTTCATGAAAGGTGTAGGTTATTGTTAGTCATGGCCATTCTTTTGTAGGGATTATTGCGCTAAAAATATTGTGTGTCAGTTTATTGATAATCAGAATAAGTAAAGAGAGAAATGTCTGAGCACGTTCAGTTGTGCTCAGCTGTTTGAAAATCAAATAACATAAGAGGTTACCAGCACAGTAATTTATAATTTTCGAAAGGGGACGTTTCAACCGCTCCAGGCGATAGCAGCGTCATCCGGCGAGGAATGACTGCTGGTCAGACACACGCACGGTGCGTGTAGTACCAGTGAGCGTGTTGTCCATGTGTAGAATGGGGAAGGCGCGCGATCTATCTGAGTTTGACCGAGGGCTGATAATGACGGCCCGGAGGCTCGGCACGATCATTTCGGAAACTGCGTGACGTGTCGAGTGTTCGAGCAGTGCTGTGGTGAGTGTCTTCAACACAAGGCGAAACCAAGATGAAATCACATCCAAACGTCGGGGAGGGGGCGGGGGGGGGGGGGGGGGGGGTTGGGCGACAACCCCGCACATTAGATGTTGGACCTCGTCGCTGGGCAGAGTGGTAAAATATGATAGGCGGCGAACTATGGCGGAAGTGACATCAAACTTCAATGCTGGGCAGAGTACAAGTGTGTCTGAACACACAGAGCACCGGAAACACCTACCGACGGGTCTCCGCTGCCGAAGACCCACGCATGTGCTAATGTTAGCACCACGACGTCGGCAACTATAACTGAAGTAGGCACGCGAACATCGGCACTGGACGTTAGCGCAGTGACACAGCGTCGCATGGTCTGATGAATCGCGATACCTTCCTCATCATGCCGATGGGAGGGCGAGAATCCGTCGTCTTCCAGGCAGACAGCTCCTTGACACTTGTACTGTGGGACGGAGACAAGCTGTTGGCGGCTCCTTATGATCTGGAGAACATTCATGTGGGCATATATTGGTTCAGTGGAGCTCATACAAGTCAGCGTGACGGCCAAGGAGTGTCACGCACTGGTTGCAGACAACATACACCCCTTCATGCCTATCGTGCTTCCCGATGGCAGTGGCATTTTTCAACAAGTTAATGCGGCATGTCACAAGGCCAGGAGTGCTATTGAGTGGTTCGAGGAACACAGTGGCGAGTTCCAGTTGATGTTCTGGATCCCCAACTCGCCCGATATGAACCAGATCGATCACAACTGGGACGTGTTTGAACGTGGCGTCTGCGCTCATCACACCGTCCCCGGAATTTACAGGAACTAGGTGACTTGTGTGAGCAGATGTGGTGCCAACTCCCTCCAGCGACCTACCAAGGCCCCATTGCTTCCATGCCACAACGTGTCGACGCTGTTATCCGTGCCAAAAGTGGACACACTGGCTATTAGGTAGGTGGTCATAATGTTCTGGCTGGTTAGTGTACACACGGTGTAGCCAAAGAATGTTGTTTATCTTTCGCTGATCTTAAACATTCTTTTACGCTGCTGGTGGGTGTGAAGATCGTTTCAGCAACATACTTGCTCCACATTTCTCAATACGATCTGTAATCTTACTAATGAACGGGAATCTGTAATCTTACTAATGAACGGAAAGAAGCCTTTCCCCTTGGGCGACCGTTGTTCTTCGTTGATCCTGATTCTCTCCCTAGGTCGAAGTGCTCGACCTGTCTCCTTCTTAGAATAACCATTCTTCTTTAATGTCGACAGTAGGTGTTCAACCTCATCTTTAAATAAGTCGGTTCACAAATTTTGTACGCCCTGTCTACTAGGATTTTAAACATACCTGTTTTTTTTGTCTGAGGTGGGGGTTAGAATCTTTATGAAGGTAACAATGACTATGCGTTGCTTTTCTATACACCCTATGGCCAAACGTCCCATCCCCTCGCTTGATATCACACACATCCTAAAAAATTGGTTGGCCCTTACTCTCCGTCTCCCTAGTAAATAGGATTTTCGAACTGACACTGTTGAGACGCATCAGGAAGGCATCCAACTCATCTACACCGTGTGTCTACACCACAGAAATATCTTAGACGTAGCGGCATCATCTGGCTGGTCTTTTACTCGCATCTGCAACGTCCGTTGTTAAAAGGTCTCCACAAATAAACTGGCCATAAACGTACCAAGAGGACTGCCCAGAGCCACCCCGTCAATCTATTCATAAAAATTATTAGTGTATTGAAAATACACTACTGGTCATTAAAATTGCTACACCACGAAGATAACGTGCTACAGACGCGAAATTTAAAAGACAGGAAGAAGATGCTGTGATATGCAAATGATTAGCAGATCATTCACACAAGGTTAGCGCCGGTGGCGACACCTACAACGTGCTGAAATGAGGAAATTTTCCAACCGATTTCTCATACACAAACAGCAATTGACCGGCGTTGTCTGGTGAAACGTGGTTGTGATGCCTCGTGTAAGGAGGAGAAACGCGTACCATCACGTATCCGACTTTGATGAAGGTCGGATTGTAGCCTATCGCGATTGCGGTTTATCGTATCGCGACATTGCTGCTCGCGTCGGTCGAGATCCAATGACTGTTAGCAGAATATGGAATCGGTGGGTTCAGGAGGGTAATACGGAACGCCCTGCTGGATCACAACGGCCTTGTATCACTAGCAGTCGAGATGACAGGCATCTTATCCGGATGGCTGTAACGGATCGTGCAGTCACGTCTCGATCCCTGAGTCAACAGATGGGGACGTCTGCAAGAAAACAACCATCTTCACGAACAGTTCGACGACGTTTGCAGCAGCATGGACTACCAGCTCGGAGACCGTGGCTGCGGTTACCCTTGACGCTGCATCACAGACAGGAGCACCTGCGATGGTGTACTCGACGACGAACCTGGGTGCACGAATGGAAAAACGTCATTTTTTCGGATGAATCCAGGTTCTGTTTACAGCATCATGATGGTCTCATCCGTGTTTGGTGACATCGCGGTGAACGCACATTGGAAGCGTGTATTTTTCATCGCCATACTGGCTTATCACCCGGCGTGATGGTATGGCGTGCCACTGGTTACACGTCTCGGTCACCTCTTGTTCGCATTGACGGCACTTTGAACAGTGGACGTCATTTCAGATGCGTTATGACCCGTGGCTCTACCCTTCATTCGATCCCTGCGAAACAATACATTTCAGCAAGATAATGCACGACCGCATATTGCAGGTCCTGTACTGGCCTTTCTGGATACAGAAAATTTTCGACTGCTGCCCTGGCTAGCACATTCTCCAGATCTCTCACCAATTGAAAACGTCTGGTCAATGGTGGCCGAGCAACTGGCTCGTCACAATACGCCAGTCCCTACTCTTGATGAACTGTGGTATCATGTTGAAGCTGCATGGGCAGCTGTACCTTTACACGCCATCCTAGCTCTGTTTGACTCAATGCCCAGGCGTATCAAGGCTGTTATTACGGCCAGATGTGGTTGTTCTGGGTACTGATTTCTCAGGATCTATGCACCCAAATTGCGTGAAAATGTAATCACATGTCAGTTCTAGTATAATACGTTTGTCCAATGAATACACGTTCATCATCTGCATTTCTTCTTGGTGTAGCAATTTTAATGGCCAGTAGTGTATTTATGTTGTGGGTGAGTAACCAGTCTTTCCATAAAGCGTTGACAAGTCTTCCTGCACTTCGTAATGAATTTCGAAAGATATGACCTCTCTGTACACAACTGCGTCATCTGGAATAGGCTCAGAGAGCTTAAAAGTACGTACATGGATATACAAAAGAATGGAAAGAGGAGGTGAAATCCGATGGCATCACGTAACTTACTGTTCTCAAATAACACGTGAGCTAAAGCCCCATTCAGCGGACAATTACCAACAATAGCTCGACGTGATCGTACATTGTGAGGCAATTCGAAGACGTTCATATTTGCAATGTAACTGGCTGAATCAGTAAGTACATTACTTTTCTCTCTATATAGGTATATTTCAGTCAAACAATTTTGTGAGCATTGACTGAAATTAGCTTTATAGGGCAATTCGGAGATATCTGGGATTTCACCAGCATCATTATAGCAGTCTGTCGATCAGGAGTATTCTACCCTTTGCTGACAAAACATGGACGCTGAAAATATCTTTAGGATATTTGACTTTGTACGTACAAGTCGGCGTCACCACACTAACGTTCAGCAGTGACTTCAGTTATGGAAGCCGGTAGCTATACCATGGATAAGTAGATTGAAACACCATTTGGATAAACAACGTACAACGTGTAAGAGTCTCACTTGCGGGTTACGAAAGTTATCTTAGTTTTGCTAAGTTTATGACATTTCTTGACTACTAACCCTGAAGTAAGCAATTTATAATTAAGCTCGCGGAAGGGACTCTTTCCGCACGGGAGCTGGACACTTCTTGGCTGCGAACGCCTGACCTTGGCGTATTCTGAAGGCCTGGGTGGTGACGTAACGGACGCATCAACAATCGCAGCACGCTGAGACATGGCTATTTTGTTCTCTTTTTCTTTGCTGCTAGCCGTCTGAGCAACTGAGGAGCTATTTCTGGAGAGAGTGACTTGCTGTTTCCTAGTGTACCTGACTAGTAGAGTAGGAACTTTCGTTTCAGAACAAAAAGGTATTCAGGAAAGAAGCCGCACATGGAGAAGCCCGGAATGGAAATTTGCCGACTGGGAACAGGTTAATATATACAGCGCTCATTCACAGGATGTTTTAAACCTTTTGGATCAAATTGGAACAGGTGATAGTGGGTCCACAACCGATTATATTCGGATGGGGAACCAATGGTCAGAAACGCACATTCGTTGTCGTATGAACACGCACAACGTAATGCGGCGCATGCCGTTCTGCCGCGCTGTCGCCAAGATCTCGGGTGTTTGTTGCACACTGGAGCAGGCAGCGGCTGATAAACAGCGTACACCTCTGACTGCCACCAGACAAACATACTCTACACGGCTGAGCTCATATCATGCGTGTCATATGGCGAGGACCGGCATATTGCCTAGTTTGCCTCATCCACGTTAACTGGTGTTCCTGCGAGATATGCTATCACAGTTTTTGGAGACTGTGCCGCCGGCCGGTGTGGCCGAGCGGTTCTAGGCGCTTCAGTCTGGAATCGCGCGACCGCTACGGTCGCAGGTTCAAATCCTGCCTCGGGCATGGATGTGTGTGATGTCTTTAGGTTGGTTAGGTTTAAGTAGTTCTACGTTCTAGGGGACTGATGACCTCAGATGTTAAGTCTCATAGTGCTCAGAGCCATTTGAACCATTTGAGACTGTTCCCATTGTTGCCCACGAAAGTATGTGGTTTCATCGCGACGGTGCACCAGCACACTTTGGTGTTAATGTTCGCGAGAACCTAAAGAACACTTACCCCCGTGACTGGATTGGAAGGAGAGGTCCTGTCCCATGGCCAACACGACTGTCGGATCTCACGCCTCTGGACTTTTCCCTCTAGGATTACGTCAAGGCGTTGGTGCATGACACCCCTGTAGAAACGGATGGAGACCTGCAAGCTAGGGTCCAAGCTGCATATCTGCTGGTACAGCAGACACCACGGAGTATTGAGAGAGTGCAGCAGAACTTCATGAGCCGTTGCCATGATGTGTCGAAACTGATGGTTCTCGTTTGAACAATTACTATGAGCTATATCGTTGCTAAGCAGTGTACGCTGTGTATGTCCGTAACACAACAGACATTCATTTCAGACCACTGGTTCCCTATCTGCCTATAATTGGTTGTGGACCCACTAACATCTGTTTCAGTTTTACGCAAAAGGTTTTGAGACATCCTGTATAATATCTGACCTCAATGTGGACAGCGTTCATTATTGCTGTCTCTGATCGAAGTCGATAAAGCGCTTGAGCTTCCAAATGTAGCCGGTTCCAGTCTTTGCGCCGACCGTTGTGACCGAGCGGTTCTAGGCGCTTCAGTCTGGAACCGTGGGACCGCTACGGTCGCAGATTCGAATCCTGCCTTGGGCTTGGATGTGTGTGATGTCTTGAGGTCAGTTAGGTTTAAGTAGTTCAAAGTTCTAGGGGACTGATGACCTCAGAAGTTCAGTCCCATAGTGCTCAGAGCCATTTGAACCCTTTAAACCATCCAATCTTTGCGGTCGAAGGTATTTTCTTCGTCGGGGTTTGTCGCAGAACGAAAGTATTTTCATCAGTTCAGGGTCACATTCTGAACTTCGAAGCGTGCGTCGCGCAGCAGTGATATAAAATAAGCAATAGTGATTCGTTTACTATACACGGAGGACAACCTCGAACTATCTAATTGGTAATTTACTAGACCACCTCCATGTTCCAAACTTTCCCTTATTTTCAGTACATTTTCATCCAAAATACAAATATTTATAAAGAACAAACTTGACAAATATAGCAATACACATGTCAGCAATCACTGCAGTCAGTCATACACACACACACACACACACACACACACACACACACACACACACACACACACACACAACAAACAAACAAACACTCACACACAAAACACACACACAGTGAATGGATGGATACGTAGGAACTTCAGAAAGTAAGTTACACATGTCGTTTCACTCTAAGACTGTTGCGCAAACGCAATGTGCGACTGTATAACAGCGGCAGCTCCAACGTATTCCGCAGTTGAAGTACGTGGGATGATGCTTATGGGCAAGGCATCTAAACTGCACACAGAGCCTTAGTATAAAGGTGCCAAGAAATTTGACCAAGGCCGCACAGACGTAGGTGATACTGACCGAGAAGTCCAAATCTTGCATCACATACTTCCTGTGTGTTGAAAGTACCTCTGGAGGGAAAGAGATTTTCCAACGAGAGGCATGTTCACACAGCCGTTCGAATGGCACTGTGACTGAGGAGCGGATTTCTGTCGACAGTGTACTGAGCGATTGGTAGAACGGTCCGGCCGTTATTTGCTGAGACTTTGTGAGTTACGTTTAAATATAGTGTCATGTATCTGAGTCACTTTGAATAAGGTTTGTCATACATTTTGAAGTCTTCTCCTATAAGAAACACCATTGAAAGAAGACAATAGTAAGCCACCTCCACTAGGGACGTCTCTGTATTGTTGCAGAGAACATTCTTAGTCGGCGCTGATCAAAATTAGTAATACAATATACGTGCGGAATGAAATGTTGTTGACATTAATTGCTCATTTCTTATTCGTTGTGTTTGTCTCTTTGTCTTGCTGTCAAACTGTTATCAGATATAGCATTTAAAACTGTCTGCTTCATCAGTCACCTCGTACGTCCGATTCTGATATTGTGGTGGGATCTGGCCAAGCTACTGATCCCGAGGAATGTGAACATTGTAAGTAATGGAATTAAATCCAAATATTAAACGCCGGAAATGGCAGGTATGTTATTTTGCTAAGGTTTAGTTAACGGACCTAACGGAGAGGCGCGTGTCATTCAGGGGCAAGTGCTGTAGCTCGGAACACTTCTCAGAATTTCGCCTCTAGCCAGCCCCATAATACAACAGAAGTGTAATACCTTTCCTTACTGCACTTTTGAATAAAAGCATTGACTTTTTGTGCGCTACTGTGTTTATTACGAAGTAGCAAAATTTATTCCAGAAAAGAAAGATTTTTCCAAATGCGAAAAAATGTTCCAAGGTATAACATGGTCATGTGGCTGTGAATAAATATTCTATCAAACTTGAAATATGTTTCAGTCATGAAAATTCTGTCAATACTATATTTAATAGTCTAGCTGTTGCATTATTACACTCTTACATATCATTAATCAGTATGTGAGACCAAATTAAGTGGAAGTTTATCAATAATTTGCAGAATGTATCATGAAATAGAAGCTATTGGAGAATAACACAAATTTCCATTTTCAATGTAGGTAAACTTGGAAAGACTGTAAAGAATCCGAAAATGTTGCATGTTCTACGGTATAAGATCTTCCGTTTCAATATATAAGATGATGCACGACCGACGAAGTATGGCTTACCGTCGTCGTTTTCAGAATTCTATTTTTTACGAAGTATAACGTGTACAAATATGACTGACGCATCAATAGGACCATATACTCACCAAGTGTGCATTGTGCCCGCAAGTAGGCGCTATGCCTTCGATTTAGCATCGCAATGCAGGACGCATTTGAAGACGAAAATTTCTCCTCCAAGCTGATGTTCAGCGACGAAACAACCTTCCATTTATCTGGAAAAGCTAATCGCCATAATGTGAGAGTGTAAGCCACTGAAAATCCTCATGAAATTGTGGCGCATGAATGAGATTCTCCGAAGATTAATGTTTTCTGTGCAGTGTCGCAGTCTAAGCTGTATTGACCATTTATCTTCTGCGAGAACACTGTGACTGGTACCCCTTACCTCGATATGTTGGAGTTATGGTTGTTTCCCCAAGTGACTGCTGGTTCCAGAATTTCAAGACGGGGCACCCCCTCATTGGAGCACCCATGATCGTCGCTCCGTATCACGGCATTGGGCGAAGTGGTGAGGACATGGCTTTGTCCGCTTGGCTCCTCAGGTCGCCCGACTTAACGCCCTGTGAGATTTTCCTTCTCGCGTACATTAAGGATGATGTGTACGTACCCCAGCTGCCAAGACCACCGAAACAGCTCAGAGAATGCATCAATGCTGTTGCGATGACATTGCCACATGAGGAGCGGAACGAACCTGACTACTGTTCAGACGCGTGTCGCGTAACCAGAGGAGAACTCGTAGAAAAATTTTAGAGTACAAAACGCAAACTTGGCGAGTTTCTGGCTCTGTTTACGAATCAATGTATTTGTACATGTAATACTACGGAAAATGTAGGACCTGAATGAATCGTTTAGAGTAGCCCTATATTATACAGGACTTCCATATATAGAATTCGTAATATTTATAAACACTGCAAAATGCATTACCTCAGGTATCATAACAACAATAACAAAAACAAAAACAAAAAATGCCAGAAATTGCATCTTGCGGCCACTAGTGCGCATTCCTTCATGTGATTCCAAAATAAATCACTAGCTTGAAACACAGACCAGAAAATACCATGTGTTTCTAGGCAATTCTCACGGTACAACAGTACTCTCTACGCCTAATTACATCCTTGATGCAGCATTCCACCAGGAAAAAACTGGAGTTAACAGGTTGTTCCAGCTACTTCCAGACACGGGACTGTTCGCAACAGGAACAAAGGATCCCGCTGGACCTCGCACAGTTCTCATGCTGGTACATGTAAGAGGGAGGGGCCAGTGCTGCGACGGGTAGAAGTGTTCTCAGACAAGTGCGCGAAGACCTGAAGCTGCAGAAGACGTAAAACACGCTGTTGCGTGGTCAGTTCTGCAGCAGCATGGCCCCCTTGTTAGCCTGACCTTCATCCCTTAGGTATCTGGCTATGAACACATTTAAAGGTATTAGCGTATTCCCGACTCATTGACAACGTGTATTTCTCACAGGAGTGTGTCCCACGCATGTGATCAAACCCTAAGGCAGCCACGTGTGTTCACACGGGTTCATAATTCTATGTTAAGGAAGGCTGAAGGATACAAAATGGCCTAAAACTCAAAAAATATTTGTTTCTTGGCGTATGTTTGCACATCTTTCCTAATTTTGACCGGTTCTGTCTCCTGCAGGAACATGGGACTCTTTTTTTAAAAAAACTACCTTTATAGCGAAAATACTCTGCTTCTTTTGTAGTTTTTTCCAAATTTTGATGTTAAGCAAGTCGTTATTCTAATTCTTACTATTCCTCGTAAACTAAGTCTGTAAAATAATAATTCTTACTATCCCTCGTAAACTAAGTCTGTAAAAATCTTATGTTAGGTATTCAACCCATTCCCTTTAACAATTCCAACTTCCCTTGCTTTTGGCCAGATGAGCTGTGCTGCCTGCGAACTTAGCAGTACTACGCATTCATCACAAACTTTTAATGCCACTTGTAATCTCCTTACACTTTGTTCTTTGCTTATTTTACGCAAAAGTTGAACATTGCTGCTAAAAATTCCCCTCACTTTTTTATTCGTATTAAAAAGAGGCCTCTTTTGTTCATCCCTGCTCATCTCCCGATTTTTTATACTACTATAAACAGTCAGAGGCTTAAATCTAGGTACAAAAACGCTATCGGTTTGTCGTTGCCTTTATGTATTCATCTTTCTATCATTAAGCGCATGGACGGAAATTGTCCTTAAGAGTATCACAATTTCTGAAATGAAACTGGTCTTCACTATTAAGAAATAACTCCACTGAATATATTTTCTAAACAATCTGATTGTAGTGCGGTCCTTGGTTATTGCACTAGTTTATGTTGGTGGTGATAGCCTTCCGAGTGATCCGAAATAATACTTACGTAAATCGCGGAATGTAGAGCCTCCAGTAAATGTTTGTAGTAACGATACGCAATAATAAACGGTCAGTTCGTAAGCTCACGATCCATTAATATTAGCGGCAATTTTGCATCTTTGTGGGAAGTAACACTCTCAGACACTAACAGTTGCTTTCATAAGCGGCGATCAAGAAGTTTCCGTTCGAAGGCCACACCAATTCCTTGCCTATATGTCGGCGGTTATGTACCTGTACCTAGCATCGGAGAAGCGCAGGACTGCATATACACTCCTGGAAATTGAAATAAGAACACCGTGAATTCATTGTCCCAGGAAGGGGAAACTTTATTGACACATTCCTGGGGTCAGATACATCACATGATCACACTGACAGAACCACAGGCACATAGACACAGGCAACAGAGCATGCACAATGTCGGCACTAGTACAGTGTATATCCACTTTTCGCAGCAATGCAGGCTGCTATTCTCCCATGGAGACGATCGTAGAGATGCTGGATGTAGTCCTGTGGAACGGCTTGCCATGCCATTTCCACCTGGCGCCTCAGTTGGACCAGCGTTCGTGCTGGACGTGCAGACCGCGTGAGACGCCGCTTCATCCAGTCCCAAACATGCTCAATGGGGGACAGATCCGGAGATCTTGCTGGCCAGGGTAGTTGACTTACACCTTCTAGAGCACGTTGGGTGGCACGGGATACATGTGGACGTGCATTGTCCTGTTGGAACAGCAAGTTCCCTTGCCGGTCTAGGAATGGTAGAACGATGGGTTCGATGACGGTTTGGATGTACCGTGCACTATTCAGTGTCCCCTCGACGATCACCAGTGGTGTACGGCCAGTGTAGGAGATCGCTCCCCACACCATGATGCCGGGTGTTGGCCCTGTGTGCCTCGGTCGTATGCAGTACTGATTGTGGCGCTCACCTGCACGGCGCCAAACACGCATACGACCATCATTGGCACCAAGGCAGAAGCGACTCTCATCGCTGAAGACGACACGTCTCCATTCGTCCCTCCATTAACGCCTGTCGCGACACCACTGGAGGCGGGCTGCACGATGTTGGGGCGTGAGCGGAAGACGGCCTAACGGTGTGCGGGACCGTAGCCCAGCTTCATGGAGACGGTTGCGAATGGTCCTCGCCGATACCCCAGGAGCAACAGTGTCCCTAATTTGCTGGGAAGTGGCGGTGCGGTCCCCTACGGCACTGCGTAGGATCCTACGGTCTTGGCGTGCATCCGTGCGTCGCTGCGGTCCGGTCCCAGGTCGACGGGCACGTGCACCTTCCGCCGACCACTGGCGACAACATCGATGTACTGTGGAGACCTCACGCCCCACGTGTTGAGCAATTCGGCGGTACGTCCACCCGGCCTCCCGCATGCCCACTATACGCCCTCGCTCAAAGTCCGTCAACTGCACATACGGTTCACGTCCACGCTGTCGCGGCATGCTACCAGTGTTAAAGACTGCGATGGAGCTCCGTATGCCACGGCAAACTGGCTGACACTGACGGCGGCGGTGCACAAATGCTGCGCAGCTAGCGCCATTCGACGGCCAACACCGCGGTTCCTGGTGTGTCCGCTGTGCCGTGCGTGTGATCATTGCTTGTACAGCCCTCTCGCAGTGTCCGGAGCAAGTATGGTGGGTCTGACACACCGGTGTCAATGTGTTCTTTTTTCCATTTCCAGGAGTGTATGTTGCAGCAACATCAGCAAACAGAAACTTTTTGACCGTATCTTATACATGCAATTTTAGCTCAGCAAGCCTAAATACTCTCACTCGTATCAAGACTTAAGGCCGATATCCGTATTTGCTGTATGCGTGCGCACTCGTTATGACCCTGAGGGACTCGCTTTCGGGAGAGGGGGTTTCAACTCCCCGCCCTGATGTTCTGATTTTGGATTTCGGTGGTTTCCCTAAATTAGTGCAGGTGATTCCGGATTGATTGCTACAAAAAAGGTATCTCCGATTCCTGATCAACCTCTCAACCACTCCGTTACCAATCCTTATTGATTCTTACAACAAGCATATATATCCGATTGCTCGTCACATCCAGCACTCCGTCACCACCGACAGGGTGTGCAACATCCCTTCCCGCTATCGTTCTTTCTGCGTCTTGGGGACCTTACTCAGTACTGCCAGCTTCCATTGACTTACTGCCAGATCCCCAGGATCTTGTGGAAAAGAAAACAGCTGGACTCACTTCAAAATGTCCCGAGATAAAATAAAAAATCTGTTGCTGGTGCTAGAGTTTAGCACGAAGTACTATAACTTTATTTTGTCTACATATTATGCACATTATTTTTAAGCCTTTGCTTTCATCATCTGGTGCAACCTGGTGAAACTGTACGTTTATCATTAAATATCAGTCAGACTTAATTTTAAAATTACATGAAGACGCTACTCATTTACGGTTCACCATGGAGAATGACCAAACGTTTAATCTCATAATCGTTTACCTAATGATGTGCGATAGATTTGTAATTCATTGTGCAATGTGTATAATGGCAACAAAGAGGTGTACGTCAGATCCAAGACGAATATTTTCATGTAAAGCTTCATAAACAAATTATAATACTGTAGGACCTCTTCTCAGGTGACTTACCAGATATGATGAACATTATCACGGCTTGCTGAGCTTTTCCAAGTTTTAAAATTGATTCACTCCCTCTTTCTCTGAGAATGCCTTCAGTATTAAGAGAGGAAGGTACACAAAAACACATTTGACTTTGGCGTAATCACCCACAATAAAAATCTCCAAGAAATTAAATATCAGCCGGGAAAGCCTGTATTTTATAATCATTCTCGTGAAAAATATATACTTGTACACTCGTGGATGCGCCTGTGAAGCAGCTACGAATTCGTTTGCAGTTATCACGGGAAAAATATAAAACTACCAGATAAATCAGTGACGCTGACATTCCCTTGTGTCATCAGAACACAGCAGTCGACTTCTATTCCTCAGTCTCAGTTGCACTTTTCTTTTGCACAAAAAGTATACAACTGAGACTGAACAATAAATGAGCATAAGAATACAATTGCTGATTCTCTCGGGACGAATATATCAGCTATAGTGAAGATTGTATGATCGACAGGAAAATGCATTTGTGGCTTCAGAGTGAGAAAATATAGGTGAGAAAACTATCTGTTTGAGTGAAGTTGAGATACCCGTAAACTGAACAAACTACATTGCAGGGCCAGTGGCAGATTGTAGACACGTGAAATTCGCACGTAGCCGGACATCTGAATACTGACTCACCTGTTGTAGCAATATCGTTCCTCCGGTTTGCTATTTGGAAATTAGTACAAGAGCCATGACGCATGCCGATGACTGATGACTGATGTAGGTTGTTATGCACTCGAAGGAATAGGTCCCATCACTACCGCGGCCCGTCCTTGCTGCAGCTGCCAAAAGAGTGATATCATCGAGTAAACGTGCAGAAGGCTTCATGAAGGTCATAATAAACTCGAGGCGACAAGCTACGTGGAGCATACAACTCGTCACAAGAGGAAGCGTCTTAGTCCACTAGTGAACACGTAAACTGGAAAGCAGGTCAGAACGGACCATTTCTTCACAGGTAAACAACGGTGCAGTTCACAAAGTGACAACAAATTTATACAGACACAGGCCAGTGCTAATTTGTGCGCTGGAAACTGTATCAGGCAGCGCAGACGTCCTTATCTTCTCAGATGGAAAGAGATGATTTACTTCTACAAGGCGATTTCATTAGACAACAAAGGAATGTTCTGGTGCGCAAATACCGTGAACAAGAAACAGTTAAGAGAACGGAGTGGCCAGTTGGAACCTCTGGCCTTCGTCCCATTCAGGAACACGTTCTGAGATGCTATTGGGAGATATTTTGCTACTGCTGTTGGTTCTCTTGACCCGGCCATTACTGTGACAAGAACAAGTTTTCAAGAAGACCTCGCAAACAAAGCAATTAAAAGCATGACACATCGTAGTAAATGCTGTAGCTCTGACTTGTACATCAGATTACTACGTACATTCGCACTTGGAGCTAGGTTTTCATACACACATCAAAAAAAAGTTTTGCATCACCCCGGGTCGCAGAACTCCTGAAGATAGATGTTGAATGTGAATATACTATCACAGATACAGTCCCTTTAACTGTTAAGAAGTGTCACTAAACCCGCCCAAAGATGTAAACAACCATGCATGAGCAGCGCCTATTAGACGGAGGGGGTCCCAGAGCCGATCAGTTCCAGTCATTCCACGAGGAAGGAGGTACACGGCTCGTGTTGTCTGTAGTTCAACAATGCCTAGACGGTCAATACCGCGGTTAGATCGCGTCCGCATTGTTACGTTGTCCCAGGAAGGACTCTCAACAAGGGAAGTGTCTAGGCGTCTCTGAGTAAACCAAAGCGATGTTGTTCGGACATGGTGGAGATACACAGAGACAGGAACTGTCGATGACAAGCCTCGCTCAGATCGCTCAAGGGCTACTACTGCAGTGGATGACCGCTACCTATGGATCATGGTTCGGAAGTTCAATGGCTCTGGGCACTATGGGACTTAACATCTGAGGTCATCAGTCCCCTAGAACTTAGAACGCCGCGCGGGATTAGCCGAGCAGTCTCAGGCACTGCAGTCATGGACTGTGCGGCTGGTCCCGGCGGAGGTTCGAGTCCTCCCTTGGGCATGGGTGTGTGTGTTTGTCCTTAGGATAATTGAGGTTAAGTAGTGTGTAAGCTTAGGGACTGATGACCTTAGCAGTTAAGTCCCATAAGATTTCACACACATTTGAACATTTGAACTTTGAACTATTTAAACCTAACTAACCTAAGGACATCACACACATCCATGCCCGAGGCAGGATTCAAACCTGCGGCCGTAGCAGTCGCGCGGTTCCGGACTGAAGCGCGTAGAACCGCTCGGCTACCGCGGCCGGCGAACGCCTTAGACACACTGCCCAGCGAATGCAGCAAGGTGGAGGTTCTCTGCTGTTTCGGGATGGCATTACGTGGAGCCAAATTACGCCGCTGGTGGTCATGGAAGGCGCCGTGACGGCTGTACGATACATGAATACCATCCTCCGACCGATAGTGCAACCATATCGGCAGCATATTGGTGCTAAAACATGCAATGTGTGGTTTTCGTGAGTAATAAAAATGGCGGAAACGATGTTTATGTTGATCTCTATTCCACTTTTCTGTACAGGTTCCGGAACTCTCGGAACAGAGGTGATGCAAAACGTTTTTTGATGTGCGTATATTAATTTTCTTTTTGTGTTATGGGCTTTCGCTACATTTCATTAAATCTGACCTATAATTTTAGGAGTTACCGTTATTTTTTTATATTATATGATCTATAGAATGCAGGGTTTTATAATATTTTTAGTTGTACAGTTGCGAAAGTTAAATTTGATCTAACCTACCAAATCAGTTACATTCGACACACTTGGCCATCATTCCACGGCGAGTAATGCAATACACTTCTGCTGCAAACGACGCGACCCCTCGTTTCGTAGTTTTGCAGACCAGGTCTCGTCTTTTATACACCTTAACTGATGACGCCGTGAAAGGGCGACAACGAAAACATATCACAGTGTTGAACAACTGAGAATGAAAACAAAACTCTAAAAATTTAGTGGTGTTATAAAAATGTTTAGTAATAGTGTTGGAAGACAATACAATGTTTATAGCCAAAATTATTTCTGCATTGAGGCACAAAGTTATCTCACAACTCTCACCCCTTAACAAAGTGGTATTAAGTACTCGAGTTTCTTCTCATTTGAACTTACCTGTAGCTCACAGTGCTCTTTCTGTGCCGAGACTCCATTTGCGTGGAAGAACAGCTGACAGCTTCAGCCACGACGCGTTTGTCTGGCAACGAGGCGAGACATGCTAATGCGACAGGTTGCCTCACGTGAGCGTGACTCACAGATCGGAGGAATGAACCCTGGGCCCACCCACCTTGTAGGTCCTGCTGAAAGTCGTCACTGAGTCAGAAAGCTGAACACTCTGGTTTTCTCGCTGATTACTATACGTATCCACTACAATACATTTCAGGCGAAACGCCGCTTCGAAAATGAAATCAATGTTACACAATTGTTCCTATTTCAAAACTGTAATTTTGGCAATTCCGTTCTTACAGTCTCTATTACCTGTCTATATCACTAAGCGTTATTTTTGACCGAATTATAAATTTAAAATGTTGTCATAAACTACTCATTAAGAGGTATAATCCTACGTTAAAGGTTTAACACAATAAGACAAATATTACAGTTAGAAACTGTGTGTTTGCATTGAGCCAGAGTACTCACCGCACACAAATACCCGGACTTCATTCATCTGATAATTGAAAACTAGAGCGCTTAGTGACTTCCAACAAACAAAACCCAAAAAATAGAGAATAGAAAAAAGTTTATCGCTTATTACATTTTCACTGTTCACGCAATAAGAGTTCAGTATCAAACATAACGTTTCAATCTATTACTTCTTTAGTACTGACTCTATTCTAACGCAGTTTGTATAAGATATCCACATATACCACTGAATGTACCTGCAAAATTATATCATTGTACGACACATAGTTCAGAAAATACACATATCAAAAAAAGTTTTGCATCACCCCAGTTCCCAGAACTGCTGAAGATAGACGTTGACTGTGGATATTGTATCAGAGACAAAGTCCCTTTGACTATTCAGAGACGTCGCGAAACCCGCCCAGAGATGTAAACAACCATGCATGAGCAGCGCCTATTAGACGGAGGAATTCCGACAGCCGATCAGTTCCAGTCATTCCACCAGGTAGGAGGTACACGGCTCGTGTTGTCTGTAGTTCAACCATGCCCAGATGGTCAATACTGTTGTTCGATCGCGTGCGCATTGTTACCTTGTGCCAGGAAGGATTCTCAACAAGGGACGTGTCCAGGCGTCTCGGAGTGAACCAAAGCGATGTTGTTCGGACATGACGGAGATACAGACAGACAGGAACTGTCGATGACATGGCTCGCTCAGGCCGCCCAAGGGCTACTACTGTAGTGGATGACCGCTACCTGCGGATGATGGCTCGGGGAAACACTGACAGCAACGCCACCATGTTGAATAGTGCTTTTCGTGCAACCACAGGACGTCGTATTACGACTCAAAATGTGCGCAATATTCTGCATGATGCGCAACTTCACTCCCAACGTCCATGGCGAGGTCCATCTTTGTAACTACGACATCTTGCGGCGATGTATAGAAGGGCCCAACAACATGCCGAATGGACCGCTCAGCATTGGCATCACGTTCTCTTCACCGAAGAATGTCGCATATGCCTTTAACCGGACAATCGTCGAAGACGTGTTTCGAGGTAACACGGTCAGGCGAAACGCCATAGACACAATGTCCAGCGAGTGCAGCAAGGTGGAGGTTCCCTGCTGTTTTGGGGTGGCATTATGTGGGACCGACGTACGTCGCTGGTGGTCATGGAAGGCGCCGTAACGGCTGTACGATACGTGAATGCCATTCTTCGACCGATAGTGCAGCAATATCTGCTGCATGTTGGTGACGCATCCGTCTTCATGGACAAAAATTTGCGCCCTCATCGTGCACATCTTGTGAATAACTTACTTCAGGATAACGAAGTCGCTCGACTAGAGTGGCCAGCATGTTCTACAGACATGAACCCTATCGAACATGCGCGGGATGTATGAAAAGGGCTGTTTATGGGCGACGTGACCCACCAACCACTCTGAGTAATCAACGACGAATCGCTGTTGAGGAGTGGGATAGTCTGGACAGACATTGCCTTGATGAACTTGTGGATAGTATGCGACGACGAATACAGGCATGTATCAATGCAAGAGGACGTGCCACTGGGTTTGGAGGTACCGTGGTGTACAGCAATCTGTACCACCACCTCTGAAGGTCTCTCTGTATGGTGGTACAACATGCAATGTGTGGTTTTCATGAGCAATATAAAGGGCGGAAATGATGCTTTTGTTGATCTCTATTCCAATTTTCTGTACTGGTTCCGGATCACTCGGAAACGAGGTGATGCAAAACTTTTTTTTGATGTGTGTATAACCTCATAAACATTTAGATGCGTGAAAAGCCAGCCTTTGCTCAGAATGGCGAACAGTGGAATTTCGGCATCAGGTATGATATTTTAATTTTATTACTCCTTTACTATTAACTAGATTCACAACGCCGGCCGCGGTGGTCTAGCGGTTCTAGGCGCTCAGTCCGGAACCGCGCGACTGCTACGGTCGCAGGTTCGAATCCTGCCTCGGGCATGGATGTGTGTGATGTCCTTAGGTTAGTTAGGTTTAAGTAGTTCTAAGTTCTAGTGGACTGATGACCACAGATGTTAAGTCCCATAGTACTCAGAGCCATTTTGATTCACAACGCACTTTGCGGACAATATCTACACATATCGCTGAATGTACCCGGAGAATTATATCATTGTACGATATTCGGGAGATATAACACCATAAACATTTAGATGCGTGAAAAACTCGTCTCGCTTAAAACTGAGCGCATATTACCCAGATAATATGTAACCAATGTTCCACAATGAAAGTACTTAGTGCCTTCCACGTATCTTCAGACATAATTTCAAATCTTTTTTAAATTTATTTTCTCTCTTACATGCTTAACGTCAAAAACTTAGCACATTAACTCATTTGTAAAGTATTCACACGTTTGAAGCTCATATAATACGATTTTTAAAGAATCTGAGGTTTACTGGTATCATATAAAACATTAAAAGACAAAGAAAGAGGTTGAAGAGCTGTTCTTGAGAGCATATAAGTTGTATCTTTGGCCATAGTGCAAGGAGATCAACAACCGACGAGTTTCGTTTGAACAGTGAACTACTAACAGTATCTGCCTTCTATTTTGAGGTCTTCGATAATTGTACGTAAAATACCGAGTAAAACAGCAAATCATCAAAGGCGGAACAAAACGCTGCTCTTCAATAAGGTATACGTTTGTTGATTTCCTGTGCAGTAACATAACTTATTTCATTTTTTTGACTTGCGTGAACTCGTATTTTCAATATTTGATATGTATTATCTGAAGGTTTAATGCTACGTGATGAAAATTATGAAGAAGGTTAAGTACGATTCGTAAAAATAATAGTTGTTTTATGTGTGGAACATTTTAAAACCAAATTAGAAGTATTCATAAGACGACGCGGTAACATGACGATTAGTAACACAGGCCACATCGCCGGGCTAAAGGAGTTCACTAAAGCTCTTTAATCCCTAGAAAGTGGGCTCTCTGAAAAGTACCTGCAAGGACTGCTAAGGGAAGTATAGCGTTGCATAAAGGTGTCAATGCCATCAGCAACAGCAAAGCGACTCCTATGCAAGACGCTTTTCACCAGGAGAGGTTGGCGTTTGCGGTTGCTCGCGGTTCTGTATTGCCAAGGCGAGTAGAAAACTGCCGTTAATGATTCTCGCAAAGTGTGTCATCTGCCGCCAGAGATGTTGTCTGCATTTGGCAAGCACTAATTAGCATCCCTGAAGTTGACGTTGGGAAATGGCAGCACTCCTGATCTTAACTGCTCCCAGAGAGTTAACTAGGCTTACAGAGCACATCATTTAAAAATGAAAGCAAAAACTTCTGTTTCATAAAAATGTGGTTCTTTTCTAGGCTTCAGACATTATCATCATTTATTATCTTATTACAAAACGAACGTCGGTCGTAAATCAGTCGGTGAATGTTACCTTACCGTCGATGTCTTAAGGTCTTGGCCTGTTTCTGCGTATTTGCCTCAGTTGTTGATGTGTCCAATGTTTCGAAGCAACGCAGCAGCCTTATGTATTGAGGCTTACATAGCTGATGGACTGTGGTCACACGGGAGTGCATCACATCAATGATTACCTTACGCCCGGAGCTGCGCCGGGTATATTCACAATCCTAGTGTTCCCTCACGGTCGGTCATTATATGGGCCGGCCGTAGTGGCCGTGCGGTTCTAGGCGCTACAGTCTGGAACCGAGCGACCGCTACGGTCGCAGGTTCGAATCCTGCCTCGGTCATGGATGTGTGATGTCCTTAGGTTAGTTAGGTTTAATTAGTTCTAAGTTCTAGACGACTGATGACCTCAGAAGCTAAGTCGCATAGTGCTCAGAGCCATTTGAACCATTTTTTTTTCATTATATGGGACCGTTGAATGTGTTCAACCTTCCTCCTATAAAGCCCTTATAATGCCAGAATATTCATGGCTTGTAAGACCTCCCCTTTCGATTCCTGATCGTGTCTGGAATTATATCGTTTCTTTATTAATCAGAGTTACTGGAACACCGCTTCCTTTCCCTTTATTTGAACGCAAAACACCAGTTACAAGTTCGGTGCAGGTCGTGAGCTCGGTGTACAATACTAACTTATGGCTGGCTGCAGTTGCGGAAAGAATGGCCAATGCGAGATGCTGCAAGTCCGTGAAAAAAGCCCAAGTCTGTCATACTTCTACGAAAAGTCCAAGCTTGCAGAATAGTTTGTTAACAAGAAGGCAGCCTTTTTTGTGTTTGTGTGTGGATCGAAAATGTTTTTTTTTTTTTCCTTTGAGACTGACGTTGGACTTTTGGGATGATGGAAGTTAATGATTCAATTTTGGCATTATTTAGGCGTGAGCAGCGGTTTAGGCTCATGGCACGGAGGCCCTTCTATGCTGGTAGTTTCTGCAGTTAGTTTGTAGTTTTATTAGGGCATCCTCACAAATGCGCGAGGCACTTTTACACGGTGCCATTGTTCCGGGGCGACTGAGCCTGTGTATTCCAGACATCTGTTGATAGGTCGAAACGCATCAATTTTTTCCAGTAGGGTTTCGGTTTTAATTCTGATTTGGTCACAGATCGGTGGGAAGTGGAGTTCTTGTGTAAGTCGCTGACTCGGGCTCATACCGGGGTGCCAAGGGCGACTCTTAAACACCTGTTCTGGTTCACCTATTGTGGCTTGATATTCGTGGTGCTAGTCAATCACCGACCTTGAATAATGTGGGTAGGACCATTACCTTATATAATCTAAGCTTTTTCTTTATGTTCCTTTGCATTCTGGCCAGTAGTGGGACGTAACTGGTGCAGGAAATGTAATAACTGCATCGTTTTAGATTGGCTGTGAAGTTTGAAAAGTAATTTGCCGTCGAATGATACCCCAGATGCTTAACTTCACTGGTCCAAGCGACTTCTCGGTTGCGGAAAACAAGTCTGTCAGGCAGGTCGGAACGTCGGCGAGTTAACATGATCGCTCTGGTTTTTTTTCACTTTGAGTCTAATGTGGTTCGTTGCTGCCCATTCTTCTGTGAAAGTGAGTTGTAATTGTAATGGTCCTGAGAGGGCAGCCGGTGCGTATTTTGTAAGCGTTTGGACTAAATGCGACATTGGCTTGTTGAGTGTGTGCAGACAGCTTGATCCCGCTGCAGAGGCCACGGGATCACATCACGTGACGTGACGTGGCGGAGGAGGGCGTCACTTCGGTCCCTTGCGGTGTGCTCACCACCTGCCCCGTGTATGTGGCCAGGTCCTTTGTGGGAGTAAGTGCCGGCCTGAGTGGCCGTGCGGTTCTAGGCGCTACAGTCTGGAGCCGAGCGACCGCTACGGTCGCAGGTTCGAATCCTGCCTCGGGTATGGATGTGTGTGATGTCCTTAGGTTAGTTAGGTTTAAGTAGTTCTAAGTTCTAGGCGACTGATGACCTCAGAAGTTAAGTCGCATAGTTCTCAGAGCCATTTGAACCATTTGGGAGTAAGTAGATACGTTTCACTATCGCATCGCTGCCTACAATAAATGTATAGCTGCAATCCAGATGTTAAGTATTTTTTGCAACTTTTCTTTATTACTGAAATTATATTTGCATTTATAAAACTTAACTGCTTCGCGAGTACTATGGGTAATCCCTAACGTAGTACTGACGACAGACGTTTCTTCGGATGAAACACTGTGGTTCTTACAAAGAGCCTAGTCGGCTAATGCACACTTATTGCTGTACACCAGCCTACATTAGCTTCCAAATCCGACTAACAAAATTCCATGCGGTTGTGGTCAGATGCATAATGAAACTACTAAGTAAATAATCGACACATAGTTAAGTGACTGCAGAAATGACAGTTCACTGAATCTGTCAGAGTAGGGCACGCTGTCGAAACCATACATGATTCAAAGAAACCTCTATGACTATCACCACAACAAAGCTGATGTCCAGCATTAAATAAATTTTTAAAAAATTGAGGTACTGTCAGGGGATCTGATGGGAGCTGTTAACAACAGTGAATAAGTTGTGATAGTGAGTGGAATACAAAAGGATTATTAAACACACTTACCAGTGCTGTATTTGCGACGTTTCTCGGAGGAGCGTTAGGTTTGGGAAGATGTCCCGCGCAGCTCCAGAAGAAACGTCAGAGATAAGCTACACACCTGTTAAATAACGATCTACGAAAACCATTTAGCTCTTTCCATGTCAATGGCAGAATCTTCCATGAGCCTTGTTGCCAATTGGTGCTCGTCTGGGGCTCTTCGGCTGACGGTCGTTTACTTCTGATCCTTCTCCAGCTCGGGTGGCTAACATTGTCAAAAAAAATTTCACCGTCCATTGAGTGCAGCAGACTGGAGTCGACGATATGACGTTCAGCCGTCAGGAGCCTCTACCTTGTCATTTACCGATCGAGGTGGCACATTGGTTAGCACATTGGACTCTCCTTCGGGAGGATCACGGCTCAAACCCGCGCCCGGCCATCCACGTTTGGGTTTTCAGTGATTTTCCTAAATATTTTCAGGTAAATGCCGGGATGGTTCCTCTGAAGGGGCACGGCCTACTTCCTTCCCCATCCTTCCCTAATCCGATGGGACCGGTGACCTCGCTGTCTGGTCCCCCTCCCCCAAATCAACCAACCATCCAACCAACCAACCAACCAACCAACCAACCAACCAACCAACCAACCTGGTCCTTAGCGCTGTGGTTATCCCTGTGTTACCGCCAACAGTTGTTCACTATATCGACGGAATCCTGAGTCTGTTTTAAGATTTTCTACCACACCTCTTTACTCATAAAAGCCATCGAAAATCTCATGTAGGACAACAGTTTCTTATGCAACTGTTGTCCTACTTGAGATTTTTGATGGCTTTTATGAGAAAATAGATGTGGTAGCTCTTCCATCCTGCGAGCCCTGCGTGTAGCCTAATTTTATCACATGATCCGTCTCAAACAATGTGTGGCCTGCCAATTCCTCCATCTGTCCCATCCTACAAAGCCGTTTACGTTTGCTAATCATGTTACTGATGGGTTGTCCAGTATTTACATCATAGATTTTTCCTCAAGTACAAGGTATGCCACATAGTTACGACACTGCGATTGAGTCCCAACTCTCCTTTGCCGATCTGAGAGACTCTAATGTTCTCAGTCGGTTTGCACAGAGCCTTTAAGCCAGCCGTGTCAGCGCAATATACGGCCACTCTGTCACTCTGGGGATGTACGGCAGAAAGCCCGCGATCAACGTATATCTTTCTACAAATGAAATGACACAGTTTCAAAGACGTTACTGGTCTCATGCAGATATAATTTTATGTGTATAGACTGAAGCGGGGAGTGAAAATTGTACCAACACGGGGAATCGAAATCGGGTCTCTTGCTTGCTAGGTAGGTGCGCTAGCTACTAAGTGGCACAGTGGTTCGCACAACTGGACGTATTACCTAGCACACCTTCCTCTTCAATCCAAATTCTCCGTCACTCCAATCTACTTTAAATTCCCACTTGCACACGAATCGCCAAGGCTCTCCATGTCGTCGAATAGCACCTCTGCATCGAATGTGAATGGGGGATCCAGCCTGAAACCCAGGTGCAGGTATTTATAGAAATGAAACGACAAAATTTCTGAGACTTTACTGGTCTCATTCAGATATGATTTTATGTACATGGAGCGAAGTGGTGACTGAAAATTTGTAATCCGTGCAGTTTTGTGAACCGCTGTGCCAAGGGGTCTTAGTGGCTATCGCACCTGCCTAGTATGATGGAGACCCGGGTTCGATTCCCTGCCTTGGTACAAATTTTCACTCGCCGCTTCAGTCTATATACATAAAATATATCTTTTTGGTTTGTCTCACTTCACGGTGTGTTAGGTTTCGCGACACTTGTAACACCTGTGGTGAAGTACCCACTGTCCCTCAGAACGCATTCCATCCAGCTTCCGAGGTTCTGCGTCTTTTCTGGGTCGGCTGTGTAGATTCACCGGTGTGTGTGTGTGTGTGTGTGTGTGTGTGTGTGTGTGTGTGTGTGTGTGTGTGTTTGTCGGTTAGTGATACACACTGCAGCTCAGGTTCCCACCATTCCTCGAAACCAGCACGTCCAGAAAAGGTAACTGTTGATCCGTTCATAGCTCCGTAGTAAATTTAATGCTGGTAAGGAGACCTTTCAGACGTCTTAGGAAGTCACCGCGCCGTTCCTCATGATGGCCCCACACAACGAAGGTGTTTCCGAAGTACCTTTGCCAAATCCAATTCCTGTTTTCCGAAATGCTCCTTGAAGAATTTGGCATCCACCAGACTAAATAGACTACCAATGGCGACCCGTTCCGCGTGAAGTAGTTAGTGATAAGGCATGCGCGAAAGAGCTTGGTGATGACCTGGGAGAAAACGGAGACAGTGTGTTCCAGAGAGTTTTAAAGTGGGACTTGGGCAAACGAAGAGACAACATCAAAGCTGGTCATGATCTCGTTTAGTTCAAATTTCTATTTCTGCAGCTCCTCGAGGAAATATCTCCAGTCCTTTATGGACGTGACGGTGGATAATACAGGAGACCAAGTGTTTCACCACTTTGTACGTCGAATTGGCATCATATCGAAGATTTATGCCGCTTAGAGGGAAAGTGGAGAAACATCATCGGCTATGTCAAAACGGGGACAAAAATGGGTGTTTAATGGCTGTGACAGATGGTGATCGAAGAGAATTATGACGAAAAATAAGTATCCGTGCGGTCTGAGGCGTCTTGTCTCTGTTCGCACGGCTCCCGCCGTCGGAGGTTCGAGTCCTCCCTCGGGCACGGATGTGTGTTGTCCTTAGCGTAATGTATTTAAGTTAGATTAAGTAGTGCGTAAGCCTAGGAACCGACGACCTCAGCAATTTGGTCACATAGTCCTTACCACAAATTTCCAATTACAAAAAATAAGAGCTCGACACCTGCAAAAGTCACCGCAGAATTTAATGTCGCGCTCAAGAACCCTGACAGCATGAAAACAACACGAAGGGAGCTTCATAAACAGAGAAACGCGGGGCGATTTGGAATTCCAAAACCACTTATCGCTGATGCATGTGCTGGTAAGAGGAAACATTGAGTCAAAGCCATAAAAACTCGACTGTGGAGCTATGGAAGAAAGTGATTTGGTCGGACGAGTCTTGTACCACACTGTTTCTAACTTCCGGTCAAGTTTACGTCGCAAGAGTGAAACACGCCGGGAACATCCACATCGCGGTATTGCATGGGCGCTGTGGTTACTCTGCAAGGTCGCCTTACTTCCAAGGACTGTGTGACTATTTTGGCTGATCGGGTTCATCCCATAGTCAAGTGTTTGTTTCCTTACGTTGATGCTGTGTTCCAAGACGATGGGGCCCCGTTCACACAGCACGCATCAACCAGGATGAATTGTCGCATCTCCCCTGGCCAGCATAGTCTATAGCTCTCAGTATCAATAGCCTTTGTGGTTCAAAAAATGGCTCTGAGCACTATGGGACTTAACAGCTATGGTCATCAGTCCCCTAGAACTTAGAACTACTTAAACCTAACTAACCTAAGGACATCACACAACACCCAGTCATCACGAGGCAAGCCTTTGTGGTCTAAATTGGAGAGAAGGGTGTGTGATCGCTATCCACCAACATCACCGTTACCTGAACACGGCACTCTTTTGCAGTCAGAATCGTATAAAACTCCATAGAAAACATTTAAGGCCTTTTTTCTATCCATTCCGAGACGACTGGAAGTTGTTTTGATTGCCAAGGGTTCAAAAATTCAAATTGCTCTGAGCATCTACGGGACTTAACATCTGAGGCCATCAGTCCCCTAGAACTTAGAACTACTTAAACCTAACTAACCTAACGACATCACACACATCCATGCCCGAGGCAGGATTCGAACGTGGGACCGTCGCGATCGCGTGGTTCCAGACTGAAGTGCCTAGAACCGCTCGGTCATTGCGGCCGGCCGCCAAGGTTTCCCTAACATATTATTCGTGGTAATGTGTTGTGTTTTTTGGTGTTTCTAAAATTTTGCCATCCCTCCCCCCACCCCCACCCCACCCCCTGAATGTCACATTTCAATAAGTATTCCACTGATTGCATCTATCCACAATCACACTGGTATCTTCTTGTAGACCTCACTCTCCCATCATCTTCCTTCATCTGTCCATTCCCGTTCTCGCAAGATTCAACGCCATCCACAGTTTTCAAGTGAGGGTCACTCACAAGGTCATGGTTTCGAGGTTTGTTTATGTCCCAAATCTCCTTCCAAAACTCCTTTGCATCTAAGTTAAGTGTTCTGTATGTTTGCCATTGTGGGAGCCTGAGTTGGGGTGGTTAATACGTACGAGATCCTGGTATACGAGAATATCGGAAGATCAGAGTTGTTTTCGATTTCCTAGTACTCGACAGCTGTCTTTAAGGCTCTTCTGCACTGTCGGACAAAAAAGTGCACGTGGTCTGATGTTAATGTGACTTCGTACAGACACATACATCGGCTGGTACATAGCACAGCCACCAGAGGACTTTAGTTCTGTTCCCAGGCTTGATACGGGGTATAATGGGAGTGAACAGCGTCAGATGTTTAGCATCACCATGAGGGATCTGAGATGCCGCACACTCCTGTGAGAAGCGTTATCAGCATCTGACAGAGTTTGAAAGGGGCCACATTGTGGGTCTCCTTATGGCAGGCTGATAGAATCAGGCAGTATCCAGATGTGACGAGCATTCGGATGTGACAGTGGTACGATGTTGCCTGCGTGGCAACGTGAGGCCAAGCACACTCGTCGCCAAAGTTACGGTCGACGGTGTCAGACCACCACATTAGAGGATCGGCGAATTGTGCACCAAGCATATCGTATCCCCTTCACATCAGCACCTGCCATTCGAGAACAAGTAATGGACTCCTGCAACATTCTCTTCCATCCGACACCATTAATCGGAGACTAGCAGCATCCGGACTAAGAAATTACCGTCCCATATGTAGGCTGCCGTTGCTAAAACAACACATTCGGCTGCATGTGGAGTGATTTCATGATCAGGAAGCATGGACTGTTGATGTATCAGAGATAAACTGTGGCTCCGCACTACACCAGATGACCAACGTCGGAGAGAAGGACGAGGCTTCACTCTTCCAATGTTATGGAGGTGGTGTGGGGAGCCATCTCGTGCGACTTAAGGTGACTAACGGAAGTAGTGATTGACGGAAGTCTGCTAGCACAACGGTACATCACGGACATCCTGCGTCCTAATGTTTTACCTCTCATGTGACAGTATTGTAGTGCCATTTTTTAAAGGGTTATACCCGTCCACACACGGCACCTGTCTCTATGAGCTTCCTGAAGATGAGGTACTCCCCTGGCCAGATAGACCCGCAAATCTGTTCCCGACAGAACATGTGTGAGACCAGCTTGGACGTCAACTGAGACCCAGTGTCAGTATCCAGAGTATCAAAGACCAGTTACGGCAGTTGTGGTCCAGTTTGCCTCAGGAGAATATACAACGACTTTGAGATATCCTTCCCAGTCGAATCGGTGCATTCATCTAGATCAGAGCCGATTCAGCGTCACACTGATAAGAGGGCTCATATTGTTACGTCCTTTGTAGATTTGACTCTATATTTTAATCACTGCAATGACATCAAATACCCTCTGAACACGATGAAGTTTCATTCTGTTTCCGGCTCACTTTCTGGGTAGTTCGATTTTCGTCAGATACTGTATTTGCATAAAATCCATCGTGGTTGTTGACTATATACTGCTGTAAAGCAAACCACTGGTTTCACACATGATTAGGCCTGTATGCGTCCGGTACGTCAATAATGTGCCTAGTTTTCATGGAAAATGCATCTGAAAGTGGCCAGTTATTAGGCTAATGACATCGATGCTCTGAAAGGGGGACAGGCCGCACTGAAAAATAATCGGATATCAAGTGATAAATTACGCCAGCTTAGAAGCGAAACTAAAATATTGCTATTTTTTCTTCTTTCCCGCTATGCTGACTACTTACACAACTGCATACAGGAGAGAGCGACACAGCTGGTGAGATCAGCGACCCCTGATACAGAGGTCGCGACTCATATCCCCGTTGTAACTGGCTCTGGGAAAATCTCAGACTGACGCAGTTTGTTGCGCAGAGGAAAACCAGAAGGAGAGTTTCTCCTCCAGAGGTTCAAGGCTAGACCACACCGTTCCCATTCCGCGCAGTGGCCACCGTGACGACACTGCTGTGCCTCTATGTGCGTTACCGGTTCTGATGCCAATTAAGCTTCCGACCCAGACAGGCCTCAGCTGTCATAAGTAGGCAGACTGAACCGTTCATACTCTCAGTTTGCTGATACATATAGACAACTGAAAAAAACATGCTAACAGATCGTACAGTAGTTATAACATAAAGATTTACCAATAACAATGTCATGAAACTTGTTGAACAGATACTTACATCTACACCTATATCTACGACTCTACGTCTACATCTACGTGATTACTCTGCTATTCGCAATAAAGTGCCTGGCAGAGGGTTCAATGAACAACCTTCAAGCTGTCTCTCTATCGTTTCACTCTCCAACGGCACGCGGGAATAGCGAGTACTTAAATTTTTCTGTGCGAGTCCTGATTTCTCTTATTTTATCGTGACGATCATTTTTCGCTATGTAGGTGAGTGCCAACAGTATTTTTCGCAATCGTAGAAGAAAATTGGTGATTGAAATTTCATGAGAAGATCCCGTCGCAACGAAAAACTCCTTTGTTTTAATGATTGCCACTCCAATTCACGTATCATATCTGTGGCATTATCTCCCTTATTTCGCGATAATACAAAACAAGCTGCCCTTCTTTGAACTTTTTAGATGTCATCCGTCAGTCCTACTTGATACGGATCCCACACCGCACAGAAATACTCCAGAATAGGGTGGACAAGCGTGGTGTAAGCAGTCTCTTTAGTAGACCTGTTGCACTTTCTAAGTATTCTGCCAATGAATCGCAGTCTTTGGTTCGCTCTACCCACAACACTATCTATGTGATCGTTCCAATTTGGATTATTTATAATTGTAATCCCTAAGTATTTAGTTGAATTTACAGCCTTCAGGTATGTGTGACTTATCGCGTCATCGAAATTTAGCGGATTTCTTTTAGTACTCATGTGAATAACTTCACACTTTTCTTTATTCTGGGTCAATTGCCACTTTTCGCACCATACAGATATCGTATCTGAATCATTCTGCAGTTCATTTTGGTCACCTGATGACTTTACAAGACATAAATGACAGCATCATCTGCAAACAATGTAATATGGCTACTCAGATTGTCTCCTATGTCATTAATATACACTCCTGGAAATGGAAAAAAGAACACATTGACACCGGTGTGTCAGACCCACCATACTTGCTCCGGACACTGCGAGAGGGCTGTACAAGCAATGATCACACGCACGGAACAGCGGACACACCAGGAACCGCGGTGTTGGCCGTCGAATGGCGCTAGCTGCGCAGCATTTGTGCACCGCCGCCGTCAGTGTCAGCCAGTTTGCCGTGGCATACGGAGCTCCATCGCAGTCTTTAACACTGGTAGCATGCCGCGACAGCGTGGACGTGAACCGTATGTGCAGTTGACGGACGTTGAGCGAGGGCGTATAGTGGGCATGCGGGAGGCCGGGTGGACGTACCGCCGAATTGCTCAACACGTGGGGCGTGAGGTCTCCACAGTACATCGATGTTGTCGCCAGTGGTCGGCGGAAGGTGCACGTGCCCGTCGACCTGGGACCGGACCGCAGCGACGCACGGATACACGCCAAGACCGTAGGATCCTACGCAGTGCCGTAGGGGACCGCACCGCCACTTCCCAGCAAATTAGGGACACTGTTGCTCCTGGGGTATCGGCGAGGACCATTCGCAACCGTCTCCATGAAGCTGGGCTACAGTCCCGCACACCGTTAGGCCGTCTTCCGCTCACGCCCCAACATCGTGCAGCCCGCCTCCAGTGGTGTCGCGACAGGCGTGAATGGAGGGACGAATGGAGACGTGTCGTCTTCAGCGATGAGAGTCGCTTCTGCCTTGGTGCCAATGATGGTCGTATGCGTGTTTGGCGCCGTGCAGGTGAGCGCCACAATCAGGACTGCATACGACCGAGGCACACAGGGCCAACACCCGGCATCATGGTGTGGGGAGCGATCTCCTACACTGGCCGTACACCACTGGTGATCGTCGAGGGGACACTGAATAGTGCACGGTACATCCAAACAGTCATCGAACCCATCGTTCTACCATTCCTAGACCGGCAAGGGAACTTGCTGTTCCAACAGGATAATGCACGTCCGCATGTATCCCGTGCCACCCAACGTGCTCTAGAAGGTGTAAGTCAACTGCCCTGGCCAGCAAGATCTCCGGATCTGTCCGCCATTGAGCATGTTTGGGACTGGATGAAGCGTCGTCTCACGCGGTCTGCACGTCCAGAACGAACGCTGGTCCAACTGAGGCGCCAGGTGGAAATGGCATGGCAAGCCGTTCCACAGGACTACATCCAGCATCTCTACGATCGTCTCCATGGGAGAACAGCAGCCTGCATTGCTGCGAAAGGTGGATATACACTGTACTAGTGCCGACATTGTGCATGCTCTGTTGCCTGTGTCTATGTGCCTGTGGGTCTGTCAGTGTGATCATGTGATGTATCTGACCCCAGGAATGTGTCAATAAAGTTTCCCCTTCCTGGGACAATGAATTCACGGTGTTCTCATTTCAATTTCCAGGAGTGTAGTTCAGGAACAATAGAGGGTCTATAACACTTCCGTGCGGAATGCCGGATATTACTTTTGTTTTACTCGATGACTTTCCGTCTGTTACTACGAACTGTGACCTTTCTGACAGGAAATCACGAATCCAGTCGCACAACTGAGGCGACATTCCACACGCACGCAGTTTAGTTAGAAGATGCTTGTGAAGAATACATCTTCTGTGTCAAATTGGTTTGTACTATTCCCTTGTTGCCGACCGCGATGGCAACGCGGTTCTAGGCGCTGCAGTCCGGAACCGCGCGACTGCAACGGTCGCAGGTTCGAATCCTGCCGCGGGCATGGATGTGTGTGATGTCCTTAGGTTAGTTAGGTTTAAGTAATTCTAAGTTCTAGGGGACTGATGTCCTCAGATGTTACGTCCCATAGTGCTCAGAGCCATTTGAACCATTTATTCCCTTGTTCTACATTGCTTGTTCAGTAGAAACTTAAGATTTTCCATTGTCTTTTGTGTTCACAATTAATAAATTCGTGGCAATGAATCTGCTAATCCTTAATTTATACTTCACGAGCTACAATCTATGTCGTTAAGGGAGCGTCCGGATATTTTATTTGTATCATAACTCCTCCATGACTTTACATTAGAAGACTGGTGCGCTCAAAAAGCGACTCCTATGGTTCCACATATGGCTTATATCTTCTAATTTTACTTGAGCTACAGGACAAAAATTTCTCGGTTAACTTCCCGCGCTATATTCGATTAAATCCTAAGCTAATGGTGATGAGAGCAATCATGGAAAGCTATGTAATTTATTCGAATTAGACGCAGCAAGTTAACCGAAAACATTTTATCCAAGAATTCTGTCGCAGAGGACTTCGTAGTCACATTTGCTCGTAGTTCCCCAGTTCCTCTTGGAATTATAATGTTGAGGTTTTCACTTTATATAATTATTAAAGAATTGTGATTTAGCACTTTCACTGGATTTTGTTGAGTAAATTTATCGAGCCCAATAAATAAATGTCAGATCTGACATCGCTTTTTCCTCCTGTCGCTGTCTTCCGTTGTCTTGTTTACTCAGATCCTCAAATAGGGGTTCATTACTTTCTGTACTTCCAAAATGCCTCTGCTGCAGGTGCACGCCCTTGTCTAGTAAGCAAAGTACTGCCGTACCGAATACTGTAATACAAATGGAATTTGACTGAAGACTTCTTAGCAGGCTGAACTTACCATGGGTTTCTTAATGGAGAGGTATCATTAGAAGCAAAGGTAGTTTTCGGCATACGTCAGCGGAGTGTGACACGGACTAATGTCAAAGTTATAGAGGGTTTGGCGGCAGGAATGGACAACATGATATGGCATTCAAAGCAAAAAATTCTGGTAAATATGGGCTCTAAAACGCATACCTTAAGAGCTATGAGCACTTCTTCATCTTCGATACTGTGAAACAAATCTCTTGTACCGCAAGGCCTTTGCTTTTCATACTTTGAGAGATGATAGTACGAACTAAAACAGGAAAAAAAGTCCAGTAAGTATGGACTCTAAAGTGCATACCTGAAGAGCTTCGACCACTAGTTCATCGTCGCTAATGTCAAGCACATCTCCCCTATTGAACAAGTGCTCATAGCTCTTAAGGTATTCATTTTAGAGCTCATGTTGACTACACTATTTTGCCTCGAATTATCTTTCGTGTCATATCCTCTGAATATTGACCATTTCTCCTGGAGCAACTTGTATACAGGGTGGTCCATTGATCGTGACCGGGCCAAATATCTCACGAAATAAACGTCAAACGAGAAAACTACAAAGAACGAAACTTGTCTAGCTTGATGGGGGATACCAGATGGCGCTATGGTTGGCCCTCTAGATGGTGCTGCCATAGGTCAAACGGATATCAGCTGCGTTTTTTAAAAAATAGGAACCCTCATTTTTTATTACATATTCGTGTAGTACGTAAAGAAATATGAATGTTTTAGCTGGACCACTTTTTTCGCTTTGTGATAGATGGCGCTGTAAACATATGGCTCACAATTTTAGACGAACAGTTGGTAAGAGGTAGGTTTTTTAAATTAAAATACAGATCGTAGGTACGTTTGAACATTTTATTTCGGTTGTTCCAATGTCATACATGTACCTTTGTGAACTTATCATTTCTGAGAACACATGCTGTTACAGCGTGTTTACCTGTAAATACCACATTAATGCAATAAATGCTCAAAATGATGTCCGTCAGCCTCAACGCATTTGGTAATACGTGTAACGACATTCCTCTCAACAGCGAGTAGTTCGCCTTCCGTAATGTTCGCACATGCATTGACAATGCGCTGACGCATGTTGTCAGGCGTTGTCGGTGGATCACGATAGCAAATATCCTTCAACTTTCCCCACAGAAAGAAATACGGGGACGTCAGATCCGGTGAACGACAACCAATCAAAAAAATGTTCAAATGTGTGTGAAATCTTATGGGATGTAACTGCTAAGGTCATAAGTCCCTAAGCTTACACATTACTTAACCTAAATTATCCTAAGGACAAACACATACACCCATGCCCGAGGGAGGACTCGAGCCTCCGCCGGGACAAGCCGCACAGTCCATGACAGCAGCGCCCAAGACCGCTCGGCTAAACCCGCGCGGCTGACGACCAATCCACCTGTCATGAAATATGCTATTCAATACCGCTTCAACCGCACACGAGCTATGTGCCGGACATCCATCATGTTGAAAGTACATCGCCATTCTGTCATGCAGTGAAACATCTTGTAGTAACATCGGTAGAACATTACGTAGGAAATCGGCATACATTGCACCATTTAGATTGCCATCGATAAAATGGTGGCCAATTATCCTTCCTCCCATAATGCTGCACCATACATTAACCCGCCAAGGTCGCTGATGTTCCACTTGTCGCAGCCATCGTGGATTTTCCGTTGCCCAATAGTCCATATTATGCCGGTTTACGTTACCGCTGTTGGTGAATGACGCTTCGTCGCTAAATAGAACGTGTGCAAAAAATCTGCCATCGTCCCCTAATTTCTCTTGTGCCCAGTGGCAGAACTGTACACGACGTTCAACGTCGTCACCATGCAATTCCTGGTGCATAGAAATATGGTACGGGTGCAATCGATGTTGATGTAGCATTCTCAACACCGACGTTTTTGAGATTCCCGATTCTCGCGCAGTTTGTCTCCTACTGATGTGTGGATTAGCCGCGACAGCAGCTAAAACACCTACTTGTGCATCATCATTTGTTGCAGGTCGTGGCTGCCGTTTCACATGTGGCTGAACACTTCCTGTTTCCTTAAATAACGTAACTATCCGGCGAACGGTCCGGACACTTGGATGATGTCGTCCAGGGACCGAGCAGCATACATAGCACACGCCCGTTGGGCATTTTTATCACAATAGCCATAGATCAACACGATATCGATCTTTTCCGCAATTGGTAAACGGTCCATTTTAACACGGGTAATGTATCACGAAGCAAATACCGTCCGCACTGGCGGAATGTTACGTGATACCACGTACTTATAAGTTTGTGACTATTACAGAGCCATCTGTCACAAAGCGAAAAAGTGGTCCAACTAAAACTTTCATATTTCCTTACGTACTACACGAATATGTAATAAAAATGGGGGTTCCTATTTAAAAAAAACGCAGTTGATATCCGTTTGACCTATGGCAGCGCCATCTAGTTTCCTCCTTCAAGCTAGACGAATTTCGTTCGTTCTTTGTAGTTTTTTCGTTTATGCTTATTTCGTGAGATATTTGGCCCGGTCACGATCAATGGACCACCCTTTATATTCCCCCAGATCTAGGCTGTTCTCCAAAGTAGGCCGGCGATGCTAGGAGCTTTTATTTTCGCTTCCGCACACGTTCTGTCTCTCGCAAAGCACATGCGGTCATCGGCCCTCCCTGAAGACATACGACGTCTCTCGGTTTGATTCTCTACACCCAATTAAATATTTTTGCTGTACTCTACGATAACTTGTTTTATGGCCTCAGTAGCAATACCATCCGTCGATAAGAATACTTAGGAAAACACATCAATCCTCTGGCGTGGTTTCTGGCACCACAAAGCGCAAACGTTGCAGCGGAGGGAGAGAGAGAGAGAGAGAGAGAGAGAGCTGAAGCGACAAGCTGACGACAGAACACTTTGGACAATGGTTACTGCAAACTATTCTGCTGGCTGAGCACTGAAAAAAATAGATGGCAATTGATGCATGCTGACTGAAGAGTTGAGTCGCGGAAGAAGTCGGCGCGGAAGTGCGGTCAGACGCGTAAAAGGCACGGAGGCGGCATCCAGCACGCGGCGTGCTGGGGGTTAAGGCCGCGACACCAGAGGAAGACTCTGTGTCAGGGGGCCACGAGGCAAGGAGCGAGGTGGAGGGGAGGCTGGCAGGAAGGAACAGGCCCGCCGGAAGGCCGCGGGGGGCGCAGGGCGTGGGAAGCGGGCGCGGCCCGGCTGGGAACCTGACCTATTGGCCACTCTCCGTCCTGGCCGGCTGGCTGGTCGGGCGGCACACCTGGGCCCAACTGCCGCCAAATAAATGTCACTTCAGCCACGGTGTTTCACACATGGAGGTAAAAATAACAGGAGCAGTCATGACGTCACAAACTTGAAGCCGACCCAAGTCCCGATCCGCATGTTAGCTACCGCAAAACATTCGCTACTGGTGGTTTGATTCCGTGTAGTCGTGAAGTGTTTTGATAAAAAAATGCTGGCTTGAGTCGCTCACGGATGTACTAATCGTTCTGATTGTAGTCTAAAGTTTAAACAAATCACATTTCATTCGTAAGTCGACTTGCGCTATTTTCATATATATACTTGAAATTCTGATGCTCTGTAAAGTTTTACAGTATGATTTTATTTCTGTGATTTGACTTTAGATTTCCTATCAATCCAACGCGAAGATCTTTCTGGAGGTGAGCAATACACTTGGTTTTCAGTGTTTGGTTATTCCCAAGTAACTGAAAAGTCCTGGCAAGAAATATCCTGGAAAATGGAGACTAATGTTTTAAAATGCGATAATTTAATATAAAAGTAATGTAATTACATGTAGTTAATTAAATCTTCAGTATAATGTGTGGAACACCTGTTACAGTGGTTAAATTATAAGTACTTACAGGGTTACATATTTGTTAAAGCGAAGTTCCCTATCTAAATGCAGGCTATTTAGATCATTTCATTAATCACTGTGTTGTCGTGTTACCCTGTAACTTGCTGTTATTTGCCACACTGGATGTCGCTTGGTAGGTACAAATTAAGAACAAAGCAGATGTGTAAACTACGATGGGCCTGACAATCTTTAATTCCGTTCTTTTCCTTCGTAATTTAACGAATCTTTGACTTTGTTGACATGACAGCTGGCTTGTTTATATCATCCCTGCATACATCTATGGGACAGCATAGGAAATAACGTAAGTTTCTTGCATTTAAAATTTGCATTTGACTTGAAAATGCAACGAATACTAATCGGTGCCTCTGAACTATCAATCATTGCTTTTGGAGTTCTGGCTTTACCAATTATCGACACAAACACAATGAAAGCGAATGGAAATGAATCACGAAAGCACACTCTTCATAGCACATACTTCTCGGTTATTCGAAGTGTATAAACAAAAAGGAATTACAGTACTGAGGCCAGAAGCGTCATATTTTCGTGTCGTATTACTGTATCAAATACGCATTTAAGACCAGAAAAACGTTTGAAGTTGCGTTCCTTATGCTGTGTTGTTCACTAAAACAGTGTAACGTTTACTATATAAAATAAATATCGCGTACACAAGACAGAAATAACGAACAAGAAGCAATTGTAAACACTCGTCTGCTAATGTAGGCCCCGCCCACTGGCTTCAAAACAACGTACAGCGTAAGTCTGTAGCGCCATCTCCCCTTATTCTACCTCCATGGTTTCACAGGAACACGCGGAGGGCTTGTCCTCAGCCAGGGGCTGTTTGGTGAAAATCAGATTGGGAAGGGGTGGCGCGGAAAGAGGGGAGAGGGGGGAGGAGGAAACGTGGCTCATACTTTGAAAAACAAATCTGTCTTCAGCTTCCCACGTTTATGTGCCATTCCCCTCATTTTGAACGGGCCACCAATGAATAAGATCATCATAATAATAACAATAAAATATATAAAATGTTTTGATGTTATTCTGACACAAAAAAAGACGCACCACGAAAGAATTATCCCAACGGGGCGCAATCGCTGGATATGATGTAGATGCACAGGCAAACAAATGATCACTGTTTCACAAAAATTGGATGATTCATTCAAGACAAAGAGCTTCATAAACCGAGCAAGTCAATAGTGCGTTCGTCCATCTCTGGTCCTTATGCAAGCAGTTACTCGGTTTGACATCGATTTACAGGGTTGTTAGATGTCCTAATGAGGGATGTCGTGTCAAATTCTGTCCAATTGGTGAGTGAGATCGTCAAAATCGCTAGTTGATTGCAGTGGCCTGCCTATAATGCTGCAATTCTGGGGTCACATTTCAACAAGATAATGCTGATGATGCTCGCCCATACACGGTGAAAATTTCTACTGCTTTTCTTCGTGCTTGCCTACATGAATCTACAAGGTCGCCGAATCTTCATCCAATTGAAAACGTTTGGAGCATTGTGAGTAGGGTCGTCCAACCAGCCCATCATTTTGACGATCTAACGCTGCAATTGGACAGAATTTGGCACGATATCCGCAGGAGGACATCTAAAAAGTCTTGTCAATCAATGCCAAGCCGAATAATTCCTTGCATAAGGGCCATAGGTTACTAACTGTTTCACCTCATAAAGCATTTTCTCTTGAATAAACCGCTAATTTTTCTGAAATTTTAATCAAATAGCTCTGAGCACTATGGGACTTAACTGCTGAGGTCATCAGTTCCCTAGAACTTAGAACTACTTAAACCTAACTAACCTAAGAACATCACACACATCCATGCCCGAGGCAGGATTCGAACCTGCGACCGTAGCGGTCGCGCAGTTCCAGACTGTAGCGCCTAGAACCGCTCGGCCAGAAATTTTAATCATTTGTATGTTTGTACATGTACATCATATCCACCGTCCGCCCGCAGTATCTGAGGGGTGCAGGCACGGTAGCTCATCGTGTTCGGTCAGAGAGCTGGTTGGCCTCTGTAATAAAAAACAGAGTGGAAGGATCAACAGGCGAACTTGACCGTATGTCATGCGACGTCCGCAACGACCAAATACAACAATCAACAACGAACAAAATGAAGGAAAGAAAAAAGAGAAAAAGAAAAGTGGTCAGCGCGATAGAATGTCAATCTTAAGGGCCCAGGTTCCATTCCCGGCTGGGTTGGAGGTTTTCTTCGCTCAGGGACTGGATGTTGTGTTGTCCTAATCATCATCATTTTATCCCCATCGACGCACAAGTCGCCGAAGTGGCGTCAAATCGAAAGACTTGCACCCGGCGAGCGGTCTACGCGACGGGAGGCCCTAGTACACGACATTTACATTTTTATTTCTCACATCCACCGAACTCCGTCCCATTTGAACCGTCATGGTGCGTTTTTTTTTTCTTAGAGAGTGATTATAATTTGTATACATCAATGCTTCGTACATTGCTTTAGCACGATTTTCAAGAAATAGCAATTTAGAGAAATGAAAAATAAAATCTGGGAAACATTTGTCCGAAAATTTGCAAGTATACATATAAAAAATCATGCAGTTGATTTAAGAGCTATGATAGCAATACTCTCTCTACACTTGCGCAACATCAAAATTGACACAATATGAAATAGAAATGTCCTTTCTCCATTATTAGTACTTCTTTTTGCACCACGACTGTGACCACAGGTCTGCAGACTGCAGATATTACGGAGATATTTGAGCTTTTGAATGGCGGGAGGGAGGAGGGGGGAGGGGGAAGGGGAGAGAGAGGGGTTCGGAAAGTCACTATTTCTGTTTCTTCCCCTGTATTGGAGGCTATTTCTCTTTCTGCCTTCTAAACTTCCTTTGATTAGTGCAGATACTGTTCTATGGTGTTTTTCAAAGCCTGATTGATATTTTTCATGGTTGGTATAAGTTCTAACGTAATCCATCAGATATTCGTGGACAATGTACTCCGAGTCGTTAGATGCTGCGGGAAACATGCCGATCGTCCTATAGTCAGCTGGTGATTTTTGGTTATCATTCTCAGATATTGGTTCAATTAAGCTATGCTTTCACCGAGTAGGATATGTATCGCTAACAAGGGAGAGAAGCCGGCCGGGGTGGCCGAGCGGTTCTAGGCGCTACGGTCGCAGGTTCGAATCCTGCCTCGGGCATGGATGTGTGTGATGTCCTTAGGTTAGTTAGGTTTAAGTAGTTCTAAGTTCTAGGGGATTGATGACATTAGAAGTTAAGTCCCATAGTGCTCAGAGCCATTTGAACCATTTTTGAACCAAGAGAGAGAGGTTGGAGATATCTGTGAGAAAAGGAATAATAATACTGAAAACTTTATCTTATCTATATTTACTTCTATTACTTCAGAAAAGATTCTCATGCGCTTTTACTAAAAAAAAATTGAGAGGATAGAGTCACGACCACCATTACATTCCCCTTATCCATGGATCCGTGCCTGCCTTCAGTAACACGACTTAGCCTAGAGCAAATGAATGCCCAGAATAAATATCGAGTTTGTGCTGCCCCCACCCTTCTCTCCTGTTCAATCGCCATCGCTGCTTAGCCTATTCGTTTGCTTATTGATATGAAAAAGATTTTACAATGAAGAAAAAGATACAGATTCCAGTAAATTTTTTATGATATAATTCAAAACTTGAACATCATACAGTCGAAAGCGTCGTTGCTTGCAACTATAATGTGATTCCTTCTTCATTGTTTCATTGCCCATCAATACAAAAAAAACCTGATTCAAAATATACTCTTTAGAGTTTGGTAACGTTAACACACTTTCCATAACGATATTGGCTCTACATCTAGTAACCGGAAACACTAAATGTGTCCGTACCAGGCAGAGATAAGTTTTATGGAACTGTTGGTCAACCCATCCAGACCGAATATCCTTTCATATATCTCTATCCCCTTTCCCTCTCTGAGGTTTTCCCCACATCATCTTTTTACACCTCCTACTACGCTCCCCCTCCCCCTAACCCTTTTTCTTAAGTCCTTGATTTTTTCGTCTGGCGTAGTGCTGCAACCTCGCGAAAAAAAGTCTCCAAGGCATGCGCCCCAGCTGCCGTACTCCAGGTACGCTGCTTTCTAAATCAAACCTTTGTGTGAACTATAGATTAATAAGCTAAGGGATAGGTTATCATTCATCCTCTTCAAAGGTACTTCGAGAGATGTCGTCAGACAACGGAGAGAAGCCATCAGAAGAAAACAAGAAAACATTGACTACGTTTCAAAGCACTGAGAGAGTACTGATAAATCTGGAAAATTTATACAAAATACTAAAACAATTATTATGCGGCCCGGCAGTTGATAACATTGGTTCTTGTAACTACACTACTGGCCATTAAGATTGCTACACCAAGAAGAAATGCAGGTGATAAACGGGTATGCATTGGACAAATATATTATAGTAGAACTGACATGTGATTACATTTTCACGCAATTTGGGTGCATAGATCCTGAGAAATCAGTACCCAGAACAACCACCTCTGGCCGTAATAACGGCCTTGATACGCCTGGGCATTGAGTCAAACAGAGCTTGGATGGCGTGTACAGGTACAGCTGCCCATGCAGCTTCAACACGGTACCACAGTTCATCAAGACTAGTGACTGGCGTATTGTGACGATACAGTTGCTCGGCCACCATTGACCAGACCTTTTCAATTGGTGAGAGATGTGGAGAATGTGCTGGCCAGGGCAGCAGTCGAACGTTTTCTGTATCCAGAAACGCCCGTACAAGACCTGCAACATGCGGTCGTGCATTATCCTGCTGAAATGTAGGGTTTCGCAGGAATCGATGAAGGGTAGAGCCATGGGTCGTAACACATCTGAAATGTAACGTCCACTGTTCAAAGTGCCGTCAATGTGAACAAGAGGAGACCGAGACGTGTAACCAATGGCCCTCCATACCATCACGGCGGGTGATACGCCAGTATGGCGATGACGAATACACTCTTCCAATATGCGTTCACCGCGATGTCGCCAAACACGGATGCGACCATCATGATGCTGTAAACAGAACCTGGATTCATCCGAAAAAACTACATTTTGTCATTCGTACACCCAGGTTCGTCGTTGAGTACACCATCGCAGGCGCTCCTGTCTGTGATGCAGCGTCAAGGGTAACCGCAGCCATGGTCTCCGAGCTGATAGTCCATGCTGCTGCAAACGCCGTCGAACTGATCACCTGACTCATTCCCAACCACCGCCCGCCAGTAAGTACTGTAAGACCTTAGTCGAAACAAGCCCCGAGAGAACTACTGACAGCCTTGGAAGAGCCAGTCCTGACAAAACTCTTCCATCTGGTGAGCAAGATGTATGAGACAGGCGAAATACCTGTTGGTGCAGATGGTTGTTGTCTTGCAAACGTTCCCATCTGTTGACTCAGCGATCGAGACGTGGCTGCACGATCCGTTACAGCCACGCGGATAAGATGCCTGTCATCTCGACTGCTAGTGATACGAGGGCGTTGGGATCCAGCAAGGCGTTCAGTATTACCTTCCTGAACCTACCGATTCCATATTCTGCTAACAGTCATTGGATCTCGACCAACGCGAACAGCAAAGTCGCGATACCATAAACCGCAATCGCGATAGGCTACAATCTGACCTTTATCAAAGTCGGAAACGTGATGGTACGCATTTCTCCTCCTTACACGAGGCATCACAAGAACGTTTCACTAGGCAACGCCGGTTAACTGCTGTTTGTGTATGAGCCCCGGTTGGAAACTTTCCTCATGTCAGCACGTTGTAGGTGTCGCCACCGGCGCCAACCTTGTGTGAATGCTCTGAAAAGCTAATCATTTGCATATCACAGCATCTTCTTCCTGTCGGTTAAATTTCGCGTCTGTAGCACGTCATCTTCGTGGTGTAGCAATTTTAATGGCCAGTAGTGTATTTTGTTTTAAACATTCAAGCAGACGCAGAGAGGATTTGTTTGTTGGGAGTCAGTTGCAGTGATCGGTATGACACATAGAGTAGAAATAGGTAAGACAAGTAATGTACACAGTCAATGTTTTGATCGATCACGTCACGTGCGACCACCAAATAAAGGATCGCCGAATTGTGCACCAAGCACGTCGTCGCACCCTCGCGTCTGTGTCTGCCATCCGAGAACAAGTAATGGACTACCTGCAACATTCTGTGTCAGCTGAACTAGGGAATTACCGTCCCATGCGTAGGCTGCCGTTGACATAACGACGCAAACGGCTGCATTTGGAGCGGTGCCGTAAGGGGGTGCGTGGATCGCTAATGTCGCATGGTATACAGCGATGAATCGCGGTTTTGCACTATCCCTGATGACCATCTTCGTCGAGTATGACGAGAAGTCTCATTCTTCGAATGTTTTCCTCCTGGCTTCGTGATGTGCCTTAATGACATGGCTGATAGTGATTGACGGACTCAGACAGTGCAACGGTGCGTCGCTGACATGCTGCGTGCTCATGTGTTACCTCTCATGCGACTGTACCGTGGCGCCATTTCTCTACAACGCAATGCCCCTCCACACAATGCAACTGTCTACGTAAACTGTCCGCGTGATATTGAGGTAGTCTTATAGCCTGCAAGATCCCCAGTCAGTCTCCAATAGAAATTGTGTGGGAACAGCTCGGACTGCAACTTCATCCAGATTAACAAGGACCGGATACAACAGCCGTGGGCCAAATTACTTCAGGAGAGGATACGACAGTTATTTGACGCTTTCCCCAGCAATTCAGGGTATTTATCCCAAAAGAGGGGGGGGGGGGTGCGGCTTCTTGCTGGTAAGTGTATTCATGTCGCCATTATTTCAATAAATGAAATAATATCACTTACTCTTTCAAACCTTGACGTTTCATTTTGTTACCTTCCTCCGACATGGGAGCTTCACTTTTCCGTAAAACAGTGTCAATGTGTACATACTATCAAAACTAAACATTGTACCACAAGAGGACAAGAGCACTTGCACCGAGCGAGGTAGAAAATCCCGCCTGGCCTTCCAGATTAGAATTTCGTGGTTTCCCTTAATCAAATTAAGGAAAAGTAAGGATGATACTTTTCGAAAGGACGTGCGCAATTTCTAACAGCATCTTTGTATCATTCGATACTGTACTCCAATGAGATCGTTATCAATGCGACGCTAAACCTTAATCTCCCTTGATTTTGCGCTGTTGCATTCGCTACAACGCTCTTACTGACTGGACTAGTCAGGTAGGACTCACAACCTCAAAGTCTGGTTCCATCAGCTGCCAGCTCTCCTATCTTTCAGATTCCCACAACCTCTCCTCTTGTCCAGAAGGTAAAAGAGACTTACCAGCAGATGGCAGCTGTGAAATTGGCAGTGAGTTCTCCTTGGCTATAGCTGGAATCGCAAACGATGGCGGTCGACTGGAGGCTCGTTCTGCGAGCCCACGTCACTCATTCTTCGACAGCCAATGAGTGTTCAGTACTGTTGTGAGTGCTCTGCTGTCAATGTTGCACCCAGTGCGAGGATTAAACGAGATGGTGGCGAGTTATTCAGTGAATTTTTATTCCATTTGTTGCGAGTTGTCATGGGTAATGATGGTGTTAAGCGACACTTTCTAGACAAGCAAGTGAGAGACATAATTTGCAGGACACACGATTATATCAGGCGCAAAGCACGCGTATGCGCTTACAACAACTGTAGCTTGGAACCTGCTACAAGACCATTCCCGTCCGTTTTCGACTTGTGCGAACTTCCATGCGTCGTGGCTCGGACTATATTAGTAACAGAGTTGCCACGGAAGCTATGTTCTCGCGTTTGGGTTCCGATGTGGTAAGCAGATGTAATCGTTTAAGAAGGTTCACAAAATCATTCTGGAAAAGCTGAATGATGATTCTAGCTATTTCAGGCGCCGTTACGTGACTGTAAGCGAAACGTGGATCAAAATACATACTCCAGTACTTCTAACTGCTGTAATAATACAGCAATACGTGGTCGGTCAATGGGAGAAAAGGTATTAACCATACAATATGATGGGAGAAAAGGTATTAACTGTACAATATGATGCGTGTACGGCGTACATTTCTTCTTCGCTCAGCCTTAGATATCGTCACTGTTCAAAGTTATACGTACAAGCCCCTCAAATGTTATAATGGTTACTAGAAATAACACGCACATTTTTTGATGTAATTCCCTTGTGGAATGGAACTGGTCAGTCCACTTCTTTTTCGTCACATATAGAAGAATCTGATACACAACACGAACCAACGGAGTCAAAATCGTAACTCTGTATTTGTTGTGATTCTGATAAATTATTCTTATATATTTTATAAACAGAAATAACTCGTGAAATTAACGTAAGAATTATTTTTCGGGAAACTGTTACTGTATTTCTAATTTAATTCGGAAGTGTAATCACAATATGTTATCAAAAGTATCCGGACACCTGGCTGAAAATGATTTACAAGTTCGAAGCGCCCTCCATCGGTAATGCTGGAATTCAATGTGGTGTTGGCCCACCCTTAGCCTTGATGACAGCTTCCACTCTTCCAAGCATACGTACAATCACGTGCTGAAACGTTTCTTGGGGAATAGCAGCCCATTCTTCACGGAGTGCTGCACTGAGGAGAGGTATCGGTGTCGGTCAGTGAGGCCTGGCACGAAGTCGGCGTTGCAAAACATCCCAAAGGGACTTCTATAGGATTCAGGTCAGGACTTTGTTCAGGCCAGTACATTACAGGCATGTTACTGACGTGTAACCTTCCTCCACAGGCCGTGCATTATGAACAGATGCTCGATCGTGTTGAAAGATGAAATCGCCATCCCCGAATTGCTCTTCAACAATGGGAAGCAAGAACGTGCTTAAAAGATCAGTGTAGACCTGTGCTGTGATTTCACGCAAAACAGCAAGGAGTGCAAGCCCCCTACATGAAAAACACTACCACACCTTAACACCACCGCCTCCGAATTTTACTGTTGGCACTAAACACGCTGGCAGACGACGTTCACCGGGCCTTCGCCATACCAACACCCTGCAATCGGATCGCCACGTTATGTACCGTGATTCGTCACTCCACACAGCGTTTTTCCACTGTTCAATCTTCCAATGTTTACGCATCTTGCACCAATCGAGGCGTCGTTTGGCATTTATCGGCGTGATGTGTGGCTTATGAGTAGCCGCTCGACCATGCATTCCAAGTTTTCTCAGCTCTTGCCTAACTGTCATAGTACTTGCAGTGGATCCTGATGTAGTTTGGAATTCCTGTGTGATGGTCTGGATGGATGTCTGCCTAATACACGTTCCGACCTTCTTCAACTGTCGGCGGTCTCTGTCAATCAACAGACGTGGTCGGCCTGTACGCTTTTGTGCTGTACGTGTCCCTTCACGTTTCCACTTCACTATCACATCGCAAACAGTGGACCTAGGGATGTTTAGGAGTGTGGAAGTCTCGCGTACATATTTATGACACAAGTGACACCCGATTACATGACCACGTTAGAAGTCCTTGAGTTCCGCGGAGCGCCCCATTCTGCTCTCTCACAATGTCTAATGAGTTCTGAGGTCGCTGATGTAGTACATGGCAGTAGGTGGCAGCGCAGTGTACCTCATATAAAAAACGTATGTTTTGGGAGTGTCCGAATATTTATGATCACATAGTGCCGGCCGCGGTGGTCTCACGGTTCTAGGCGCGCATTCGGGAACCGCGCGACTGCTACGGTCGCAGGTTAGAATCCTGCCTCGGGCATGGATGTGTGTGATGTCCTTAGGTTAGTTAGGTTTAAGTAGTTCTAAGTTCTAGGGGACTGATGACCACAGCTGTTAAGTCCCATAGTACTCAGAGCCATTTGAACCATTTTTGATCACATAGCGTATTAATGTCATTCTGTAATTCATTCTTAGTAAAAATTTGGCAATATCTGTAACAGAACTAATTGTGTATTAACATATTGTATGTAAAACCTAAATTGTGTATACTCAACATACTGCAACTTTTCGCCCTATCTTTGTTCTTGTTGCCTGTGTAAGTAGTTGTTGGAGGAAGTCAGGCGTGACTTATTGTTACGGAGATGGCGTGAGAAGCAGTTATGGAGAAGTTGTTACGAACTCGTCTGTTAAAATGAGTTGATTGTATCAAAATGGACGTCAGATTCGTAACATCTTACTGAAATATGAGATAAAGAAAATAAAAGTTCTATTGTAGAAGTTTAATCGTGCAGTGTCCAGATTGTCAGACTTAAAAGAACCCTATCACATCGCCTAGAAAAAAGTACTGTTTTCAGCAATCTACGTTTTCTACGAGCCACATTATCGAAGAGGACTGAGAGAACTAGATGAGTAATTTATTTTATTACAGAAGTGTGCATGAATAATCATTTATGATTTTTAGAAGTGACAGAAGTTCGTAATTATTGCTATTTTTCAAAACTAATGTGTGTGGCGTGTGGTATTGAGTGAGTGACATCCGAAAGGGTAGAATCGTCTTCGGCAGCGCGTCCTAATGGGACCTCGCTCACACAAGGTCTCTCCTATATTGACTCAGCACATTTGCAAATGAGCATCATGATGTCAAGATTCTCCAGAGAAGGTTAATGGTCTACCAAAGCGCGTCCCACTATTGGCGTTGCGCGGCGAAAATAGAAAGCTACGTCCTCATGTGCGTTACTCGCAGAGGAGAACAAATTTGGAGTATTTTAATCCTACATCCCTATTCTTGTCTCCAAGCTTTACGCTACAATAAGGCAAAATTGTAATGTGATCTAGACAAGATCCTATAGTTAGGAATTCGTCAAAAACTTTTACATCGTTCCTGACTTCTAACTGCCTGTTGCTGAATTTATGTTACGCTACCGTCATTTTGAATGCGACACGAAGCTAATTTGCAGTGGAAGACGTGGGCAGTTTGCACAGAAGATTGCCGCCCTTTATGCTATTTATGAAATCCAGACGGAGGCACACTGGTAACAAAGATTCTCCCATGGTGACCTGAGATTTTGGCGTGTTAGGTACTGTTCTTGGGCACAATTTTCTACCTAACGTCTCTAGCTGTGGGAGACAAAGGTAAGGACTATCAATACCAGTGTCTAAATTCTCTTCTGTTAACTTTTAACCCTTTACTGGCAAAAGCAGTAAGTAGAGCTGCACTCTTTTTCGCATACTTTGGTTGTGAAACGTGCTACAGCAATATCTGTTCCAAAATTGTTGTATTTCGAACAAAAACAGCGGCGAACGCAAATTGTTGAGGAATCGTGAGATGAAGCCAGCAACGATGGAGAAGTGTCACAACATGCGGTGAGAACACGCTTATAGATATGACGTCGAAACCTAGGTTCAGACGTCCCAATGGAAGCATTCTTAATCGTCAATACCGAAAAAAGTTCGACAACTGTGGTCAGGTGTGAAGAATACGCTCGCCGTGCTGTACGACTTTAAAGGTACAGTGCACCATGAGTTCCCACCAGTTCGAACGGCCAAGCAGCACTTCTTACAAATGAAACGCTGTTTGCATGAAGTAGTCCGAAGAAGAAAAAAAACTCACGGATCTGTGACGAAAAAGTTCAGGTTTTCGCCCCATGACAATGTATCTGCTCTCACTTTTGTGCGCTTTCGTGAATTTATGACCAATACAATACTACAATGAGCTCCAAACTTATGTTCGTGAGCCATGACCCCATGTGACGAAAATTTACAACGACATAACTTATCTACAACACTCGTAACTTACGAGACTTTAAAAGAAATACTTTTGTAAGTGCCCGAAAATTATCGAAATAAACCTGTTTCTCACACAATCATAAAATGAAATCAGGGAACGACTGTTTCTGAACGACCATACCCTTGCTGTTGTCAAAACTTCCCAAAAAGAGCACTGTTTAACTTTAGGCCTACATGTGACGATAACACAGTGTAACGAAAGAAATGACCCTCCACGAAGGATTTGTACGAAGGGGACGCAAATCGGTAGATGTCATGTACAAGTACATACAAACAAACAATTACAATTTCAGAAAAATTCGACAATTTATTCAAGAGAAAGAGCTACTTAAATTGAGCAAGTCCATAAGGCGTTGGTCCACCTCTGGCCCAAATACAAATAGTTATGCGTCTTGACATTAGATTTATTAGAGGTCCTCCAGAGTAATATCGTACCAAATTCTATCCAATAGGCGCGCTGGATCGTCAAAATGCCGAGCTGGTTGGAGATCCCGTCCATAACGCTCCAAACTTTCTCAATTGAGGAGAGATCCGACGACCTTGCTATCCAAGGTAGGGTTTAGCACGCACAAAGACGAGCAGCAGAAGCTCTCGCCGTGTTCGAGTGAGCATTGCCTTGCTGAAACACAAGCCTAGAATGGGGCAACAAAAAGAGTTTTTGAGCTAAGTGTCATTAATAGTGAGGCATTAGATTTTATTTGTGATAATACATGAACAGGAATACACCAGTAATGTTTTAACTAGTAGCACTAATCAACAAAAAGTATTTCTCATACCTTGTAATTTTTTTGCAAGAAATAAGAGAATTTAAAAAAAAATATTCCAGAATTGACTCCTGTTTCTTACACATATCCATTCTTGGGATCAGATGTTGCTGTGTTTACTGTAGAGTTCATTGTGCTGTTGAGGAAGAAATGGATTTTCGTAACATTTGTCAGACACATGTTTTGTCTCTACACTTCTCCAACAGTTTTACTATTTTTGAAACCCAATTATCTCCTTCCATTACAAAGACGTTTTATTGATACATATAGAGACTTACAAGAACTATGCTTACCACACAAACTGAGCATCAAGTAAACGAAGGAGACGCATGGGTCTTGGAACTCCAGAGGGAAGCACTGCTGGGCACGAAGTCCATGCGGCATCTAGTAGTGAATGTCTGGAACATTTTCTTCATGAATTGGCACTTGGAACAAGCCTAGTGACATGCAACAAAGTAACGAGAACACAAAAGGACTAAAAAAGCGTTTTGTAAAAGAATGGCAATTAGAACTTTAACATTTTCACTCCTCAATAGCATTTAATTTATGATGAAGCAGGATGTAGAGCCTCGTAAGTCGGACGAGTGATGGAGAAATGTTTCACTACAAGTAATATTCTAATTGGAGCCGGCCGCTGTGGCCGAGCGGTTCTAGGCGCTTCAGTCCGGAACCGATCTGCTGCTACGGTCGCAGGTTCGAATCCTGCCTCGGGCGTGGATGTGTGTGATGTCCTTAGGTTAGTTAGGTTTAAGTAGTTCTAAGTCTAGGGGACTGATGACCTCAGATGTTAAGTCCCATAGTGCTTAGAGCGATTTTTCTAATTGGAAGAAATCTATGGCCTTGCACAAATACAGAAGTCGCGTATCTTTTCTTGTCCGTGTTTCAGGCGTTCCGTGAGTAAACACTGTCCACATATGTAACACATTCAAAGAATGTGTGTGCGCTCATGAAATGTCATCTAGAGTAGCGGCATACGCACAGCCCATACTGTCCCAACAGGTCGGTACATCTCATACGAAAGTGTTAACAGAAATGCTCGGAGAACTGTCACTCAAGGAAAAAAAAAATATCATTCATATAGATATCGACTGCTAAACGGTAAGCCTTGGCGGCCTAAGGATGACTGTGAGACGCTGCAGAACAATTTCACCACGTACCTGGCAAGGATTGCAAACGGGGGGGTTGTCGGTATTAGGGCAAAAAGTCCTTGCGTATTTTTTTTTTGTATCCTCAGCTGGTTAGTAACTGTGCCTCGCTGATAGGCGCTTGAACAATACATGCAGATGTCAGCATTTGAGAGATGACGTGTATTTGGGCCCATAGAAGCCGGTTGGAGTAATCAGCGAATCGCTCGACATTTCAATAGCAGCGGTGTCACTTTTCTACGATGCTGGTAGAATATGTGAAGAAAGGCCGAACACAGCGTCAAGAAAGAAGCGGTCTACCTAGAATGACGACAAAACGTGAGGATCCAGCAATCGTCAGAGAGGCACTCAGAGTCTCGGATTAATCACTATCATCGATCCGACGCGCATTTGGTGCTTCAGTGACGACAAGGCGGCTCACAGAATGGGAACTGAGGTCACGACACCCCCTACGCCGACTGCCATTGATCTCTGTACACCAACAAGGCTGTTTGCAGTGGTGTTGGGCACATTTGGCCTGGATCTCATTGACTGTAGTAGAACCATCTTCAGTGATGAGCCCTGATGACCTGCGAAGACTTCTCCGAAGACACCCCAGACAGCGGTGGGATGCCAACCGGACCGTCGCCCGCGTTACGGCAGACAACCATCAGTGATTGTCTCGGATACCATTACATTTCATAGCAGGACTTCTTTGGTTGCCATGTGCGGCACACTTACAGCACAACGGTACGTCGACGATATTGTATATTCCCGTTTTGTGGCCCTTCGTGGAAAGGTATCCTTGGCTTACTATTCAGCAAGATAATGGCCACCCGCACACGGCGAAAGTTTACACTACTTGTCTTGATGTTTGCCAAACACTATCTTGGCCAGCATCTTAGCCGGATCTCTCCCAAACCGCGACCATTTGGAGTATTATGGGCAAGGCCCTCTAACTGGCTCCAAATTTTGCCGATCTCAAGTGCCAATTGGACACAATTTTACCAGCATTCCTCATAAGGACATCCAACAACTCTATGAATCAATCCCCAGCCGAATAACTGTTTGCATAAGGACCACAGGTGGACCAACGTGATACTGACTTACTGAGTTTGTGAAGCTCTTTATCTTGAATGAATAATCAAATTTTTATGAAATTGTAATCGTTTGCTTGTCTATGCATGTACATTACGTCTACTGATTTCCGTCCCATTCGGATAACTCCTTCGTGGTGTTTCTTCTTTTGTCTTAGAGTGTAAATGGGAATCCCTTGGAAAAAAAAGACGAAAACCTCGCGAAACGCTGTTGGTTAAATTTAGTGACGTATTCAAAGATGACTGTGCGATCAATAGGTTGCTACCAGTGCATATCTTGCATAGGGGTCATGGGAAAAAAGATGAAAGAGGTTACGGTGCCTTCAGGGGCATTCGGATGATCGTTTTTCCATCGTTCAGAAGATGAATGGAATATGAAAGAAAGTTAATAATAATGGCACGATACATCCTGAGCCATGCACTGTACAGTGGTTTGCGGAAAATTTACGTAAATGCATAAATAGAAACAGAAGTTTCATTACAAACTGAGCAAAATGACAACAGAGTCGCGAGCAATGTTGGTGCAAGTGAAAGGAATAGACTACGGGGGTTGGAATTGTGTTCATGGCTGGTTCAGCCATTCTTTTCGGTCTATATTTTTACTTATATCATTGCTTTATAGGTGTCGTATCGAATGATCAAAAGGATGGAAAGAGCCTTTACCTAGGAACAGCTGTGTCACCACTGTAGACAAAACCTTTATAACAATGGGAAAACTTGAAAGCTTCATTCGCCGATTTATGTAAACTAGCCAACGTGTACCTGATAATTCTAGAGAAATCAGTGCCCTCCGAGTGTTTATTTTCAAAGACAGGCAGTAAGTTGTTGAAGTCACGTAATAGAGTATCGGCAAAACGGCTGGTTAAAATATTGTTTTTGAATGGCTATACGACGAAAGAAAGGGAAGTTTAGGTAAGATTTAATTTATTTACTTTTGGATATTATTCAGGCGTTTTTCTGGTAAATACGGGATGGGCAAAATAAGCCTGGCCAGGAAAATTTTCACGCGCCTTAAGATAGACAACCCAACTTCCATCCACCTCAGGTGCAGAATGTGTGTTTCGTTCGGAAATTGCTCTCCTTTAAAATATATTCAAATATACTTATCCCTCCAGTTTCCCATATTGTCTTCAAATGAGAGCTATCTTACACTTTGCAGTAATTGCTTTGAACTCTATTAAATTTTGCAATGAAAAAAAAAAACATAGTGACTTTGTTATATAGACTGGCAAACTTAAGCGATAAGTCCTGTTCACGAATCAAACCGCACAGCTAAGAGTGAATACTGAATCACTGCCATTTCTGATGATGAACTCACTCACCTAGTTAGAATAGGTTACGCTGATGCCTCACTGCCTCTACTATTCTGATTAGTCTTAATATACCAAGTGAGATAGATGTTGGACGACAACCTATTAGCTGAAATCACGGGGAACGGATGCTACGCAGCTAACACGCTCAAGCCAGTATCCTGCCTCACTGCCACAAAGACACATCCTAGGGCAGACAGCAGGTTGCACACATCATGCACTGCCGTTAAGCGGCCAGATAACGTGAGATGATGTAGCGTTGATGCGTCTGGTCTTTGCGATGTGCATTGTAATGGCACTGTGTCTGATCTTGACCATCACTGACAGTGAGAAATGTATGTCTCAGACTTCTGGAATGCCTTGATCTTTAATTGCGTGATATAGCCACAACCCGGAGAAAATAAACTGTAAGTACCGAAGAGGATTTTTTCTTACCGACCTAATGATTTTTAGCGGTTCTTTCAGTAAGTCCAACAACATACACGCAGTCTGGAAACTCGCACGAGGTCCGCAGAAAATCCCTCCAATGCGTAGGACAGCCAGTGTTGTACACGAGTTGCCTATTCTCCTTCCAGTAAAATATCACTTTAACGATGGCACCACAATCAGTTGTGTGGAAAAGACGTGGTAAATGGTCCCCGCGCTGTGAAATTCAAGAAGTAGAAATTGAAAACTTAAATTAACAATCGGGATATCCATTGGAGTTATTGATCCAGGTAGTTATGGAAGGCAGACGTATGTGTATTTCGCTTAATAACTACAATATGGATACCTAAACATATAATTTAATATGGATAACTTCAGTGAAACCAGAGTTGAAATTTACACAGTATATGATTAGCAGAATGTAGCTGAAAGCTAGCTGACGCTCACTGTTGCGAAGTGAGGAACATTTCACATCCTGTCGCAAGCCTGGCGTTGTTACGCCATCCTTTTAGCGTGTCGCCGAACGCGACCAAGTGTCTGTGACACAGCACGCCGGCTCGAAAGTCAACACTTTGCCTTTAAACTATGCGGCGTCGTCTTCCAACTGGTGTCCAACCAGGTATTTTTCTTTGGTGCACATACAGCAAGTAATGCAATGTTAGCAAAGGCCACTGATGATGGCTTTGCATTATAGATGATGGACATGGACATTTTGCACTTTCAAGTTTTATTGTGCTCATTACTTCACCCAGCTAAGACGTTATTTTTATTTACAGTCATCAACTACGATATTGTCTCTCTCCTTCCCCCCTTTCTCTAAACTCGGTAACAAAATTTGTATTTACTAATTTCGTAGATCTACATAAGTACTCAACAAGCAACTATAGAGTGTGTGTCGAAGGATACTACGTACCAAAATCGGCAGTTTTCTATCCTGTCTCATCTTCGTGTTAACGAATGAAAAGTGACCACCCTTCTGCTCTGTATGAGCCCTACAGCTTCTTGTCTTGTTCCCATGATTTCTACACGAGATATAAGATGGTGGCAGCAAAATCGTCTTATATTCATTCACAAATACCTGTTCTCTAAATTTACGAAACAAGATTTCGCGAGAAATATGCCTTTCTTCCAAAGATTCTTATTTACGTTCCCTGTCCATCTCACACACATTCGTCTGGGCTATATCATCTGTTGCAATCATAGTACAGCGTCTCCGAATTTGTACAACCTCCGCTGTCATACCTACTTGATAAATTAAACTATAGGCAATACTGCAACCAGTCACAAACTTTTTTTTATGATTTCATAGTATCATTACTAGTTTCGAGCCTGAGCCCACTGTCAGTTGATAGCGTTGAGTTCTTTTCAAGTTTTATATTTGAGTCTTCATGAAAAGTCCTCATTTACGTTTTATAAGCCAAAGGTTTGATTTTCTTTTACAATTCATGTTGGTCAATGAACTTTACTACATGCAAGATGGCAGGCACGTTTTTCATGAAGACACAAACGTAAAACTTGTAAAGAAGTCAACGCTACCATGTGACGATGGGCTCAGGCCCAAAACTAGTAATGGTACAATAAAATGACAAAAAAACTTATGGCTGGTTGCAGTTTTTCCAGCTGTGAAATTTAGGGAAACAGATGTGGTGTGCTATAACCAAAATGAATAAAATAATATTTGATAAGGAGTCCAAATGCTGGACCAGTACTCCAAAACGCAGATTCAATGCATTTTTCCAGAACCATTCCAACAAATCTACGTCTTCCACGCATTTACCTTTTACATACTTTATTTGTTTGCTATACATTGCCTGAGAAAAAGGCACAGCACCCGGAAAGGGAAGAGCGATCAAAATGAAATTAATGTTATTTCAGTGAGTGTAAAACCGACTCATATTTACAATGATTTTGGCAGTATGAGCCCACTTATAAGTATGACATTGCACTCTCTCTGGCCTGAACGTAAGCACTGATTCAGCCGAAAGCGTGTCATAAAGACATTGTATCCTCTCCTGAGGCAAGCTGGCAACTGGATAATGGCGCTGGAATGGAGTGGCTGTCCGAGACGGTTCCACATATGTTCGTTGGTGTACAGATCTAGGGAACTTCCTGGACACCGGAGTACCGCATCAGCACGCAGACTGTTCGTAGAGGCGCGTGCCATATGTGGACGAGCATTGCCCTGCTGAAAAATGGCACAACGATATCAGCCCAGATATTCTCAGCAAAACGTACTTGATGGTGTGACTCTACTACAGCGTGAGGGTTTTCCTCGTCCCACACATGGCTATTTCTGCTGTTCGAAATACCATCACGATCAAATTAGGCGTCGACAGTAAACAGCACAATTTGGACAAAATCTGGTGGATCAATCCACTGTTGGAGCAACCACTGACACAATGTGATCCTTGGTGCAAAGTAAATCACAAGCACTGCATAGGTTCGTTGTGGGTGAAATGGGTGTAACTGTTGTTCGTGGAGTACTCGCCGCACGCTAGTACGTCCACCGCCCATTTCAGTGCAATACGACGAGTACTCGTAATGGGGTCCGCTGCAAGACGTTCCAGCACTCCCTCTTCAGAGTAGGGTGTGCGAGTCGTCTTCATCCAGCGAGGGCGCCGTTTCTTCTTGCCAATGAACTCGTCTCCCGTATTCGTCGATCGGATGATGCCTATTAGGCAATCGTTCCCTGAACAGTCGTTTAGCAGCGGGGCCATTGCAACGTACTTCCCCATACACAATATGCATGTCCATGAGTTCAGCGAAACTGTACTGCTCCATCGTACTGTACGTCTCTAAATAGTACTGAGTAATGAATGGCTCTGTCGTTAGTTCGTAGCATGTTCTGTGATGGGACCAAGTAAATACGATCCAACAGAGCCACCGTATGGACAAGTAAAGAAACAAAACCTGCGCCATGACTTCCTTGTAATCAGACTCGTCCTTGTTTCCTTGCAGGCAATAAAGAACGTACATGGAAATAAGCACCACAGTTCGTGTAAACTTGTACGTATATTAGTTGTAAATAAGCTCGAAAACAGTAATGCTAGACAAGGCGGCAGACAAATTTACTTCCATATCCCCTTAAGCTGGCTTCTTCGACTCCCAAGTTTATCGACCGAGAGAGGTGGTGCAGTGGTTGGCACACTGAACTAGCATTGGGAAGGACGACGGTTCAAATCGCGTCCGGCCATCCTGATTTAGGTTTTCCCTGATTTCCCTAAATCGCTTCAGGCAAAAGCCGCGATGGTTCCTTTGAAAGGACACGGCAGATTTCCTTCCCCATCCTTCCCTAATCCGATGGAACTGATGACCTCTGTTTGATTCCCTACTCCCAAATCAATCAATACCAGGTTCCCTACCTCAAATTGTTCAGTGGCGTATTCTGTATGTCGTATTAGATTTTTTCACGCTATATGGAAACACTCTGTATATGGCCGATTCCCTCTGAAGCAAATTCTCTCTTCTCTTACTGGTGCTTCTCTCTCTTTTCATATCTCAGCTTCTCACCTTTTTTCTCTCTCTGTTTCAAAAAATGTGTACCAAATATGTGTGAATTCCTATGGGACCGAACTGCTGACGTCATCGGTCTCTAGACTTACACACTACTTAAACTAACTTATGCTAACAACAACGCACACACCCATGCCCGAGAGAGGACTCGAACCTCCAGTGGGAGGGACCGCGCAATCAGTGACATGGTGCCTCTAACCGCGCAGCCACTCGGCGCTGCCTCCCTGTTTCTCTCTTTATTACTTCTATCTACAACGTTTCTCTTTTCGTTACTATCCTGCCCCTACTGACACGTGCATTGCTCCCACGGCTTACAGTCTGAATATACTTGCCTGTAAATTACCTTCATTACACTATTCTTCTCAAACAAGAAAAAACTATGGTGCTGATGCTGTAACATTATGGTTTTTTATGATATCTTTGGTAACTGTTTCTAACAGGTGCTACATTGCATACTAGATGTGAAGCCTCTCATACCATGTATGTCTTAATGAATGCATTGTGAAATATTAAGAATGCCTTGATAGATTTAAGAGAGATCCTTTGCCAGGATCAGTAAAGAAGCAAACATAAATTGCTTCTCACAGTAACGTTCGCGCACAGATAAAGTCACCGCACGAAATATGGCACATCCTTAAGAAGGCACACTGTGTGCGTTGGAGCGATAAATATATTATAGGCACTCAAGTGATCTTCCACCGCTAGCGTGCGTCGTGGCAGTGAAGTGAGTAAATGTGGCAGTCTGTTGTATGGAATCAGCGTAGTTAAGATGGGTCGACGTGAAGACTTGACTGAATGGCAGAAAGGAACCGTCGTGTATGCATGTCCGCATGAACACACCGTGAATGAACTTGGCCCATTCGTTGATGTGTCAATGGGAACTGTCAAAATGTCTACAAGGAATGGTGAACCCCTCACAGCTTCGTATCAGTCGCCATAAGAAGATCGTAACCAAAATGGCTCAAATGGCTCTGAGCACTATGGGACTTAACAGCTGAGGTCATCAGTCTCCTAGAACTTAGAACTACTTAAACCTAACTAACCTAAGGACATCACACACATCCATCCCCGAGGCAGGATTCGAACCGTTCCAGACTGAAGCGGACAGAACCGCTCGGTCACACCGGCCGGCAAGATCGTAACCATCAGGGACCGAAGACCAATGTCGTGACTTATCAATGACATTCGGTTTCACGACCTTACATGGATTACTGCTCTCAGTGAAGGCAGATCATCTCGACAAGTTTGCGAGCAAACATTGTTAAGCGAAGTGCGTGCATTGCATAAATGGAGTCGTCTATCTCACAAAATGTGGTTATTCACAGCGGTGCAGCCAGCTGTAATCTTCAACGAACGAAACACATAAACCGGACGCTAGCTGACAAGACACAAATAGTGTGGTCTAGCCAGTAGCGATTTTGTCTCTTTTTCAAATGATGCAACAACGTGCCGAGTGCGCCGGTGGCTCTATGAGGCGTTACACTCATTGTATGGAGGGTGGGAGATGACTCTACGATCTTTTGGGGGTGTTTTTCGTGCCGTGAACTGGGCCCACTCATTTAGGTTACCGTGTACGTGAACCAGGATGTTTGTTTCAACATTATCGGAGACCAACTATTGCTCTTTCTTCTACATCTTCATGATGTGTATGTTGTGGACACTCCCATCTTGCAAGATAACAACTGCGTTCGCAGGACTGCATGCATACGCTCCTGGTTCGAGGAACGGTCAGTCACCCCACTGCTCCTCGACTCGCCCGGCCCCATAAATCATTAAAACTTTATCTCTTAGGAGATGTCTGGTATATTTCGGGCAGCAGGTGAAGCATAGCAGTGTATATCCTTGCAGTTCGGTAACTCTGCGGGATTATTAATCGCCGCGCGGGATTAGCCGAGCGGTCTCGTGCGCTGCAGTCATGGACTGTGAGGCTGGTCCCGGCGGAGGTTCGAGTCCTCCCTCGGGCATGGATGTGTGTGTTTGACCTTAGGATAATTTAGGTTAAGTAGTGCGTAAGCTTAGGGACTGATGACCTTAGCAGTTAAGTCACATAAGATTCCACACACATTTGAACATTTTTTGATTATTAATCAACGAGTGGTTTCAGTTCGATACAGCGTAGCTGAAGAAAGTTCTAGACACGCTCGCCGAAGTGAAGCCATTGTCAAGGCCAGAGGCGGTGTTAAATGTAAAAGCGTGGTTGCTGCTCGGAGCGACTAGTTTTTTGCCGGCATGCTGACATCGTCACTGCGCCAATGATTGCAGTCGACCGGATACGAAAGCTGATGGCCGACGGTGAAGAGAAAATCCAATTAAAACGGTGAGGCGCTTTCTCGCGGAGCACGGCAGCAGCCCGATCGACAAGCGGACAGTGGCCAAACGAGTAACTGGAGCGAGTCGTAACACTTGTTAGTCACTGATCGCTCCGCATCAAAATAATTTCTCTTTTTCTTATTGCCTCGTTAGCAACGTAGTTCTTAAGGAAGACAGAAACCCTGTTTCAGCATCGTCCTTCTTTTGAACAGTTGCTCATATCTTTTCTTATAAGTGGCTATCAAAAAGTATTCGTTCGAAGGGCGTGCAGTTAAGAATCGGTATGCCAAACAGGCAAAATCGCTTTGAGCACTGAGGCAACCAGACCACCAACGAACCAGGTTGCAGATATCAGTTTGCTAAAACATCGTGTCCTGCTGCATGAAGAAGTCCGACCAAGCGAGGTGGCGCAGTGGTTAGCACACTAGACTCGTGTCCGCGAGGACGACAGTTCAAACCCGCGTCCGGCCATCCTGATTTAGATTTTCCGTGATTTCCCTAAATCGCTTGGTTCCTTTGAAGGGGTACGGCCGACTTTCTCCCCCGCCCTTAACAAATCCGATGTAACCGATGACCTCGCTGTTTAGTCTCCTGTCCCAAATCAACCAACCAACCAAGAAATGAAACTTCCTGCTAGATTAAAACTCTGTAACGGACCGAGACTCGAACTCAGGACCTTTGCCTTTCGCGGGCAAGTGCTCTACCAACTGAGCTACCCAAGCACGACTCACGCCCCGTCCTCACAGCTTTACTTCTGCCAGTACCTCGTCTCCTAACTTCCAAACTTTACAGAAGCTCTCCTGCGTTTGTAAGGTAGGAAACGAGGTATTGGCAGAAGTAAAGCTGTGAGGACGGGGCGTGAGTCGTGCTTGGGTAGCTCAGTTGGTAGAGCACTTGCCCGCGAAAGGCAAAGGTCCTGAGTTCCAGTCTCGGTCCGGCACACAGTTTTAATCAGCCAGGGAGTTTCATATCAGCGCACAATCCGCTGCAGAGTGAAAATCTCATTCTGGCAACCAAGAAATCCCTAACTGCCTGCTGCATATCTACGTCCGACGGTAGAAGTCGACTCTTCAGGTCCTTTTTTAAAGGACCGAAGGATTGAGAATCGCATAAGGAGAGATCAGGGCTATGGAGCGTATGCTCGAGTGTCTCCCACTTAAATTGGCGTAACTTCTGCGTTACGGCATTTGCTATTTGGGACGTGCGTTACCATGAGGCAGCAGCATTCCTTCTCGCACCATTCCACAACTATGGTTTTCGACGGACATGGTGCCCCGCAAAATTCTTCATTTTCCCATGGATGTCTACCGGTGCATGTACTTCGGCAACCAAAATAAGAATAACTGCACGTTGGTCCTGTTTGGACACATTTGGTAATAACGTCGCATAATTCAGTTTCCGCAGTTCCGCACCCACGTCGGAAAGACACAAATGCCACACTGATCCCTAGCCTAAATCTCTTATTGAAGTCTACTGAAAGCAAGATGCATTGCGCTAACAATCTGGCACCTTGCACATCATTTCAATACATTGTAACATAATATTCAAACACTCAATAATTATAGAACATTTTATAAAGAACAAACATAGTACTATATTCGGCAACTTCCTTCAACCAGTATGAACGTACCTTTTCCGCTGCCACAGTTCTTCACTTTATGTCCCACTTTTGCACTAAAATTTCCCATGAGGATATTTTTATGAGATTTCTTATAGTCCTGCATCGGAGTCACGCTATGTTGCATATACGCTGCAACAGCGCTTTCCAACAGAAACTTTTTGATCGCCCCATGCATTTCGCTGCATCCTGCGTAACGTGAGCGTACATGGACATTCTCGGGTGAGAAGTTGCAACCACGACTCCATGCAGCGCGGTGCAGATGGGCCAAACAACATGCCGAATGGACCGCTCAGGATTGGCATCACGTTCTCTTCACCGATGAGTGTCGCATATGCCTTCAACCAGACAATCGTCGGAGACGTGTTTGGAGGCAAACCGGTCAGGCTGAACGCCTTAGACACACTGTCCAGCGAGTGCAGCCAGGTGGAGGTTCCTTTTTGTTTTCGGGTGGCATTATGCGGGGCCGACGTACGCCACTGGTGGTCGTGGAAGGCGCCGTAACGGCTGTACGATGCATGAATGCCATCCTCCGATCGACAGTGAAACCATATCTGCAGCATATTGGCGAGGCATCCGTCTTCATGCACGAAAATTCGCGCCCCCATCGTGCACATCTTATGAATGACTTCCTTCGGGATAACGACATCGCTCGACTAGAGTGGTCAGCATGTTCTCCAGACATAAACCCTATCGAACATGCCTTGGATAGACTGAACAGGGCTGTTTGTGGATGACGTGACCCACCAACCACTCTGAGGGATCTACACCGAATCGCCCTTTAGGAGTGGGACAATCTGGACCAACATTGCCTTGATGAACTTGTCGATAGTATGCGACGACGAATACAGGTATGCATCAGTGCAAGAGGGCGTGCTACTGGGTATTAAAGGTATCGGTGTGTACAGCAATCTGGACCACCACCTCTAAAGGTCTCGCTGTATGGTAGTTCAACATGCAATGTGGGGTTTTCATGTGCAATAAAAAGGGCGGAAATGATGTTTATGTTGATCTCTATTCCAATTTTCTGTACAGGTTCCGGAACTCTCGGAAACGAGGTGATGGAAAACTTTTTTTTGTGTATGTAGTTCGCTATGACACTGCAAGACCATTGAAAGCTGATAAATCCTCGGAGGTACTACAAGTTTGTTTTGTGCATTTGCGAGAAAGTTTATAGTTTAACATCCCGTTGGTGACGAGATCATAAGAGACGAAATTTGAATACACCTTCAACAAAAAAAATATACGATGTGATATAACATGCAGTTCTTCACAAGCACGCGATAGCGTGCGCATTTGTTTGACTGTGTGTGCGTGAAACTGTTCAAAGTTCTCTTTGGGTGTGGTTGAGTGTTTTTGAGCTTTTTTGTTGAATATTTGTTATATATTTTTAGTGTTGTTGATTATGTTTTTTGTTGAGCTTTGTTGGCAAGCTCTTTCGTTCCATGTTTTGTGTGGTTTTTTTTTAATATTTTTGAGTGCTGTTGGTGAGTTTTGTGTGTTTATGCTGAGCATTTTTGGGTGTTTCCCGGTGTTGATGACTGATGTTCTGTGTTAGTATTTTCGAGAGTTGATTGTTTTCGGAGCTTTTAGGTGCAGTTATTGAGTGTTGTGTTAAGAACAGTTGTAAGCCATCTCAGCGGCTGTATGGATTTTGTTTCCAACGTGAAACAATTGCAAAAAAGTAATTATGAATGTTATTAGAATGTGGATGTTAGGAACAGGTTATATTTCTGTAGTGCACTCCCGCGACAGCAGACTCAAGAGCAAATTGTTTCTCTGAGAAACATTTTCTTGCCTTCTCTCCATTTTGTAGGGCCGAAAACGTCAGTGAGTCATAAAGAAAATATGGCTACAACTCCTAAGAAGTAATACGTCCGATCTACATTCCAGACGAAAATAAATAATAAAAGAAAACTGCTAAGATGTACAAAATACAAGGATTTATAAAGCACTGTAAGGGACTCTTATGAAATTGAGAGCAGAGGGATGTTTTGAAACACCATGTCACTGTTAGATTTGAAGTACGTTAACGAGTTATGAGATTCATCCCACTGATTTCGTCAGGACGAAGTTGCGCTCACTGCAGAGAAAGGGAGTAAGTAGGAGACGAGCCTGCTGTGTATTTTTCGTGCCAATTTCACGGCTGTCAGGGGTGTCGCTGATTGCGCAGTCTTCAGACATCCAGCGAAAGGAAGGCATTGAACAAACGGCGCGGATGTGAAGGTGCGTCGCGAATGCGGCCCGTCTGGTTGTCTGACGGCAGGCGATGCTCCCCTGTAATTGCCGCACGCTCCTGTGCCAAGCGCCCTCCTTTCCTAAGGCCGTGACTCTTTTGCCAGGTTTTTAGGCAATCTTCAAGAAGAACGAAAGTGAGTGGACACTAACTTTCCCCATGTAACCGTTCTATTAATCAGTGCTGCTAAAAATAAAATTCTACACTAATAGCCAAGTGTACGAAAAACAGAAGATGGATGAATTTCAAACGAATCTGTTGCTTGATGACTAAAAATACACAGTTTATTCAGTCAGTGTCAATACCTTCTATTGTTTTTAAAACCACAACACATATAATGATGAGCAAAGCAAGAAAAGAAGTGAAAATTCACCACGCTTTGATGAAATAGTGCTCTTCATGTGTGGTATCAATCAGATAACGGTAGTCCGATATGTAGTCGAGATCAGTCCCTACTTTTTCCTAGTAATTTTGTGACACTGTAGCAGCTATCTGTGATCTAAACTCCACCGGTTTCTGTGGTAGTTGATGTCAGCAAACATGATTTTAACGTCAAATTCCAAAGAGGGAAAACATATGTAGATAGGTAAAGCTAGCAAAACGATCAGAAATGCCAGACTGTAATGACACATTCCGACGCAGAGACATACAATACCTTAAAGGCTGCGCCAAAGATTAAATTGAGAGGGATGTAGAATATAATCTCTGTAATGTTCATATTGGATTCTCTTTTGTTTCATACTCCAAGGAGGAGTTAAGATACACTTTCGATTGTTACCTTGTATGGGGATGGACGTAATTTTTGGTGTGTGCGGAAAGGCAGCCATCTTGTTAGTATTTATGGTTTGCGCGACGAGCAGAGCAAGTCTTATTGTCTTGTGAATAAAAAATAGTGAGAAGTATCTAAGTTTTACGAGAATTATTTAAAGCGACGTAGCATTGTATTCCTTGGTTTCCACCGTTTTCGTGAAGTAAACCGATGCCGACTTAGGACGATACACACGGTCAACAAGGAGAAGAACATCGATGGTGACTAATGAATTAATGTTGTGCCAGGACGACTAATTCTACGTCTAATTTGTGAGTACTCTGATTAATTCAACAATGACGTAGAATTCAAAAGTGTAATTAATCGGAATTCTAAATTATATTACAGGCAAATTTCACGCAACACTGAATTTGTTCGCATTAAAGCCGGTCAATAAAGTCCGTAAAAAAGCCTTTCAAAAATTCTAACGTTAAAGTTCCATATCCATAATTTTTCTCTTTTCAACAAATCAATATTTTTTTATTTATTTCGCCACAAGACGTAGATAGAATGACAAGCTTGAAGAAGCAAACACAGCCTTCAAGAAACACAAATCACGCGTCTTTTTCAGAGAAATAAAGAGAAGAATTGAAGGTTTCGAGGCAAAAGAAACCTTCGTAATAGGACAAGATGACACAATAAAAATAGGCGAGAAATACGTGTGCAAGGAAAAAGGCTAGGTATTTTAGGGATTTTCTGAATGCAGAAGCACCAACAGTAAAGTGGGCACACTTACGCTCTAGGGACGAAAATCAGGAGAGTCTAGACAATGCGCCCACCGGGGCAGAAGTAGCAGAGGCAATTAAAAACCTCAAAAACAACAAGGCATCAGGTGAAACTTCCAGGCAGATTAAAACTGTGTGCCGGACCGAGACTCGAGCTCGGGACCTTTGCCTTTCGCGGGCAAGTGCTCTACCAACTGAGTTACCCAAGTACAACTCACGCCCCGCCGTCACAGCTTTACTTCTGCCAGTACCTCGTCTCCTACCTTCCAAACTTTACAGAAGCTCTCCTTCGAACCTTGCAGAACTAGCACTGCTGAAAGAAAGGATATTGCGGATACATGGCTTAGCCACAGCCTAGGGGATGTTTCCAGAATGAGGCATCAGGTAATGATGGTATCTGTGCTGAAGAGATCAAGTGGGGTGGCCTGATGGTTCAAATGGCTCTGAGCACTATGGGACTTAACTTCTGAGGTGATCAGTCCCCTAGAACTTAGAACTACTTAAACCTAACTAACCTAAGGACATCACACTCATCCATGCCCGAGGCATGATTCGAACCTGCGACCGTAGCGGTAGCGCGGTTCCAGACTGAGGCCTGAAGTACAAAGAAGTACAATATAATAATGGATCTCTGGAGAAATAAGAAAATACCCATATACTGGAAAGAAACCATTATAATACCACTACACAAGAAAGGGGACAAGAAAGTACTGGATGACTACAGGGGCATCTCTCTCTTAAACAAAGCTTACAAGGGTTTGTCGAGAATCTTGCTGAACAGAGTTGAAGAACAACTGGAGCCTACAACAGGAGAGTACCAGTGTGGCTTTAAAGAAAGGGAGGAACTGTGCAGAACAGATATTTGGAATAAAAAGGATAATAGAACACAGACACAGGAAAGAAAATAGTGACATTTGTGGAAACGTTAAGCGACACTACTGCCAGGATCAGGCATCGCAGTACGCTGTCATGCAGCTTCGAAATCAAAACAGGAGTCCGGCAAGGGTATGGAGTGTCACCAGTTTTATTTAACCTGGTTTTTGGAGACAACTAAATAGTAACATGAAGATCAAAGGTGTGCAAATAGGGTACAAGATCAAACATAATGCAACATTGGACTGCATGGCACTCGAAGATGACATGGCAGTCGTAAATGAGACAGAAGAAAAGGCAAAGACAGCACTAAAAAATCCAGCCGAAACAGCAGAAAATGTCGGACTGAAGATTGCATATAAGAAGACCAAGACATTGAACACTGAATCTGACTGTAAGATAGCTGGTCAAGTAGTTGAGAAAGTCAACAGTTTTCGTTATTTGGGGGAGAAAGATAACCGGTGGCATACAGAGCAACAGTGACGCAGTAGACAGGGCACAGCTTTTGCAGAAGCTTCGGTATGCATTGAAAACAACACATGGCAAGAAAAGTCTTGTCATGGAATGCCAAATTGCGATACTAGACAGCAACTGTAAGAAATGCTGCTCTGTATGCATCAGAAACGATCACATTCGGCAAGAGAGCTTGTGCACAGTTGAGGGAGGAGGAGCGCAAAATTTTGAGATACATATGGGGCACCAAAAAACATGGGGATATCAGGGTACACAGAACACGACATGAACTGTATGAAAATATTGAACCCATATCGAGCAAGATAAAGAACAGGAGGTTACGATTTGGTGAGCACATCATGAGGATGGACGAGGAGAGGTTGACTAAGAAGATATGGAATGTAACATGTCATACGGGAAACAACTGGGTGATGGAAGTCAGAGACGACTGGAAGGCTGTAGGAATAAAAGAAAGGAATCGGCAACTGGTTGTACAGGACAGGAAGAAATATAAAGGGTCGGTGGATGGTCACAGATGTCCGGACACCAAAATCAAGATTGTCTTAACAGAAGAAGAAAGAAACAGAAGAAGCGAGAGAATGAAGAGGTATTGGGAAGAAAGAAGACGTACAAAGCAAGCCACACGTGTTCCTGAAGGGTCCTAGTCGCGCGGGATTACCCGAGCGGTCTAAGGCGCTGCAGTCATGGGCTGTGCGGCTGGTTCCGGCGGAGGTCCGAGTCCTCCCTCGGGCATGGTTTGTGTGTTTGTCCTTAGGATAATTTAGGTTAAGTGGTGTGTAAGCTTAGGGACTGATGACCACAGCAGTTAAGTCCCATAAGATTTCACACACATTTGAACCTTTTTTTGAAGAGTCCTAAGGAAGCAAAAGAAGAAGAAGGTAAAGGTAACAAGGGAGCGTGGATTGACTAATCTCTCTTCACCGTTCTATCAGACAAGGTCGGTCACTCTGCGCTTTTCGTTAACGCTGTGAGTTTCCTCTGAACCAACGATACTGCCGTACAGTGCTCAGCTTACCGCGCCCTTATTAAAGTCTTCTGAAAGCAAGCTGCATCGCGCTAACAAGCTGATACTTTGTACATTTCAATACATTAAGTATGGGAGCGGAGGCAAGGGGGGGGGGGGGGGGGGCTACAGCCCCCTCCCCCCCAATGGAGTATCATATTACACTGGATAAAATAACTTCATAAACCAGCGACTATGTTACTCCAACAGATTCAGTAATTTTTTATAATTATGTAGGAATACAGGTCACAATGTATTTCAAACACATTTTAACAAAAGAATAAGAGTGGCAAATAGCTTACTATCTAAACCAACACGTATCATTTAACTTAAAATGGGTGTCTTATTATTTGTTAATACTCCAAAACACTGCAAAATACTAACACAAATTCTTTACAGACGAATGGAAAAACTAGTAGAAGCCGACCTCGGGGAAGATCAGTTTGGATTTCGTAGAAATACTGGAACACGTGAGGCAATACTGACCTTACGACTTATCTTAGAAGAAAGATTAAGGAAAGGCAAACCTACATTTCTAGCATTTGTAGACTTAGACAAAGCTTTTGACAATGTTGACTGGAATACTCTCTTTCAAACTCTAAAGGTGGCAGGGGTAAAATACAGGGAGCGAAAGGCTATTTACAATTTGTACAGAAACCAGATAGCAGTTATAAGAGTCGAGGGGCATGAAAGGGAAGCAGTGGTTGGGAAGGGAGTAAGACAGGGTTGTAGCCTCTCCCCGATGTTATTCAATCTGTATATTGAGCAAGCAGTAAAGGAAACAAAAGAAAAATTCGGAGTAGGTATTAAAATCCATGGAGAAGAAATAAAAACTTTGAGGTTCGCCGATGACATTGTAATTCTGTCAGAGGCAGCGGAGGACTTGGAAGAGCAGTTGAATGGAATGGACAGTGTCTTGAGAGGAGTATATAAGATGAACATCAACAAAAGCAAAACGAGGATAATGGAATGTAGTAGAATTAAGTCGTGTGATGCTGAGGGAATTAGATTAGGAAATGAGACACTTAAAGTAGTAAAGGAGTTTTGCTATTTGGGGAGCAAAATAACTGATGATGGTCGAAGTAGAGAGGATATAAAATGTAGACTGGCAATGGCAAGGAAAGCGTTTCTGAAGAAGAGAAATTTGTTAACATCGAGTATAGATTTAAGTGTCAGGAAGTCTTTTCTGAAATTATTTGTATGGAGTGTAGCCATGTATGGAAGTGAAACATGGACGATAAATAGTTTGGACAAGAAGAGAATAGAAGCTTTCGAAATGTGGTGCTACAGAAGAATGCTGAAGATTAGATGGGTAGATCACATAACTAATGAGGAAGTATTGAATGGGATTGGGGAGAAGAGAAGTTTGTGGCACAACTTGACCAGAAGAAGGGATCGGTTGGTAGGACATGTTCTGAGGCATCAAGGGATCACCAATTTAGTATTGGAGGGCAGCATGGAGGGTAAAAATCGTAGAGGGAGGCCAAGAGATGAATACACTAAGCAGATTCGGAAGGATGTAGGTTGCAGTAGGTACTGGGAGATGAAGAACCTTGCACAGGATAGAGTAGCATGGAGAGCTGCATCAAACCAGTCTCAGGACTGAAGACCGCAACAACAACAACTCCAAAACAACTACCAAAAACTACTTTAAGAAACACCAAATTTACCAATTTGTCGGTGGAGGACCCCAACTCTCCTTTTGTTAAGCGATATTCGATTCCCCCATACCCAATCCCCCCCCCCATTAGCTCCCCCCCCCCTCTCCTTGCCGCATGCCCCCACCCCTTGACCGACTTCTAGAATCGCCCCTGAACGCCAAAGTGGTTTACAAGGCATGGTCCTGTTGGAGGTGGTATGCCGCTACCTTCACCAACCTTTGAACTGATTTACACAGCCAGTTATAGATGGAACTACAGTTTAACGTGGATTCCGAAGTAAGGTAAAACTCGGTATTTTTCACAACAATGACCTTTTCCAGAAGTGAAAGAATTAATGTCCCATGACACACGTTGAAGTTCGTCGTTGATCCATTCACTTAGGTTTTTATTACAGAGGTCAGCAAACCCTCTCACCGTACACGCTGAGCTATCATGCCGGCTACCACTGATCCACCGAGCTAAGAAATTCCGATCTATTAAGACTCATCTATTCCCACTTATGAGCGATTCTGTTGTGAATTCATCCTCAGTATGACACATCCAAAGATTTACTACCACCTAATGGAGAAAATGCAGACGCTTTGCGTTTTCGGTACATTTCATGTACCAATCATCACTGTAGAGCAGGAACGCACTGACCACGGCCCGCGGGCAGCATGCGGTCGGTCATTTGATGGCGGCGTGCCCCTCGCTATCCGTTATTGTAAATTTCCTTACTAATCTTTTATTGCTGCATGAAAGGAGAGAGCGGACCCTTAAAAATATAGAACTTAGTTCTTTTAAGCCACGCCAGTCGATAGCTAGCATTGGGCCAGAGGGATCCCAGTTCGGAATAATAGTCTCTTACGGCACGTTATTTTTTAACTTCTGCACTACTTGCGCAACGGTGCAGTGGCGACAAGAAGAGCTACACGAGGACCTGCAGGGAACGACTTTGTTTAGTTGTCTGTGGTTCGTCTTTCTACAGAGTGGTCAGAAACAGTCTAACTTCAATGCTAAGCGGCACAACTTGCCGAATTTTTTCCTCTAACTGTAACGTGGGACACACGCTCAAGGATACTTCAACTCAATACAGACAAGGCAATAACTACTAATCAAACACCAACTCTGGTTTGTAGTGTCCAACAGATTTTAATACAATTTCATGACAACAGCAAGCTGCTGCTATCCCAGAACAATATACATAATTGCCTAGAATTTGAAACATAACTAAACAGACAAAATGTCTATGGCCGTTAAAGCCCACCCCAAACGATAAAAATTTTTAAAGCCCTGTTTACATAAATTTTAACAACGATACAAATATTTTACTGAGAAAACTCCCACAGAAGCAGAACACCTTTTAAGATGTGACAGCAGAAGCAACTCACAATTTCTCTTTCTGAATAAGATTTTAAAAACCCAGTACGATGAAAGGAATCTGATCAGGTATTACAAAATTTCAGTCACAAGTAATGGCACATCAGAGGTGCGCGGAAACTCTGATGGAGCCTGAATGAAAGCTGAAAGGAGCGGTGAAGAAGGAAAGACGGACGCCTTGAAACGACCCCTTAGAAAAATTATTGAATAACTATGCTGATAAACCCGTTACGTTATTTTATTTTCAAACAGCTGAGCAAAACTGAACGTACTCAGACATTTCTCTCTTTACTTATTCTGATCATCACTAAACTGACACACAATGTTTTTAGCGCAACGCAGTCTCACTTTCAATAATCCCTACAAAAGAATGGCCGTGACTAACAATAACCTATACCTTTCATGAATCACTTACCTCCAAAAATCTTCGTTATTCGAACTACTGCAATACAGCTAGCGCCAATACTGCCAGCTACATAAAAGATTCTAACTACTGAAGGCACTAACTACTGATAGGCATACTTAGCAAATGAAAGATTTTGATAGAGAACAAACAGTGCATTTACCTTAATAGTGTCCAAAAGTCATAATATATATAGCAGTTCATGTCATCCAGTCTTACAAATTTACTGTCTCTGATGGACACACGTCCAGATCATCCACTCTCAAAACTCCGCCATCTCTCTCCCCACATCCACCACTGCTGGCGGCTCACCTCCAATTGCGCAACGCTATGGGCTGTTACCAGCCAACTGCCCAACACTATGATGGCAAATTCCAACAATGCAAACCAGCTACAGAATGCACCTACCACTGTCAGTGATTTTCATATAGAGCGCTACATTGCGTTACCAACATAAAAACCTAAACAGCCTACTTACAGCCTCGACATCACCAGGAACAAATAATAAAATATTCAACTTAGATTCACCGAAGAACTGGAGTCTACTGATAAACACATCGACCGTGCTCTAGATTAAAATTCAGACTGGCCTCCACCAAGGCCTGTCCCCCAGTTAAATGACCAGCCGCAACGGACGACGCGCACCGCTGATTATACCACTGAAACAACATAAAACCACACAGCAACTGGGCAGTATCCAGAGTAACACAACAACAGTTCACACTCCCTTTGCACAGAAACCACGATAGATGAAAATTCACCATGAGAACATTGCAGAAAGTGTAGAAACCAGAACACATATTCTGTCCTATAATCCTAAATAATAATTACACACAAGAAGAAAAACCATGTCACAAATCTCTTAATTTTACCAAAGAATGCCACTATAGGTAGATTACTCTTAATAGCAAAAGGCAGAAGGAAGTGCCAGAAAATCGAACCTGTGGTTATCTCGGAATGCACAGACACGCACTTAGATATACACTCCTTGCCAGAATCTCAAGTACGTTCGAAACAGGCAACCTTTTTCACACAGGTAACTACTGTTGTGCATCAGTGATCAACACGAAACAGATGACATGGGCGTCCAAGCACTGGGAGAGGCGTTAACTGCAAACAGCATTAAATTCAGCATACATATATACAACAGGACTTTAAGAAACTGAATAATTCCCACAGTTTGACTCTGTGGCGCATCCGGTTGCAGGCGGATACATTCCAAAGCCACTTTTCACAGGTTCACATCGTTTAGCAGCACAGACGAGACCATCGCCCTCTCACTAGACTTAGTACACATTCCCGAGCGCACGCACATCTCCGTCAGCGGCCCTATTGCCCACGTGACAGAAAGAGGCAGAGCATACGCAAAGAGCGACCGCCGACAACCAGACTGCACACCAGCCAACCAAAACCAGTCCTCTGCCCACAGCGCCGTGCGCTTAAATAGCCGAAAAGCGACCAAAGAGGAGAACCGCGGCCAGGCGGTGCAGAGTCGATGGCAGAAATCTTAAATGAAAACAGTCAAGCGACTGACGCCAAGAGTGCCACGTATCACTGACAATTATTTCTCAGCCTAGTCTACTCTAAAATGGCCTTACAACCTTTTCGGACTGTTTCTTATCATCGTATATATTGCCGAACATCTGCTGCACATCTTATAGTCTTTTAATGTGTCTGCTCCTTTGCCCTAAAATACATATTTCTTCGTGTACTTTCCCTGAATTTCACCAGTTTCCGTTACGGTTGTACCCCATTCCAAATGAGGAGCTTAAAAGCCATGTTCAAAAGTCGCCTTTCTAGTTATTCGTTCCTAAGTGAGTTGTGAATTGCTAAGCTACTGCATAAACGTTCTGTACCAGAGTTCTCGACTTCTAAGCGTAATACAGTCTCCGGCTGACGAAGTGAAAGTACATCTGTAACCACACTTTGAATAAAAAAAGTTGGCTGAACAATCAGGTGCCACTGTGGCAGAGTTCGGTCGAAGCGTGCATTCTGCTTTCTGCGTTCTGTTTGCTGCACTCGGCATTTCATGTTGGCGGTCGTGCCGGACCTTCACGCATTTCGGGACTGGCTTGTGGACACTGTGTACCTAGTTGAGGGTACGTTCCGACGGCCGTACCCATGTTGCTGTAAACTACAAGAATTACGGCGGGGTCGAGGCTGTGCTAGCAAGCCTGGGGCCTAATATTTTGTTTGAAACGCTTTCGGGGTTACAGATGTACACTATGTGATCAAAAGTATCAGGACACATGGCTGAAAATGACTCACAAGTTCGTGGCGCCCTCCATCGGTAATGCCAGAATTCAATATGGTGTTGGCCCACCCTTAGCCTTGATGACAGCTTCCACTCTCGCAGGCATACGTTCAATCACGTGCTGGAAGGTTTCTTGCGGCATGGCAGCCCATTCTTCACGGAGTGCTGCACTGAGAAGAGGTGTCGATGTCAGTCGGTGAGTCCTGGCACGAAGTCGGCGTTCCAAAACATCCCAACGGTGTTCTGTAGGATTCAGGTCATGAATATGTGCAGTCCAATCGATTACAGGGATGTTACTGTCGTGTAACCACTCCGCCACAGGCCGTATATTATGAACAGGTGCTCGATGGTGTTGAAAGATGAGATCGCCATCCCCGAATTGCTCTTCAACAGTGGGAAACAAATTGTGCTCAAAACATCAATGTAGCCCTGTGCTGTCATAGTGCCATGCAAAACAACAAGGGGTGCATGAAAAACACGACCACACCATAACACCACCGCCTCGAATTTTACTGTTGGCACTAAACACGTTGGCAGACGACGTTCACCGGGCATTCGCGATACCCACACGCTGCCATCGGATCGCCACATTGTGTACCGTCATTCGTCACTCCACACAACGTTTTTCAACTGTCCAATCGTCCAATGTTTACGATCCTTACACCAAGAGAGGCGTCGTTTGGCATTTACCGACGTGATGTGTGGCTAGAGCAGCCGCTCGACCATGAAATCCATTTTTTCTCACGTCCCGCCTAACTGTCACAGTACTTGCAGTGGATCCTGATGCAGTCTGGAATTCCTGTGTGATGGTATGGCTAGATTTCTGCCTATTACACGTTACGACACTCTTCAACCGTAGGCGGTCTGTGTCACTCAACAGACGAGGTCAGCCTGTTTACTTTTGTGCTGTACGTGTCTTTCACGTGTCCACTTCGCTATCACATGGGAAACAGTGGACCTAGGGATGCTTACGAGTGTGGAAATCTCGCGTACAGACGTATGACACAAGTGACACAATCATCTGCCCACGTTCGAAATCCGTCAGATCCGTGGAGCGCCCCATTCTGTTGTCTCACGATGTCTAATGGCTACTGAGGTCGCTGATATGGAGTACCTGGCAATAGATGGCAGCACAATGCACCTAATATGAAAAACGTATGTTTTTGGGGGTGTCCGGATACTTTTGATCACATAGTGTACCTTCAGCCATGTTCAGACTTTACTTCCATTGTTCAGAGACAAAGGTCTTATTTCCTGCTCGCGTAACACTGTCGGTATTCGTTGTATATCCGTAAGATTAGCATTCGTTACCTTCTCACTATTCTACAATTGTTCAGAGTATTCTGTAGGGTATCGAGTTTCCAATTGATTTGATTCTCATGTACCGTTGAATTATGCACCACGTTATACCTCATAAGACAAATGTAATTTTATTGTTTGCCACTGCTTATTGAGTTACTTATCAAGAAACAGGAATTTCTCTAAAGCAATTTCGATTTATTTTCGTCTCGTATCAAGTTTGTACGATTTTTGAACTGTTTATAAGTGGCCCCATATTCTTACTTGAGACAGTATTTCATCTGAGAACAACACATTACGTACATTCCGCCTTCGGCAAACTTACTAGTCAAAAAAGATCTGCCATGAAGCAGTAATTTGAATTCGTTGCTTGCTTTTATTTTCAGCAAGGTAAGTCAGTGTTAGCGAGACTTCTAGTCTTCATGCTGTTACAAAGCGTTTTGGATGTGACCGATAATCATATTCATTTTGTGGATAGACGTTTGCCTTCGAAAATGAGGTTGTATTATCTCACTGCACGTAATCTGCCAACGAGGGAGGCCGCTCTTACACTTATGAATCATGATAGGAAGATACAAAATACAACTATGATCTTAGATTCATTGAAATATTCGTCAAGCTCCCTCTTTTTCCACTGAGCACGAAAGTACTTCCTACTGCTGAATATTTTAACTAAACAATTATCTGAAGTGTTAATAAATTATTCTTGGGTCAAAATTTTTGTGGTAGAGGGGAATCTCTTCGGAGTGTTTTGCTGAAATCATTTATTTTATGTGTTCAATTTAGTTCAAGGAAGAAGAACACGAGGGTTTCAAGCTGACAAAATTTAGTGGTTTCGCTCCTGTCTGAACTAAATTTGGAAAAAGTCACGGTCGCCATGTTACTGATGTCATTAATATGATTATTTCAGATTTAATCGCTTCTACACTAAATTCATGTTTTGTTGCCATGAATCTTCTAACAAAAGCGGTAAAGTTAAGTGTAAAATGCAGAACTGAACAGGAATGTGAAGAGCAGCGATGCGAAGGATACCCAGGTGTAGAATCTGCCGCGCATCCTTGAAGCGCGGGCAGACGGATCCGGTAGCTGGCTCAGTCATCTGCAACGCAAATGACTCACTGGCCACAGCCTCACGGCCGCGCTGGTGGACAGTAGCACAGCACGCGCCAAGTCTCGCAAGATCGAGCAGTAGAAGCCGACTGCCAGACAGTGAGCTAGCGCAGTACCTTGTTTCCCAAACCGGCTCTATATTCAATGAAATACGCTTACAAGATTACACTTACGAAGATTTGCTAGCAGCTGTTGAAACAACTGTCACTAAAGATGAGCAACATGTGATACATTACAGGAAAAGCGAGAAACCAAGTTTTATTTATTGAGTGAACATCATAAAAAAGCACAATAAAAGAATATTTTGCGGACTCTAACGGACACAGACCTACCATCACCGCTCAGTTTGAGAGATCGCCTTCTGTATCATCAGGTTGAAGCTCACACTTATGTTCGAGTTTGCCTACAAATGTTTGGGTTTTTGGGTAAATGCCGCCTTGAGCGAACACAATTTTCTTCTTTTTCTTACCTACGCATTTTCTCTGAAGTTACAGCAGCCTCAGGGCGGTTTTATTTTCTTTCTGTTAAATAAAAGAAAAATTGCTCTTTTCTATCTGTAGATATACAATTTCAGTTTTTAAGAAGAGAATCTAACAAATTTGAAAGCAACACAAATATTTTTGATATGTTTGCCGTGGTTTCAGTGGCTTTCTGCATTTTGCTTTGTAGTTGCTTTTCTTTCACATTTCTTCATCTGTAACTATAGATAGATTAATGTAGGAAATCATTCATATAGAAATTTATGACAGGGAACGTTGTGGTTCAAATTATTTTAATGTCCGTGAATGTGTGATTGTGTGTGTGTGTGTGTGTGTGTGTGTGTGTGTGTGTGTGAGTGTGTGTGTGTGTGTCTGAGTTCGTCGCGCAATATGTTTCTACTAAATTTGTCAAGTTTCTGCATTTCACACAGTGCATGTTTATAAGTGCAGTTTCGCACTGAAGAAAATGGGGAAACCTGAAAACTTTCCCAGTCGTAGTTTTCAAGGTAAATAATTTCCTCCGCTAAGCTCCCCATCGTTGCTGATGGCAAATTGTGAAAGGCAGTATGCTATAATGCCAAACACAAAAAACCACAAAAACAACAGCATGTGTTAACAAAGTACAAATAAAAAATTGCATCTGCTTTTATGTCTGTGAATACTTTTCTTAAAATCTGAAATTCTGTATGTGCAGCAAGTAAAGATCAATTGTCCTGTTGTTGAACGGAAGGGAAAATCAAACACCGATAATGCTGTAACTTCAGCGAAACGTGTCTTGCCAAAAAAGAAAATATTGTTTGCTCAAGGCGGAATCTACCCAAAAAACAAATGTATCCCTTAGAACTACGGAATCACTTCATCGGAACTCTGTCGGCAACCAAATAGACTGAAGGGAAAACTGCTCTCAAAAATGTTATTTTTACATTTTGTAGACAAAAGGTTGTGGGCTATATAACGCCGATTATTGTTGTAAATGTTAAAAACATCGATGTTCAGAGGTCGATTACCAGCCTCGATGTTCAAAGGTCGATCACCAGCCATCAATGTTTAGTCGTCGATGATGAAATCCAAATCAGAATCTATGATTTTCCAGTACAGCCCATCCCTAAGAGAGAGTAGCAAGGGTGCACAGCTCCGTCATTTTGGACTGTCGAAAGAGGGACCACTGGAGACCATTCGGTGGTGGAAGTATTCTAGTTTAGCGAATGTTTACGTGGGATGAAATGGGGCCAATCACTGGTGACCTGTACAGGGACCTATGCTCCAGTCTAACTGCAGCAGGAGAGTGCATCACTCCTCCGCTCCAGAACTGTCACAGCTGTATAAGAACCAGTCCAAGTACAGTACATGTGAGTGCTTGAGTGGCTCGTTAGGTCACATAATCTCGTATTTCTTGACCAAATTTACGACCTCTTCGTGGGAGAGGTGCACATCATGGACACAATTTCGAAGACTCTCGTGAGATTGACGGTTGTTGAGCGGTCCTGGATCAGCATGGACCCACAACGCAAGTTTATACTGTGACGGTTGACTACTGCTATCAGGCCGTGAGTGCTGTTACGAACACCTCCTACGTGTTTTGTATACGGCATGTATTTTATGGCGCAGGGCTACGTCGCATGATGTCCAATAGTGAAACAGAAATACAAGGTTATCGATCAACACGAAGTTTCATCATTGCTATCATGAATTAAGATGACTATCATCTGAGCTATAAAAACAGATGACATCGGTTTTTGCATTATAGATAGTAATATTTTTCAACGGTAAACATGGTGAACGGTTTGCTTGCCCTTACAGTAAAACTGTGTCGTAAGGAAACTACAGTGACACCATTGTAAATAACTACAGAAACTGCTGAGTCTCAAGCACTATCAGTTACCAAAGTAATAGGCTGTTGTGAAAGCCAGCATCCTTCAGTAAAACATTATATTGTCTAAATCAATTAGTATGCAACTAGACTTCTATCTACGGCAATAGTACAAAGCGCTCTGGAGCACTCTGGCCCCAAATCAGACGGATGGTAAACGCACGCTGTAATTGATAAACATTTTGCAATTGTTCCTGCAGAAACATAAAAAGATGACAACAGTATTATGACTGTCAGATTATTTCCTTGCATTCTCTGGCGCTTTTGAGCGTGAATTCATGCTAAAAGAGCATGTTTCCTCCCTATATAATGATAGCCTTTCTTCTATAGAACAGAATATTTTTAGTTTCACATATGGTCTGAAGTGTCTGCAGATAGCTCGATAACACGATCAAGACTTCAGAATACATTTATGTCCCAAGAATGTCTCGACCTAAAATTAAAATTCCGTTCGGGTGTTGACTTTAAAACTATTATGGAGTGTAGTTGACAAGATTTTTGCTTTGACTAGTATTGGGTGCACATTATAAGGTGAGTGCGATATGAGGCACACTAAGAGACAGAGAATACTTTGCAATGTCACCAGAACGTTTCCTTCATCTGTTTCACACGAGAGTAGAGGTGGGTCATTCACAGGAACGGGTCTGTAGGAACAGTTCACTAAACTGAATGAAAGGACCAAAGAACGATTTCTAAGGAACGGTCGTTATGCGTTCCCTTCAGGTCGATCTCATTTTCACCCCAGTCTCGTTTAGTCGGTGTAGTCGTTTGTCGAATGATTGCTCATTTCTCGCTCCGGCTCCACAATTCTTCGTTCAGTTTCAGTGTTTTTCGTTCACTGCGTTCGCTTGTTCTTGCCCAATTTCAAACCGTTCTCGAAATTTAGATTTCTAATTCTTTCCGTGCACCGTTCAGTGTACAAAATTTCCATCCACTAGAACTACCTTTTGGATGTTTTAGTCCGTGTTTTTGAAAATATAACGCCCATAATCCTAACATAGTTTTACCAAATAATATTTATCATGTACCATCTTCACTTCTTTACGCCTGAGGCACAGCTGGTTATCTTTTGAAGGAATTAAGGAGCATTCGGACTACCTAGAGCCCATTCTCATCTGTTTCATTCTCTTAATTCATCAACTTTTTTAGTTCTAATTTCGAAAATTTCTGATCCCACTAAAGTTGGGTGCATATAACATACTTATCAAACAAAGGGCCCTTACGGACTGATCTACCCTCTTCGATTTTCTTCATGTTTCAGGTTTTGAAAATCAATGCCCAAATATTAGGTTGTAAAGCAGTACGATGCAATTCTCAAAACCTCGATAAATCGGCTTTGTAGACTGGAATAGTTCTGAGCTCTGTTATGTACAAAACGACTCAGGTTTAGGAGTGCTGTTATTGGCAGCCATACGTGTAACATAACAGTTTTGCAATCGTAAAGTCGCTCCTTCTAATCGTACTAGGAGGAACTACTTTTTATTTTTATTTAAATTTATTATGTATTAAAAATAGAAATGTTAATTTACAGATATTGAATTACAATTTTCAATAAAAAAAACGTATTTTCATTTTTAATTACTGGCCATAAACAAGTATTTGACAAAGATCTACAGTATTACATAATTAGATAAAAAAGGTGCAGTGAACGAATAAACTTGATTGGGTCCCAAAAAGGACCAGTCACCAGTGAACTAGTTCCCAAAGATAAACGAATTTGCCCTCTCTACATCGGAATCCTCAGCTGTTCTGTCCCTAGGCAGTTGACACTGGCACACATTGAAAATACAGGGTGTTTCTTTATTGAAAAAACATACTACAAACATAGGACGAATTGCAAAATACTCACAAAATCTTAAAGTTTCATTTACGCTATTACAAATGCTCTATCTTTTCATCAGCAGCAGCACGAACAACATCTAGATCGATGGTTCCCAAGTTGGAGATAATTACCCCTGAGGGGTAAAATGAAATTTTCTGAGTGGTAAAAACTAAACGATTCGATTCTGTTTCAGCCACTAAACTAAATTATTTTCAAAAGATCGTTAGTACTATCACAATTTTGTGAGTCCCTAATACTGATTATGTAAGTTATCAATAATTACTTTTTCTCAATTAGTAGGATTAATCCGGTTATACAGATTCCTTATATAGCCCACTCACTACACACATGTAAGTTGTGCTTTGTCCGGTATTCTGCTGATGATAAAAGTGAGACATACACGTAAAAAATGCTAAATATCTCGAGAAAATGTCTTCTCCAAGTTGCAGATAGTACTTGCGTTCGTCTCTCTTCAAACTGGCGATACCAACGACAAGTGTTTTGCGTGCAGGTGGATCAACGTCGAAATCCTGACGAAAAGCACGTTGGACTGTAATCTCGTATTTGCAGCGTCCATTCCGTCCGCCTGTGACATCGGCATCCTGCACGACAGATGACTTCATCACAGCGAATGAAACCAAAGGAAACGAAAACACAGCCTCGTGTGTCAGCCAGAGGCCGCCAGAGCCCGCTACCTGAGCACCGCCGATAGACAGCAGCGCCAGACGTCGCGATCAACAAGCGAATTATTTTCCTGCGCTACTCACGTGATCAAAAATAGTCCCAGAAGATCCATCCACCAACCAGCTAAAGCACACACACCGCCGGCCAGAAGGCAGTTTGACACGCCTCCCGGAATTGTGGGTTCAATATGGTTCAAATGGCTCTGAGCACTATGGGACTTAACATCTGAGGTCATCAGTCCCTTAGAACTTAGAACTACTTAAACCTAACTAACCTAAGGACATCACACACATCCATGCCCGAGGCAGGATTCGAACCTGCGACCGTAGAGGTCGTGCGGTTCCAGACTGAAGCGCCTAGAACCGCTCGGCCACATCGGCCGGCCCGGAATTGCGGGGTCTGCCATCCCGCACGCAACATCCACGCTCCTCGTCTGTTGGAAGTCCCGTATCGTCAGGAGTGGTTGCTTCGGACTGTCTCAAGAGTGTCATGTAACGGTGGTCTGGCCTCCCTGGACTTTTTTGTAGTAATGCTGTACCGACCATTCTCTCCTAGTTTTGTTTCCGTATTACCTTTTGTGGACTCTATGGAGCGAGAGACTTGTGAGGAAAACATTTTATTTTGTTATTCTTCTGTTATAAGAACCGAAGTGGGGTCCATACTGTGTTTCTTGCTTAGATTGTGTTTTGTTTCGACGACATTGTCGGCATCAGCATTGTTCTTGTTTATGTGGTTTTTTTTCAATAGAAACAGAGAAATATAGTTCGCGTTTTGTCTCTGGTACCGCAGATACAGCCCAATTACTCACTGTTTGCAAACTGCAGCACACAAAACGCCTTCTGTTGAGCAGACGTCATCTTACTTCTTACTGACTGCAAACTGAGAAGAAGCACTGACTGACATCCATCACCGATTTTCTGAAACTGTAGGCCACGCCCATTCAACCTACACACATTTCCTTGCCAGTGTGTCCCATGTTTCCTAATCATTACCGTCAAAAATGATCTCATTCTTTTTTAAATACCCTGTATTATACAGCTGGAACACTAACACTGTGGATTGTTAACATAATACGTCTTAGTTTGCTTAATTTCCATAATGAATACAGCCATGTCAGAATAGCCGTCACCAGTTGTGCGCTAACACTAAAATCAAAACGCCTAGTTCAAGGCACAACAAAGCAATTACTGCGAGTGCATATAATGGCAGAATTTAAATATGGCAAAAGAAACGTAAAACAGGATGTCAAGAACAGCACTAATGGAACTAGATTATGACTTGACTTTAAATGAATTCTAATTTTCGAGTATTTTGGTTGTCCTATTTCGCCTACCTACGACGTTTGATGCGAGAGTATTTCAACAAACGACTCATAAGCGATCTTTGTTAACAACCTAGTGCAAATAATCTACGTCGATACTGTGGCGCAATTTAACAATAATTCATTAAAGAACATAGTCTAACAGAACTTGTAAATAAAGCTCTTGTATCAATTGATAACACGTAAAATGTTTTTTAATAAAATGCAGTGTTCCAAAAAAAGTGCGAATACTTTGAGAGGTGGTAGTACTTCAAAAAATGGTTGAAATGGCTGTGAGCGCTATGGGACTTAACGTCTGAGGTCATCAGTCCCCTAGAACTTAGAACATCTTAAACCTAACTAACATAAGGACATCACACACATCCATGCCCGAGGCAGGATTCGAAACTGCGACCGTAGCAGTCGCGCAGTTCCGGACTGAAGCTCCTAGAACCGCTTGGCCACAGCGGCCTGTAATGTTGTGTGTGCTCACTGTTTTTTTTCTTGAACTAATTTGTGCCTGATTTTATTCTCAGAAGCTCAGTAATGTATGTAAATACCGAAAATGTAAATGTAATTCAAAAAGTACTTGAAGTGAAGCGCAGCAGGACAGCAAGAAACTCTTTAGCGCGCGATCCCCGCAACGACTGTATTAGAGAATCTTTGAGTATGGACTCTAAAAAATAAAATAAAAAGACAATTGATTTTACTTAAAAAAAGACTGTTAATCTGTATCTTGTGGAAAGAGGACGTGTAGCTAGACCGTCGCTCAGAACGATCTGTTACATTTAATGAAAATTGACATTTTACTGATAAAACCGAGTGAAGTATGTGTAAGAGTTGCCAAACATTTACGTATACAAATATTCTGGAAGTGAAGAATAGAAATGTCTTTGTTTTTGGAAAAGGTGGTGAACTTCATTGTTGTCGCCGTCTATCAATTGACAGAATTGTAAGTGTACGAAGTTCACTAAAATGCCGGAAAAGAAATGCATTCTCTATAGTTTTCATTCAACAAGTAACAAGCTCTCATAATTTCTTAATTACAGTAATTGGATTATGTTCTTGTACAATAGTATGGTGTTGAACTCCACTGACCAATTTTGATGTAACAGGACGTGTAGTTTGAAGGAAGTTTGTGTGTCAATCAATCTCCTTTTCTCACGAAAATCAGATTGCTGTTTGATCTTACTTACTTACAACAGTGGTCCCTTAGGTATGAAAAGATACGAAAACTTGGGCTCAAAGCTATTCGCAATACGGCCAAGTAACTAACAGAGTCGTATTTTAAACCTTAAAGAACAATAACTTCCTCCAAATTGCAATACGTCAACAACAGGTGCAGAAGCTGATCATTCAAGGAGGCAGCAACCAAAAATTCAGGTACCAGTTACGACTTAAAGTAAAAATCTCAATCAAAAATCAATCTCTCTCTCTCTCCAAACACATATATAAATATTGATGTTATTATAAAAAAAGTCATTTTACAGGCCGGCGTGGTAGTACTTATCGAAACAAGAAAAATAAGTCCAATAAACAGGGATCCATAAACGCATAGTTTCTGTGATAAACACGTGTTTACAGGTGGTGGTCAACGTGGCGTCCATTCATGACAATGCACCCCTCTGCCCTCTAGCGTAAGAAAAGACGCACCCTTCGAAGTATACGCGGTTGTTGTTGTTGTACCTGCTGGCACACATTGAAAATGGTTCAAATGGCTCTGGGCACTATGGGACTTAACATCTGTGGTCATCAGTCCCCTAGAACTTAGAGCTACTTAAACCTAACTAACCTAAGAACATCACACACATCCATGCCCGAGGCAGGATTCGAACATGCGACCGTAGCAGTTGCGCGGTTCCGGACTGAGCGCCTAGAACCGCGAGACCACCGCGGCCGGCGGCACACATTGAGGGCGCGACCCTGTAGCGTACGCACAACGTTGATTGGCATGGCGTAACCCAATTCCTTCAAGTGTCCCCATAACCGATAGTCTTGGGGATTTAGTTCTGCGGAACGAGCAGGCCAAGGTGATGGGTCGCCCTGACCAATCCAGTAGTCTTGAAATATCTGTGTCAGATGTTCGCGGACATTGTGAAGAAACTGTGCTGGTTCGCCATCATGCATGAACCACATTCGTATTTGTTGCTGCGATGGTACAGTCACCAGCGATGAAGGCAATGCATTAATGACAAAGTCCGCGTAATGTGCCCCAGTTGACCTTTGCTGTAGTGTGTATGGTCTATTAATCTATCAGCAAGTGTGCTTGCCTATACGTTGATTGAGAATCGGTGTTGATGCCGTCTTTCCTGAATTGCTTCGGGATCCACATCTGCGCTGTAGATGATATGGCTACAGCAGTTGTTCATGAAGTACTCCCCAGATAACAGAGTAAGACACGCCTTCTGCTACTGCCAGTAGTCGCTCACTGGTACCTAGGGTAACTTCCACCGAACGTATAACACGCTCCTGCTTGTCAGGTTTGTGGACTGTACGGGGCCTTCCACTTCCACTGTCAGTCTCCCGCCGTGCAAGGATACCTGCGTCCCTCAGATGCTGTAAAAGTTTTCCGAGCAGATTATCAGAGAGCACTCTGCGCTGTGGATATTTTTCAGCATAGTGGGCATGGGGATACCCGTGTCCCTCAGATTCTGTAAAATTTTGCTGAACAGCTTATCAGTGGGCACTCTGCGCTGTGGATATTTTTCAGCATAGTGGGCACAGGAATACCTGTGTCCCTCAGATCTGTAAAAGTTTGCCGAACAGCTTATCAGAGGGCACTCTGCGCTGTGGATATTTTTCATCGTAGTGGGCGCAGGAATACCTGTGTCCCTCAGATGCTGTAAAAGTTTGCCGAACAGCTTATCAGAGGGCACTCTGCGCTGTGGATATTTTTCAGCATAGCGGGCACAGGAATACCTGTGTACCTCAGATGCTGTAAAAGTTTGCCGAACAGCTTATCAGAGGGTACTCTGCACTGTGGATAGTTTTCAGCATAGTGGGCACAGGAATACCTGTGTCCCTCAGATGCTGTAAAAGTTTGCCGAACAGCTTATCAGAGGGTACTCTGCACTGTGGATAGTTTTCAGCATAGTGGGCACAGGAATACCTGTGTCCCTCAGATGCTGTAAAAGTTTGCCGAACAGCTTATCAGAGGGTACTCTGCACTGTGGATAGTTTTCAGCATAGTGGGCACGGGCTAGCAGGCTACGTTCATTTGCTAAACAATAAATATCTGCTATTTCAATTGTTGTGTAGTAGGCTTCCATTGCTAACAAGTTGTGGAAGAGATAAAATGTAAATGTACTACACCATTTGTATATACAGACAGCGCAATAACGATAAACACATTAGCGAATACGCGTTTGGAAGAAGGTTAAACACCCTGATGCTTACCCGTGGTTGACAGTACTGTACAATCAGGCACACAAACACGACGAAAACTGAAGTAGCCCACGACATGACTCGAACCACGCAACAGACTGCAGACCACATAATCGTAGATTGAGTACTGTAAAACATCATAATACCCTGCTGACACACTTGAAGGAGCGTCAATGCAACGATTGTGGTAATATCCGCAACCAAGCGTCGCGCAGCTCTTTCTGTAAACATGTGTTTATCTCGGAATGTATGCGTTTCCGGACCCATGTCTATTGGATTTGGGCAGGCCGGTGCGCCCGAGCGGTTCTAGGCGCTTCAGTCTGGAACCGCGCGACCGCTACGGTCGCAGGTTCGAATCCTGCCTGGGTCATGGATGTGTGTGATGTCCTTAGGTTAGTTAGGTTTAAGTAGTTCTAGTTCTAGGAGACTGATGACCTCAGGTGTTAAGTCCCATAGTGCTCAGAGCCATTTGAGCCATTGTGTATTGGATTTGCTTTTCTTGTTTCGATAAGTACTTTCACCTCTCAAAGTACTCTACACTTTTTCTGAACACCCTGTATTGTTATGCAGAATGCATCATTTATGCATTACGGCAGCCCTCGGTCTCGCTGGAGATTTGCCCACCATCCTCGCGGATACCGATACCAGTTTTAACAGAGTGGTCAAATTTTGTGAACGGTCAGACCTCATGCTTAAACTGGTAGGGAAGGGCGGCAGACTTTAGAACGTTATAAACTGCTCCGCATGTGGGGACAGACTACGTCCCCACCCATGAGATTTCATGTTGACTTTTCGTCAGGGCGCTGATGAACATGATGTCGAGTGCCCCCTCAACTAAATCATCATCATCATTCATGCATTCAAAAACATAATTTTATGTCAACGATATATTATTCCAGTGCGTCAAAAATACTGAACAATCATTTCGTTCAAAACGTTTATGGTTAACTTTCCCCCGAAAAAGTTCACATTGTGGCGCGGGATCCCTGAAAGCACGGGGTGGAGCACGAGATACGTTAGGTGGCTTAGTTGCTTCTGGATATCTTTGTTTTTTGTCTGCCTCGAGCTTATGCTGCATCTCTTATAACCTCATCGTATAAGGGACGATAAAATATAATCTTCCCTCCTTCCTTCACAACACCTCAATGTATTAGCGAAGGCGATGTATAGGTTATAGAGGAATGTGACTTTGGCTTACGACTACATGAATGTACGTTCCAGTTAATGAGAGGGCATTATCGGCAGCTCGCAGTAAATGTGACACAACTACAAGCAATGCGTTAGCTCTCGTTATCTTAGGAAGGTGTGTGAATAAAGTCTTGTTCATTTGTACCACTAATCGTTAACGACTAAAGCAAGAAAGCTGTAAAAATGCCTCTAACGTTAGTTAGTATTTCTCTCCAGTACTTGACTTTATCAGTTGGATGTTCTAAACTGTAATGTTTATTATTGAAGGACGTAACTGAATTATGCAATAATTGCTGGTGAGGATGAGATTTTGCGCCGAGCACATTAAAGCAGACTGCAGCGTCACGAATGGTATGGCTAAAGTGCAAGTGAAAGGTATTACTTAAAAACCTGCGACATTTAGTTGAAGCGCACACTAGCCAACTTCATGCGATGCTGACGACTGATGGAGAAGGAATAAATACAGTGAGAGGATTAATGTTCTTTGAGGAACGTAAGCGTGCACGCGCAGGCAACAGTCTTCAACTCCGACACCGCACTTCATAGAAAAGCGCTGAAAATGCGGCGTCGGATTGCTACCGCATCCTAACACTGGAAGTAATGGACATCTTATTTTTGTTGGTGAGTCGTCTTCTTGTAGCCATCATGATTAAAGCGCGAGTAACGCCTGATTCCACGCTTCACTTGTGTTACATCGCGTACCTCTGTTATCTAAATGATTACTTGTGTGGACGTGAGCAGCCCGTTTCAAGACACAGTCCCGCAAGGAGTAAGTAGTGAAGAAAGTGTTCATGGTCCATCTTGTGTCCTGCTGAGGTAAAGAATAAACAGAGCTACGTAGGATAAAAAAATCGGAAGCTACTCCTCTACGCCTTTGTATTCAGTAACTCATCCGACTGTCAATTAGTGTGTGTATCAGTCTGCACTCTCGTCTGTGTCCTTGGTGGCTCGGTCGGATAGAGCATCTGCCCTGTAAGCAGGAAGTCCCGGATTTGAGTCCCGGTCGGGGCGCACATTTTTCAACTGTCCCCGTTGATATTTATCAACGCCTATAAGCAGCGAAAGGTCTAGCTTACACTTTAACTACATTCTTCGAGAGCTGCAAGATCACCAATGATATCTGTACAGGTACCAGCTTCATATAAGTTTATAATTCGTTGTGTAACATTATCCTGTAAAGTTTCATATGTGTTATTTACATGCTATAATGTTTATTGTGTATTTTAGTTGACTGAGAGTTTTGACAGTTGCCTCTTGCGTCATTTGAAACGTAAATATGATAATTTTAACGTTTTAATATTCTATTTCTCATATTTTCATTGTCGTTCTACAGAGTACTCTGTTATCAGGTTACTGCAGCGAAATACGAGGGCGTGCTGAAAAGTAGCGCCGAATTTTTTATTCCGTTCTCAATTTCGGCTTTCTCTCTCGATTTACCGGCTTCGCTGACGCCAGTTGCAACCCTTTGCCGCTAGAGAGCTCCGAATCGTAACGTCTAACATGGCGGTTCGTAGCGTAACTCCGTTGGCGCTTGAGAATCGGAAAGATATAATCAGGGACGCTCGCAGGGGTTGCCAGTGGGGGCAGCTGCCCCTAGTGAAAATTCATTTTAGTAGTATGGAAAAGATCTTTAAGCACAGGACCCAAATTTTTATGACCTAAAATAACTCGAAATTTAATATCAAAATTATCTGAAAATATTGATGAAAGGACGTAAAAATGTTATTAAACATATGTAAAGCGAGGTATAAAATAAACCAAAGTAAATGCAAAAAATTTTAAAGGAGGTTGGAACTGAATTTACAAAAATGGTAGGTAATTTAAAACCGCAATTTTTTCTTTAAGATGTACGAAAACTGCTGTATAAACATCTTAGAGCTATTGCAGTATTCTTGAGCAACATCGATGCGTTTTTTTTACAGCCACATGCATAGTTCTTTCTTACCAACATTGATAGAGTGAACTGTTATGTCAAAAATAAACATAAAACACAAACAATCAAGAAATTAAGTAAAACCTTAAAAATGAGATTGTCCTACATGACAAAACTGCAGAATTAAATTGACATACCTGTAGTCAGAATATTCGAGATCTCAGTACTTGCGAATAATGTGTAACTCATACGTAAAGAGAGATTAAATGTCAACAGTCTCCGGACATACCTAATAAGCTATAATAAAATGGAATGAAGACGTCGATTGACTGAGAGACGTAACTAATACATGGGTATCGGTGCAATTAGGAACCCTAATGAAGTACGGGGCGTGTAATGTTCACCGCAAGACTGTTATGCAGCACTTGTAGCTTCTGAATCTTGTCTGAAGCAGCGATAACTACGCAAGCAGCGTAGGCCCACTCGGCTCACTGCGATATCACACAACTGGATTAAAATTAACAACCCGACAAATTATCAATAGATTTAAATCTGTATACTTGGTCAAATTTACTTTAAGTACAGTGAAAGTGTTGTTGAACGCATCTAACAAATGTATTGCACAACTACATTGTTCAGTAACTGCGAATGGTTGTTTCAGGTGCAGTTGTGTTAGTCGTTCAAAAAGGCAGAATGTGGGAAATGTTGTGCATACCAAATTTTCAACGGCAGGAAAACAGTTAATTGAGAAAACGCGTCTTTGGAAGGTCCCAACGGAAAATAACGTAAATGACGGGAAAATGTCTAATTTGTGAACACAAAAACAGGTTTTACTATAATTATACTGTCAGTTCGTTCGTGTTTGTAACACTAGTAGGAGAAAATGATGAGTAGACAACAACGTCCGCAGAATTTCTTAATCATATTCATAAATAAAATGTTCTGCCGCTACTGACACGAAAACTTGCGGGCGCCCCTAACTATAACTGAGTTCCTAGCGGTAGAAAACGTGCCTCCAATTGAAATCCGTAGAGGAATGATACGCGACGTTGGGTTGTTCGTGCTCGTAATGATGGAAACGGTGGTGCTAACCTCCGTATGTGACACAAAGCTCGGAATGGACGGCCGCGTAAGGAAACCTACGAAATTCACGGAATCTGGTAGATGAACTCATCTGCTTCAGCATGAGAGTGACAGATCAAGCACGAGCGCTGCGACATCTGCAACAATCAGACGCCTTGACTTTTGTTACCGATCATCCTCCATACAGTCCCGACTTGGCACCATCCGAATGTCATTAAGTTTCCAAAATTTAAGGAACGCTCTGGAGGACTTCAGTTTGTTAGTGATGAAACAGAGCAAGCAAAGGCGAGATCGTGGCTCCCTCAAGAAATTTAAACATTTTACAGTGACGCTATCAACAAACTCGTCTCTCGTTGGAAGTTTCGTTCGTCGAGAGTGTGACTATGTTGAGAAATAAATATATAGACATGAAGAATAAAGATATAGAATTTTAGTAAATGCTTGAAGAGTTTTCACATCACAAAAACAGAAACACTACTTTTCAGCTCGCCCAAGTACTTCCTTTCGCTCATGTTTATTTTTTTTATTTTGTTTACTCATTTATTTATTTGCAACAACATTTAACGCACCGCTGTAAATGAAGGTAATTTCCAAGAATGATTGCCTATCGAAGTGGCGGGCTCCAAACGATACATATCGAACGTGCGATCGTAAATCGATCATGCGACAGTGGTGGCGGGCGTTATGAGTTTGTTTACGGTGGTCGCTACAGCAACGACAAAAGGAGAGCGTTACAAAAATACTTTTAATTGCAAAAGAGACGACTTACCTTACTCATCGTCGGTGTTGGAATCATATGAAAGCCCATTACGGTGGTCTGGATGGATAATTTGGAAGAGTCGAACCATGTATTCTTCCCGACACCCGTTCGTTTTCCGCACTGTCCACAGTGAAATTGTAAACGGTATTTCATCATCGAAACTGTTCTTACGAAGTTTTACACACTTCGCACCGCCACAGTCTACACAGTCCCTTCTTTCCTCGTCCAGTAATGCTCCATATTTGCGACAAAAAGTCGAACAATTTTCGACGATGGATAAACATGGAATTAGATTTTTCCATGTGAGAGAATACCAGACATCCCACTCACTAACCACGTAAGTCGTCTGGGATTCCCTAGCAACTCACAAATAATTCGCGGAGGTATGTAATTTAGAGCAACTAAGGGAACGACAGGAAACAGATAAAATGACGATCACAAATAATTAATCACAACGCCCGCCACCAGAGTCGCGTGGCCGATTTACGATCGCACGTTCGATATGTATCGTTTGGACTCGTTAACTTCGATAGGCAATCATTATTGGAAATTACCTAAATGAATGTTCTCGTCTCTACATACTTTCAGAATACCTCTTCAAAACAAAACAGAAATTTAAAAACGATCACGTCCGCTTTACGCAACATGCATATGAAATTATTACAATATTAGTAATTCAAATACTCGCATCAGCGTAACCGCAATTGAAAGGTCATCTCTATTGTGAATCTGGCAGTGAAACCAGAAAACAGGAGCGATTGCTGGACGGGTTATTTCTGTAGCGATGACCAGACTGAAAGTGAGAGAATGGTGCTGTCAGTTGTTCGTATCAACTCCGTAACAGTTGTATGGCATGTCGCAGCAAAGATATTAGCTTCAAACAGGATTCTTAATGGATAAACGTGTATCTGAATGAAAACACTTCTGTCGAAATAGCGCACATCATGGTTCAAATGGCTCTGAGCACTATGGGACTTAACATCTGAGGTCATCAGTCCCCCAGAACTTCGAACTACGTAAACCTAACTAACCTAAGGACATCACACACATCCATACCCGAGGCAGGATTCGAACCTGCGACCGCAGCAGCAGCGCGGTTCCGGACTGAAGCGCCCAGAACCGCTCGACCACAGCGGCCAGCACGCACATCATGGTGCGAAAAGGTTTTGTAGGTGGCTCGCACTAGAATTACACATTTTCTTTCATTATGCAGTCCCTACACTATCCCTGCTGAAAAACTTAGGTTTATAAAGTACTTGAACAACTCGCGAAAATTGTGGTACATAGGAAGTTCTTCCCTTCGTCATTAGAAATATCACTGAAAATAACTGGCGTCACAACTTATTTTGCAATAGACTTTCTACGTCTGACAACTCTTTCGAACTTTAAATTCTGCAAACTGTTACTTGATTCTTGTCTTGCTGGCGAAGTAAGTGTGGCTTCTTGGACCGAGTCTGCTATATCCTTTTTAACAAGAGCAGCAGGAATAACCAGTGTACCTCGTAATAAACAGCGATGATGATGATGATGCAGTTTAGATGTGTACAGTCTCTATAGTTACAAACGAATGAAAAACTGGTAGAAGCCGACCTCGAGGAAGATGAGTTTGGATTCCGAAGAAATGGAACACGAGAGGCAATACTGACCCTATGGCTTTATGTTACGAGATAGGTTAAGGAAAGGCAAACCAATGTTTCTAGCATTTGTAGACTTAGACAAAGCTTTTGACAATGTTGACTGGAATACTCTCTTTCAAATTCTGAAAGTGACAAGGGTAAAGTACAGGGAGCGAAATGCTGTTTACAATTTATACAGAAATCAGATGGCAATTATGAGTGGAGGGGCATGAAAGGGAAGCAGTGATTCAGAAGGGAGTGAGACAGGGTTGTAGCCTATCCCCGATGTTATTCAATCTGTGTATTGAGCAAGCAGTAAGAGAAACAAAAGAAAAATTTGGAGTAGAAATTAAAGTCTGTGGAGAAGAAATAGAAACTTTGAGGTTTGCCGACGACACTGTGATTCTGTCTGAGACAGCAAAGGACTTGCATGAGCAGTTGAGCAGAATGGACAGTGTCTTGGTAGGAGGATATAAGATGGAAGCCAAAAAAAGCAAAACGAGGGTAATGGAATGTAGTCAAATTAAATCAGGTGAGGCTGAAGGAAATGGGATACTTAAAGTAGTACATGTTTTCTTATTTGGGAAGCAAAATGACTGATGATGCTCGAAGTAGAGAGGATATAAAATGTACACTGGCTGTGGCAAGGAAAGCGTTTCTAAAGAAAGGAAATTTAACATCGAGTATAAATTTAAGAGTCAGGAAGTCCTTTCCGAAAGTATTTGTATGGAGTGTAGCCATGTTTAGAAGTGAAACATGGACGATAAATCGTTTAGACAAGAAGAAAAAAAGCTTTCGAAATGTGGTGCTACTGAAGAATGCTGAAAATTATGTGGGTAAATCACAAAACTAATGAGGTACTGAATAGAACCGGGGAGAAGAGGAATTTGTGGCACAACTTGACTAGAAGAAGGGATCGGTTGGTAGTACACATTCTGAGGCATCAAGGGATCACCAATTTCGTATTAGAGGGAAGCGTGGAGGATAAAAATCGTAGAGAGAGACCAAGAGATGAATACACTAAGTTGATTCAGAAGGATGTAGGTTGCAGTAGTTACTCGGAGAGGAAGATACTTGCGCAGGATAGAATAGCATGGAGTGCTGCATCAAACCAGTCTCTGGACTGAGGACCACAACAATAACATAGCCGATATGGACATTTTGGCTTCCTTGTTTTGATATGATTTACACAAAACAAAGCTCGTTTACAGAATAGTAAACAACAATGCATCGACAGTCAAAAACTGCTGCCTATTATCACCCATTTGTGCCATTTGCCACCTGTGTTTACCGAACATTATTGATTCCAGTATACGCGACCAGAGTCCCAAAGAACAATTGCGTGGAGTTAATGTTAAAAAGCGCGCAGTGATAATGTGAATCATAGATTACGTATTAGCTGCAATGATTACTGTACTAACGTCTGTTGAAGTTTCGCCATCAAAAATACATGTGTGTGAAGTAAACTTTACGTTACAGATTAAGTACGTGACAATAGCCAAGTGATTAGCATTACATAACTACGTACGGTCTCTGTCTTAAAGAATTTGGTATGATATAAAAGACTGTCATGCTGTACCCAGAACGTCCATAAAGCCTCATGTACATTACGCGAGTCTTGCTTCGCAAGACATAGCGCGGAGGAGAGGGGATGAGGTCATGGAGACTGACTGTCACCTACACCGTTCGAAGAACTGAAGATGTTTGTATTTTCCATATGTCAGTTTCTAAGTTTCTCAGCTGGATTTCGTGAAATAAATTAGCATGAAAATCGAGTCTCGAAGCTAGAGAGGAGTTCTAGAAAATTGCGAGCTACTCGTATGTTTAACAGCGTAGGCCTACTTTTCAGTTCACCGCCTGGGGGTAGCCCACGTGGACACGCTTGCAACCTGACCGGTTGCACAGAACATTCCAGCCAGGAAAGGGTACACATTCACGGGTTGAACGTACTCGGCAAAAATTCCAAAACAACTGGTAAGTCGCACGAAGCTGAGTGCAGTAAGACAGAGAGAGGGAGGTCCGCCGTTAAGAAAAAAGTAAGAAGAGTGACTTCCTAGAAAGAATAGGTGTGAGCATGTGTTCTATGATTTGGAATTTTTAAAGTCCTTCTGCGTTTCCTTGTAGAATTAGATTTGATTTTTCTGTTGTACCCTTAGCCGTGTTTCTTTCTTTTTTTGTTAGACCATTAAGATTCACTCTGAAGATGTGCCATAAAAATCGACTCTTTATTTTCATCATTGTATTTGAGAGTTTTCGGTTATTTGGTAAAGATACATTTCTGATGTGATTCCGTTTGTTGTTATGGAATTTTGGGTCTAGCATTTTTCTTTCTTTGATCTCCATCCTTTAAACTGGGTGTACAGGGCTCCTGGTTTGATTACGATATCATATTGTCCTTTTGTTGTATTTCATGAGTGGGACTTCATGTTGCGTGTTTTTGGTGCCGGCCGGAGTGGCCGTGAGGTTCTAGGCGCTACAGTCTGGAACCGCGTGACCGATACGGTCGCAGGTTCGAGTCCTGCCTCGGGCATGGATGTGTGTGATGTCCTTAGGTTAGTTACGTTTAAGTAGTTCTAAGTTCTAGGGGACTGATGACCACAGCGGTTAAGTCCCATAGTGCTCAGAGCCATTTGAACCATTTATTTTTGGTGAATTGGAAGGCCAATTCAACTTTATTTCTTATAGATTCCATTACCTTTTTCTCGAGAACATTCCAGCTGGTACAGTCGCTAAGATATTTCAGTTCTTTGGCGATTTTTATGTTTTTTCTCCCACTTTTAAATGTTTCAGTTGGTTTCTTATGTTTATCATTTTCTTATCTTTTCGAAAGAGATTTTGATACCTATTTTTTCTGCTTGTTTTTGTAGCTCAAGAGTCTGTTATTATATTCAAACATTTTATGTATGTTATCTTTATTATTAAAATCCTAGTAATTTTTGCTACATTAAAAGTGTGGATAACAGCTAACCATATTTGGTTGGGAAGGACGGGGAAAGGAAGACGATAAGAAACTGTGACTCCTCCCGAGAAGCCCACCCTGATCCCGCACATGCCACGAAGAGGGATGTTAAATCGTGGGGTGTCGGTTGGGACAAGCATGCTCTGTTGTACCCTCGGCTGCTGCATCTGCGTTCATCCTCGCAAAGATATACATTTTCACTATCTATAAACAAGGCTCTATTACTATAACAGTTTTGTAATGAAAGTAAGCTATGGAGCATTATAAAATAATGAGTGTGCATAAATATACAAAATTTACTTAACCAATCTAGTAGCATGCTTTGTTGTCCCTACATCTTTCACTTCTGTATGACCCCAACAGAATCATCATTTTTTATTTCAAAGTTGAGACTGGCTGCTGAAGGATTACGTTCATTTCCTTCCAGACATCCTCCCTTCTGTGCTTTCTCATTGGGATCTCACAAACAAGTGTAGGCTTTGTACAGTTTGATGAGTCGGATGTTTTTCTCCTGATCCACTGCCTCACGAAATAAGTAACGACGTTTACAATACCGAAACGAGACAGGCCACACGGCAAAACAGCGACGCGCAACACATTTCGCGGTGGAAAGCACCTCTGTTCACAAGGTTAATGTATAGTGCAGAGGCACAGTACAAATCGGAAAAAAGGTACCTGATTATATTCTTAAGAATCTCCCTCCACGTAGTTTATATCAGATGCCGCAATGCATCAACAATGCATGCTAGAGCACAATGACAAACAAACTGCAGATAAATAATATCCTAGTCATTTCCGACAAACATGCTGGACGGAAAAGCAGTGGTACACATCATTCTTTGAAGAAAAACGTTCCTCACCGGTTGTGGCTGAACATTGTTCTGCAGAAATATAGCGTAACTGACATTCCAAAATTCATTTACTTTCCCTGTTGGCTTTAAATTTTGTAGTTACATCCAATAGCACGCCCAACTACCGTACGTCTCATTTGTCTACCTTGCCGTTCATCAATGCTGGCTGCCGGGTTGTCGTCCCCCTGGAACCATTCGATACGTACGAGGCCATCACTGTAGGACTGCCGGCCGGGGTGGCCGAGCGGTTCTAGGCGCTACAGTCTGGAACCGCGTAGCTGCTGCGGTCGCAAATTCGAATCCTGCCTCGGGAATGGATGTGTGTGTTGTCCTTAGGTTAGCTAGGTTTAAGTAGTTCTAAGTTCTAGGGGACTGATGACCTCAAGTTAAGTCCCATAGTGCCCAGAGCCATTTGAACCATTTGAACTGTAGGACCGGCTGAAGAAGGAGTCGTCCGAATACAGAAAAACACTAATTTCTGCTACTCTTTCATTATTCATTAGATATTCGATGACGTTTAGTCATCGTTGTAGCCTCATTCATTTCAGTCTCTCTCTCTCTCTCTCTCTCTCTCTCTCTCTCTCTCTCTCTGCCTCTCTCTTATGTCGGATTATGACATATCAAATTCCCGCAGACCTACGTCGTGATGTCGTGATATTCTGTCCCATTCGAACTCGGTCACATGCTGATAATGTGCTCTTAGATGAGGCGTACTACCGCTTAATCGCTCTTCTCTGAATGAAGTTAGCTTAGTATGACTTTCCAGGTTCCAAAAGAGAGGCCGCTGTAGAGCGTAGGTCTGTGACATTATCACAGCAGTCGTATGTACTTACCGGTACGGATTCACAAACTTGATCATTGTCATTGTTTTTAAATCTGCATTTATGGGGCAAGCAGCAATAAGTTAAGTTGAAAATGCCCTTGAAAAGCCCAAAATTAAGAGAGAAAATCTTTCGAATGTAGGAATTTTCTTAAAAGTTAGTGTAGAAGAAAAAGCGGGTAGGAAGTAGGAGCCTAATTAATAGGCCTTTTTGTATCGCTGCACTCAATGGAATACGCTGAAATTGTTATTCGGGAAGACGTGCAGGAAAGGTGTCAGTGAGGTTCTGGAAGGTACCGATAGAGATGTGGAGTGGTGCTGACTGGACTCCAGTACCGTGGCCAGCTGCGCCAGGTTTCTCAGTTGAGGATCCATGCGCGAACAAAATGGTTCAAATGGCTCTGAGCACTATGGGACTTAACATCTGTGGTCATCAGTCCTCTAGAACTTAGAACTACTTAAACCTAACTAACCTAAGGACATCACACACATCCATGCCCGAGGCAGGATTCGAACCTGCGACCGTAGCGGTCGCGCGGTTCCAGACTGTAGCGCCAAGAACCGCTCTTCCACACCGGCCGGCCATGCGCGAACAGCCCGATCAAAGTGGTCCCACAGACTCTCGATAGGGTTTAAGTCTGGGGAGTTTGGTGGCCGTGGGAGCACGCTGAACGCATCCTGGTACTCTTCGAACTACACACGTACACTGCGCGATGTGTGACACGTTGCATTGTCCTGCTGGTAAACGCTGTAACGCGAGGAAAAAATAAGCTGCGTGTAGGGGTTGACATGGCCCCCCAAGGATAGATGCATACTTGCGTTGATCCGTTGTGCCTTCCATAATGACGAGATCATCCAGGTAATGCCACGAAAACATTCCCCAAACCATCACGCTCACTCCTTCAGCCTGGACCCTTCCGGTGCGTGTTACAGAGTGTTCGCTTTCAGACGTTTCACGCCGTACGCGCCAACGGCCATCTATCAGAAGGAGCATAAAACGCGACTCATCTGAAAAGGCCACCTGTAGCCACTCAGTGGACATCCAGTTGTAATGTTGGCGTGCAAATTTCAGCCTTCGTCGTGATGAACAGCAGTGAGCAGGTGTGCATGAAACAGGCACCTACTGCAGAGGCACATACGCAGCAAGTTCAGTGAACGGTCGTTGGGAGAGACACAGCAGGTAGCCCCTTTGTTCATCTGGGTGGTCAGTTGGTCAGCAATTGCATGCTTATTCGCCATACACATCTACGCCAACAGTCGTTCACCCCTGTCCTTTTGGAAATTTGTGGTAAGGTCTTATGGGACCAAACTGCTGAGGTCATTGGGCCCTAAGCTTACACACTACTTAATCTAACTTAAACTAACTTACGCCAAGGACAACACACACACCCATGCCAGAGGGAGGACTCGAACCTCCGGCGTGGGGAGCCGCACGGACCGTGACAAGGCGCCCTGGACCGCGCGGCTACCTCACGCGGCACCCCTGCCCTCTGTCCTCCATGGCCCGTTGTGCACCACAGTTTCCTCGACGCCGATTTATGATGGTTTTCTTCTGCCGTGCACGGTATACTTTAACCACTGCGGCACGCGAACAGTTTACAATCTTAGCCGTTTCGGAAATGCTTCCACTCTTGGCACGAAAGCCAATAATCGCGACCTTTTTGACGTCATATGAATCGTTCCATTTCCTCATTACGACAACTACTGTGCTGTTTTCCGCGTCTCCCTCCGACACGCTTTATCTATCCTCCACTGCTAGTGCTGCCACCTGCTGTCTGTGAGTGGTTATTGCGCGTTGATATCGAACAAAGGAGATGCGACTGGAATTTGAAAAAATTTACCAATGAATTAGATGAGAAGTTTTAATGGGTGCAAAATACACCTGATAATCTGAACTCAGGTTGGGGATAATCCATGTTGTAATCAGATCAGCATTCTTTTATTAAACAAGCACGTACACTGCTTTGTTAATGCCAAGTGTAACTCCACCCTTGGGTCATTGTCACACGGTTTCACTAGTTGTTTTAAAGTTTTAGCTCTTCCTGATGTCTTCGTATTTGGAAATTTGTGGTACGTTCTACGGGACCAAACAGCTGAGATCATCGGTCCCTAGGCTTACACACTACTTAATTTAACTTCGACTAACGCTAAGGACAACACAAACACCCATGCCCAAGGGAGAACTCGAACCTCCGACGGAGGCAGCCGGACGAACCGTGGGAAGGCGCCCATGACCCTACGGTCGTCGTATTACTTACGGGGTATTAAAACCATGTGTTAGCTTCGAATGCAACAAAACGACGTAAACATAGTTTAATAAATACGATCAGGGTTATTTACATATTAATACTAGTAATGTGTATTGTGTGCAATGTTAATAGTACACGCAAATAATATGTGTGTGTATACTGAACGACTGTTGTGTTCCGAAAGCTACAATTTGTCTAAAAAAACTCTAAACAAACTTTTTACGACTGTTTCATAAGTGGCAGAATGTAAAATTAATCGTAAGACTTATTATTATTCCTCGCACAATCATATTTTATAACACAATCGCAAAAGGTTTCACCCTACATTGGAAATCTTCAGACACTGTTAGTAACGGGCAGCATTTGGAGAACACAAGGTTCATTACATACTCTAGGAATGCTGGATAGCAGTTGGTTATCACACAGTTATATGACAATTAGAAATCAAAATATTCGAATCTATAATACATAGACGGAAAATAAAATCCCAACATCGAGGAATAATTAATGTAGAGTAATGAAATTTCGGCAGTATATTTGTCTAGGTAACATATTTAAGTGATTGACGATACAAATTAACAGGTTATGTAAACGCGAGAAAAGCTGTTGCAAATGTGAAATGCTGGTACTTTAACAACCGGCGTAGCTGCTAGAGCGTTGTACGAAACCATGCAAACGTGCATGCATTGTGTCGTACATGTACCGTATGTCAGTTTGTGGAATGGAGTTCCCTACCTGTTGCACGTAGTCGGTCAATACAGGGACTGTTAATGCTGGTTCTGGATGACGCTAGAGTTGTCGTCCGATGATATCCCATATGTGCTCGCACTGTGTGCTGTGTACAGTAGAAGAACAGTTCTGGGGCGATGACTGTTTGTATCTCCATGACAGCGCACCCTGTCAGCAAGCAGCATTTGTGAAGCAGTGGGTTGTGGAAGACAACATCCCTGACCACCCTCCCCATTCCCAAAACGGCTCTGAGCACTATGGGACTCAACTGCTGAGGTCATTAGTCCCCTAGAACTTAGAACTAGTTAAACCTAACTAACCTAAGGATATCACAAACATCCATGCCCGAGGCAGGATTCGAACCTGCGACCGTAGCGGTCTTGCGGTTCCAGACTGCAGCGCCTTTAAACGCACGGCCACTTCGACCGGCTCCCCATTCTCGATCTAAACCCAATGGAACAGTTTCGGGACGAGTTAGAACGTTGACTTCGCTCCAGAATCCAGCGTCAGAGATCACTACCGTCTCTTATTTGGTCTCCTGGAGAAAAATGGTCTATCATTCATCTGCGAACATTCAGACACGTTACTGAAAGTGTCCCCATCAGAGTTGAGACCCATATTAATGTCCCCGAACAGGTGTCCCGATACTTTTTGATGAGACAGTCTAATTGTATTGTTACCTGTTCCATATGTAATTGAAATTTTGAATGAGATCTCATGGAAATGATGGGAACTACGATCTGATCATGTACAGAGGAGGCGGTCTGGCAGGAAAAGCAGCAAGAAGCCGCCACAACTCCACAGCGCAGCGGAGCTTGATCAGAATGAGTGCATCTCTACATATCTTTAATGAATACGTACACTACTGGCCATTAAAATTGCTACACCACGCTGATGACGTGCTACAGACGCGAAATTTAACCGACAGGAAGAAGATGCTGTGATATGCAAATGATTAGCTTTTCAGAGCATTCACTCAAGGTTGGCGCCGGTGGCGACACCTACAACGTGCAGACATGAGGAAAGTTTCCAACCGATTTCTCATACACAAATAGCAGTTGACCGGCGTTGCCTGGTGATACGTTGTGATGCCTAGTGTAAGGAGGAGAAATGCGTCCCATCATGTTTCCGACTTTGATAAAGGTCGGATTGTAGCCTATCGCGATTGCGGTTTATCGTATCGCGACATTGCTACTCTCGTTGGTCGAGAGCCAATGACTGTTAGCAGAATATGGAATCGCTGGGTTCAGGAGGGTAATACGGAACGCCGTGCTGGATCCCAACGGCCTCGTATCACTAGCAGCCGAGATGACAGGCATCTTATCCGCATGGCTGTAACGGATCGTGCAGCCACGTCTTGATCCCTGAGTCAACAGATGGGGACGTTTTTCTGAATACAGAAAATGTTCGACTGCTGCCCTGGCCAGCACATTCTCCAGATCTCTCACCAATTGAAAACGTCTGGTCAATGGTGGCCGAGCAACTGACTCGTCACAATACGCCGGTCCCTACTCTTGATGAACTGTGGTATCGTTTGAAGCTGCATGGGCAGTTGTACCTGCACACGGCATCCAAGCTCTGTTTGACTCAATGCCCAGGCGTATCAATGGCGTTATTACGGCCAGAGGTGGTTACTCTGGGTACTGATTTCTCAGGATCTATGCACCCAAACTGCGTGAAAATGTAATCACATGACAGTTCTAGTATAATATATTTGTCCAATGAATACCCGTTTATCATCTGCAATTCTTCTTGGTGTAGCAATTTTAATGGCCAGTAGTGTATTTAAGTTCCCCACCACGTTTCTCTGTCTCTAGGCGAAGACTAATTTCAGGAACTACAATAGGGACTATAATACGGTTTTCACTAAGAGACCCATTCTAGAGGAAGGTTTATGTATATTGCCACCTATTATAATCAAGTCCTCCACCCACGCGAATCTGGGGGGAGGGGAAGGAATTGCTAGTGTAAATTATTCATGAATAATGTGCTTCTACGCTACGTTTTACAAAGACTAACAGATACTTCTATCATGAACGGTCAGTGAAGAATTGCATCATTCTCAGAAAGATAAACTCATTCGATAAACACATAAAGGTATTGTTGATTTTAGCAGTGGTCTAACACAGGAAACATCTACAGTAAGGTGTAGGAGCCTTTTAGATTAATATTGATGTAACTTTCGATATCGTTTTACAATGTAATTATTTGACCACTCCATGTGTTTCCAATTCAATAGTTACACCTACGTATTTTAATATGTCAAGTATACTGCTACGGTGAGAAAACCTGCATATGGGTTGTACCTTCAAAATTGTGACAGTACCTACTGCGTTTGCACTTAACTCGCGTTAGGAGCGCCACCATACGTTGATTTTTCTCACGCTGTTATATGTATCGCAACAATCTGTTAAGTAGTAGTAGTAGTAGTAGTAGTAGCACACGGTGATTGAGAAGGTACGCCGTTTTTCGACTTTTTACAATAACTTTATTATGGCTGAGCACTATAGGACTTAACTTCTGAGGTCATCAGTCCCCTAGAACTTAGAACCACTTAAACCTAACTAGCCTAAGGACAACACACACATCAATGCCCGAGGCAGGAATCGAACCTGCGACCGTAGCAGTCGCGCGGTTCCGGACTGGAGCGCCTAGAACCGCTCGGCAAACACAGACGTGTTATTCAGTCCTTGAAGTTTCATGCGATGTGTAGCACTTGCATCTGAAAAGACAACATCACTAAGATGAGCTTCGCCTTTATCGGAGCACTCATGTAGACGAACTATGAACCTTGCACACAAAGCGTTCTCCAGGACAGCAACAAGAATACCGGTTTCTTCTCTACGGATGTTGGTTTCCAGCGCCTGGAGGTCTGCACGGCGATTTTCGAACGCCCTGGACCGAAGGTACCCACAAAAGAAAAAATTGGGAGCCGCCAGATAGGATAAAAGTGCGGGCAACGCCACATCACCAGATCGGGAGATGAGACGCCAAGGAAACCGTTCACGAAGTCCGTCCATTGATAGACGAGCGACGAACGCAGTTTCACCGTCCTGTTGATATCATCTGATTGGACGGGGTTGCTATTGTAGCGCAGGGAAAATAAAATTTGGAATCACGGACACATATCACTCGGAAGGCACAGTACGTGTTGCACCATTGTTGTCCCGAAAGAAATATGGACTGGCGATCCCAGCTGTAGCGAGTCCACATCAAACCGTTAATCTCGGGCTGCGTAGCGCCTCTTCATGGACTTGCTGTGGATTCACAGTACCCCAAAAACGCCAGTTTTGCTTGTTAACTGAAGTGTCCCTCGTCAGTCAATGTCAGGTAGTCAACAATTCCTGCATTAGCAGTTCACATTTCCAGAAACGTATCACAAAACCGGACATGTGTGACCTTGTTGGTGGGCCTTAAGCGTTGCACTACCTGTGTCTTGTGGAACCGTGCATGCAAATCTAGGTGTATAGTGCGTCGTACGGTACCGTAGCTCATGTTTAGTGTCTGCGATTTGCGGTGGAGCGATCGTCGAGGTCCAGCTGAACTGATGCCCGTACACGATCAATGTTTTCCCCGTGTCCTCACATTTCGCGATTGTTCAAGAGATTTGGCATCACGCACTTAGCCACACCTCCGCCACTGAGCTATCCAAAGCCGTGTGGTATGGCCATCTGGGAGGTGACATCGTTGGTTTAATCTGCAGAAAACTCGTTGGGTCGTTACTATTGGCTTCGTTTCAGTGTGAAGCTCTACCAGCTGGACATGGCCTTGCGCATTCCAATTCACCATCGCAACTGAACTTCCCACTCCCTCGCAATGCTGCTAGCATGTAACCGACTACCTCTGCACACACCCGCAGTCACAATGACCAACTGAAAAGAATCGTTCTTTCTGACTCACCCTGTAGTTCTGCGTTTGGCCTTAGACGTGCCAATCGGGTCCGACCGACCGCCGTGTCATCCTTTGCCAAAGACGTCACTGGATGCGGTACGGAGGGGCCTGTGGTCAGCATACCGCTCTCCCGGTCTTTGTTTGGTTTGTTGCCCTTGGAACCACTACTAATCGAGTAAGTGGCTCCTCAGTTGGCCTTACAAGTCTGAGTGGATCCCGTACCAGGCCTCCTGCCAAGGAAAAATCCCTGCCAGTACCAGGAATCGAACCTGGGTCCTCCATATAGCAACTACGGAGGAAGGCTTGCTGGAAGCACAGCCATTTTTGGTGGGACGTAGTGTGATAGTGCTCGAGGGAGCGAAATTAGATAACTACTAATAGTAATGAAATAAGGTATTCATTTCGAAATAAAAGAATAGCTTACTGACGAAATGACTTCTTTTAAGAAAGTGAATTATTTTCCAAAATGTAATCCTGTTTTAAGAATTGGACTGGTTCAAGTTGCCTATTTTGTAATAGTCTTGTGCTACTTTCGTCGCAAACTGCGACTGTACTGTGTGCGTGCGTGTGTGTGTGTGTGTGTGTGTGTGTGTGTGCAGCGATAGCCATCAAATCAGGTAATTAGGAAAGTGGTAGCGGTTTCGTCCGGAAGGTATTTGGTGAAAGTTCAGCCTGCATTAGTAGCCGCCTGCGTCTCCAAACGGGTTTCAGCCGGCACCTTGACACTAAATCACGGCCGTGGCATTAAATAAGGTCGTCGCTGACTCAACAAACTTGTCAACTGCGCCGTTGAAGCGAAATCTACTTGCTTACGGTCTCTCCTGAATAGTACTAACAATAATAGAGAAAGAACAAAGTAATATTCGAAATTTAAGGCAGCAGTACTTGTACTATAACAGTACGTACAGCTGACATAACAAACCTGCTCTCTACTCTATTGCGGGTTACAGGTTGTTGTTGTTGTTGTTGTTGTTGTTATTGTTGTTGTTGTGCCGGCCGGGGTAGCCGAGCGGTTCTAGGCGCTACAGTTTGGAACCGCGCGACCGCTACGGTCGCAGGTTCAAATCCTGCCTCTGGCATGGATGTTTGTGATGCCCTTAGGTTAGTTAGGTTTAAGTAGTTCTAAGTTCTAGGGGACTGATGGCCTCAGAAGTTAAGTCCCATAGTGCTCAGAGCCATTTGAACCATTTGTTGTTGTTGTGGTCTTCAGTCCAGAGACTGGTTTGATGCAGCTCTCCATGCTACTCTATCCTGTGCAAGCTTCTTCATCTCCGAGTAAGTACTGCAAACTACATCCTTTGAATCTGTTTAATTTATTCATCTCTTGATCTCCCTCTACCATTTTTACCCTCCATGCTTCCCTCCATCACTAAATTGGTGATCCCCTGATACCGCAGAACGTGTCCTACTAACCGATTCCTTCTTCAAGTCAAGTTGTGCCACAAATTCCTCTTCTCCCCAATTCTATTCAGTACCTCCTCATTAGTTACGTGATCTAGCCATCTAACCTTCAGCATTCTTCTGTAGCGCCACATTTCGAAAGCTTCTATTCTCTTCTTGTCTAAACTATTAATCGTCCATGTTTCACATCCATACATGGCTGCACTCCATACAAATACTTTTAGGAAAGACTTCCTGACACTTAAATTTATACTCGATGTTAACAAATTTCTCTTCTTCAGAAACGCTTTCCTTGCCACAGCCAGTCTACATTTTATATCCTCTCTACTTCGACAATCATCGGTTATTTTGCTCCCCAAATAGCAGAACTCATGTACTACTTTAATTGTCTCATTTCCTAATCTAATCCCTCAGCATCACCCGAGTTTATTCGACTACATTCCATTATCCTCGTTTTGATTTTGTTGATGTTCATCTTATATCCGCCTTTCAAGACACTGTCCATTCCGTTCAGCTGCTCTTCCAGGTCCTTTGTTGTCTCTGATAGAATTACAGTGTCATCGGCAAACCTAAAACTTTTTATTTCTTCTCCATGGATTTTAATTCCTTACAGGTAGCGAATGAACTAATCATAGGCTAGGTGAAAAATTCCACCGAATGAACTGCTTAGCAAAGTCTTCGAAACTTTGGCATATGATGCTAAAAGTCTTTCGGCGAAATGTATGATTGGAGTTGTAGGATTAAAGAAGACGCACCGGCATTGACGGGTACTGATTGTTTCTGATCCTTGCCATCTTCGTCTAAAAGACTAAAAATTGTTCGTGTCGAGATCCTCGAAAGTTTAATTGACACTCTTCTTTCTCCTGGCCTTGTCTCGTATGTTACGGGTCAGCAAGTTAATCTGGATTTGGCAGAGGTACAGAATAGCCGGATGGCTTCCGGACCCCCACCCCATTCCCTCCCGAGCAGAAACTGTGTACGCCATCTATTTACGTCTTGTGTTAGCCATGTGAAAGTGTTAGAACCTATTTGAAATGTCTGCGAATTTTGTAACTAGTGTGGCACGTGGGTACCAGCCCGATAATCACTTATTCGGATGTGGGAAATCCTCAGGTCGTCACGTTAATGTGACTTGATTGCATACTTGCGTACATATGAAAATTCATCACAAAGTACCCTATTAACTTCACGGAAACCTCACCTCGACGTATTTACTCGTTTCAGTATACAGGGCTACTATAAATGATCCTTTTGTTTTCAGTGTTTTATATTTTACATAGTATTACATGCACGTATGTTATTGACGCCTGGATAAAACCGCGTATTGCCGGCCGAAGTGGCCGTGCGGTTAAAGGCGCTGCAGTCTGGAACCGCAAGACCGCTACGGTCGCAGGTTCGAATCCTGCCTCGGGCATGGATGTTTGTGATGTCCTTAGGTTAGTTAGGTTTAAGTAGTTCTAAGTTCTAGGGGACTAATGACCTCAGCAGTTGAGTCCCATAGTGCTCAGAGCCATTTGAACCAACCAAAACCGCGTATTCACGGAGTTTCCATTGTGCACACCAGTTGGTGTTACACGAGTGCAACGCCTTGAGAAAACTGTGACAAAGCAAGAAAAGAGTTTGTGGGTTGTAATATGCGAGATGTTTATCGTTACAACAGTGCAGCGCTCATTCAGGAGGAATTATGGGAAAGAAACACAATGTAAGCAGAGCAGCGTGCATTGTTATCGACAATAAAGCAACAGATGAAGCCACAAACTTGGAAAAGCCGCAGCGTTTGTGGAAGATCGTCTGTAGCACTGCCGTATCATAACGCTCGTCAGTTGAACTTTAGTCTTCACGGAGAGGTCTTGCATACGTACATCATAACGGTCACTGTTGCTGTTAAACGAGACGTCGTTACGGGGTTCTTAGAACTGTGCAAGGAATTCAAAGGTTTGTGGGGTATTTCTGACAAGCGGTATTGTAACAAGGATGCCAGAAACCAGCGACTACAAATCCTTGCTGATAAACTGTAGCCGGTGGTATATTTATAACGAAATACGTTACAGTTTTCACCTCATTAGAAAGCAGGATAATTGACACAACGCCCTCAACGAAGGACGATGTCCCAAAAATAAGTTAATATGGTTCTAATCCAGGGATTCCGAACAAGATTTGTGGGAGCTTTCCCTAGGTTGTAAGGCTAATGCCAGAACTGGAAGGCCCCCAGCGACTCTTTAACGGACCAGATCTGAACAGTGGCACGGGTCAGACTCCCAGCACAAACGTCGATATCGGACTGTCAGTAAGGAATATTCCCTCCTAATGCACTAATGCGCATTTTACACCTCTTCTCCATGCTCTCAAACTGTTGCATCTTAAAGGCAAATGTTAGTCTTGTTTACCTGCTTTGGACTGCCTTAACAGGTGTGACGTGTTAATGGTCCAAGAAATTTTGCCGCTGTACTCGATAATGGCATAAAAGCAGAAATCTAGGTAGGAAAGAAGATAAATACGCTAACACACAGTCAAATGTCGGTTTATTCTTTCAAAAAATATTGCATAACTGTGGCTCAATACCATCGATAACTTTCGTTGAAGAGTCATTGATGGATATATCCCACCGCTCCCTCAAGGTGAGTTTCAGTTCTTGCATGGTTCAGGAAGGAGGTGTTAGTTGAGAAATACGTCTACCAAGAGCATCCCATGCACGCTCTATAGGGTTTAGGTGTGGGGAGTATACAGGCCATTCCATACGTTAAATATCTTCACCTCCTAATGTGTCCGAAACCTCAGCGGTCTTATGAGGGCAGACACTGTCGTCCATAAACAGAAAGTCAGGACCTACCGCAGCCCTTAACAGATGTACACGATACAGATTAACGTAAATCATCCAGAATACTCTCCATGCAATACTGCTGTGCTGTACCGGTACCTCGCGCAAAGATATGCAGCGGTATTCGGCCATTGTACATAACGCCTGCCCTCACTACAACGCCAGGCCATACCGATGATGTTGATGAATATTCTATAATGTTTAACGTGTTCTCCTCTCTCTCTCCACACGAACTGGTGATCAGAACGTCACTCTGGACCATCGTTGGTCCTAACAACATGCTATCTACACCAACGAGCCGGCCGGAGTGGCCGAGCGGTTCTAGGCGCTTCAGTCTGGAACCGCGCGACCGCTACGGCCGCAGGTTCGAATCCTGCCTCGGGCATGGATGTGTGTGATGTCCTTAGGTTAGGTAGGTTTAAGTAGTTCTAAGTTTTAGGGGACTGATGACCTCAGAAGTTAAGTCCCATAGTGCTCAGAGCCATTTGAGCCGTACACCAACGAACACTTTCTCGAAGATGTCGTGATTGAAGGGTGATAGATTTAACAGGCCTCCGAGAATATAAACCAGCCTGCTTTAATCATCGCGAAATGGTTCTGGCAGAGCGGTTGCAAGGTCTACAGCGATCCGCCTACGAGGGAGATATCTGTTCCTTTTCGGCACTAGGGCTACGAATCGATCCTCTTGCGGTGTGATGGTTTGTCTAGGACCACCGGTGTACTGTCGCACAGCATTTCCACCTTCAGTGGGCTTATTTAAATAGCTAGATGACACTGTGGCCCACTACTGTGGCCACAGTCGTGACACTTAGGCCAGCTTCAAGCCGCCTAACTGCTCGTCCACGGTCGTAACCACTGAAATGATATCTTGCAGTCATTTCGCCGTACGTCACGGAATGTCGCACTAATCGGTTCCACAACCTTCGTCAAACACCGTACTGCATGAACTATCTAACGCATACAGAGTGTACGTGCAAAGACTTCACTGCAGGTAACACGTCTCGCCCTCTACATTTCCTTCTACCACCACTGATCGCGTGTTCCGTAGTAGTTGTCGGCTGTTCCACAACAGTTAGCACTTGTTCGGTAGCAAGTGTCAGTTACTGCTTAGCAATTATCAAGGAAGTGTTATAGGCCCTTTGCTGTTCATTATCTATATAAACGATTTGGGAGACAATCTGAGCAACCGTCTTAGGTTGTTTGCAGATGACGCTGTCGTTTATAGACTAATAAAATCATCAGAAGGTCAAAACAATTTCCAAAACGATTTGGAAAAGATATCTGAATGGTGCGAAAATTGGCAGTTGACCCTAAATAACGAAAAGTGTGAGGTCATCCACATGAGTGCTAAAAGGAATTAGTTAAACTTCGGGTACACGATAAATCAGTCTAATCTAAAAGCCGTAAATTCAACTAAATACTTAGGTATTACAGTTACGAACAACTTAAATTGGAAGTAACACATATAAAATGTTGTGGGGAAGGCTAACCAAAGACTGCCTTTTATTGGCAGGACACTTGCAAAATGTAACAGATCTACTAAGGAGACTGCCTGCACTACGCTTTTCCGTCCTCTTTAAGAACACTGCTGCGCAGTGTGAGATCCTTAAGAGATAGGACTGACGGAGTATATCGAAAAAGTTCAAAGAAGAGCAGCACGTTTTGTATTATCGCGAAATATGGGAGAGAGCGTCACAGAAATGATACAGGATTTGGGCTGGATATCATTAAAAGAAAGGCGTTTTTCGTTGCGACGGAATCTTATCACGAAATTCGATTCACTAACTTTCTCCTCCGAGTGCGAAAATATTTTGTTGACACCGACCTACATATGGAGAAACGATCACCACGATAAAATAAGGGAAATCAGAGCTCGTACGGAAAGATATAGGTGTTCGTTCTTTCCTCGCGCTATACGAGATTGGAATAACAGAGAATTGTGAAGGTGGTTCGATGAACCCTCTGCCAGGTACTTAAATGTGATTTGCAGAGTATCCATGTAGATGAATAAGTGTAATAATAATAATAATTTAGCATTTTCAGATGACTTAGCGATTATAACTGTTGTGGATTGGCAGGAGAGCCAACCCGTATGAAAAGAGGAAGCCGAAAGGCACGCGTTTAAGCTCACGCAGGCTGGCGTGAGGTCTGGAACAGGACAAGGAAATCAGAACCCAGAAAAACGGACGCAGATGGTGGTAATACTTGTCTGTACATTCTTTACAATATCAATAGCAACTGATAATGGCGCCTGGCTAGGTCGTAGCAAATGACGTAGCTGAAGGCTATGCTAACTATCGTCTCGGCAAATGAGAGCGTATTTTGTCAGGAAACCATCGCTAGCAAAGTTGGTTGTACAACTGGGGCGAGTGCTAGGAAGTCTCTCTAGACCTGCCGTGTGGCGGCGCTCGGTCTGCAATCACTGATAGTGGCGACACGCGGGTCCGACGTATACTAACGGACCGCGGCCGATTTAAAGGCTACCACCTAGCAAGTGTGGTGTCTGGCGGTGACACCACATTCCTCCCCCGCAAATCGGCGCATGGTTGTGGCATAAGACTTCCGCCCGCAGTGGGGAGGACCCCACGTTAGGTATGCGACGAGGTGCGGAGCCTAACAACAGGCGAGGCTGTGCCACCCGCACCCTGCCATTCGGTCCGAGGGGAGCTAGGAAACGCCTGAAAACCTGCTCCAGGGTGCAGGCCAACATGCGGTGTATGCGCCCGCAGAGAGACAGGAGGGGCCGAAGGGTCGACCTCCATCGGGCCGGGGCACCCGACGGGCGAAGACGACATATGGTCCAGAGCAGGCAAGAGGTCCATGTCGGAGGACAACTGGTCACGGGAAGCGATCGGCGGCGCGTGACCCAGGGAGGCGCCCGGCGGTTGCCGCGACGCGTCCACTGCGGGCGTCGCCGGCGGGAGAACAGGCGGCGGCGGCGGCGCGTCGTCATGGGGCAAAATGGAAGGCAGCGTAGGTAACACCTGGGGCTGAGGCGAGCCAGTAGATGGGTCCCCCGAGCGCTGACCGGGCGACACCGTCGCTGAAAGCAGACGGGGAGCGGCAGATCCCGTGCGACGACAGAGGCGCAGCTGGTTGAGATGCCGGCGCACCTCACCAGAGACCCCCAAAACCAGATACATAGCGCAGCCGAGGCAGCGAAGAATGCGCCCTTCCAGCCAACGCCGTGAACCTCGATAGTGACGATAGTAGACAATGTCGCCTGGAGCAAAAGCAGGCGTCTGCCGCTGCACAGGAACCTGATGCGGCGGATGTAGCAAAGGCATCAAGGTTCAATGAGGACGACCGTGGAGCAACTCAGCTGGCGAGCGACCATCTCGGGGCTGAGAGCGATACGAGGACAAAAAGAGCAATAACGCGTCCTCCCGAGAATGCGACTCTTAACTTCAACATCTGTGACTTGAAAGTCCGGACCAATCGTTCAGGGGCACCGTTTGAGTGTGGCAAAAACGGCGCGGTTGTCAGATGTTGAATACCATTGGCCTTGCAGAATGACTGAAATTCTGTGGACATGAATTGTGGGCCATTGTCGGAAACAAGAGTCTGTGGAAGACCTTCAATGCAAAAGATAGCATATTACGCTTGGATGGTGGCAGATGACATCGTGGAAGACATCTGGACAACGAAAGGAAAATTACTGAATGAATCTACCACAACCAACCATCGAGCATTCCAGAATGGACCAGCAAAATCGATGTTTAAGCGTTGCCAAGGGCAAGTGGCTTTTGGCCATGCAAAGAATTTCCGCGGCGGTGCGGATTGTTGTTCGGCACACGCCATGCAAGAAGAGCACATATTAGTAATCGCAGCATCGATTCCGAACCAAGTACAGTGCTGACGAGCAAGTTGTTTTGTTCTCACTATACCCCAATGTCCTTGGTGGAGAAGCCGTAAGACAGAGGCCTGTAACGAACGTGGGACCACGACCCTGGACTGATCATTATCAGAACGCAACAGCAAAACACCACGTCGTACAAAAAGTCTCTCCTTGTGAGCAAAAAATTGGCGAACCAACGGATCCCCGATCCGTGACTTTGACAAGGGCCATTGCGTAGCAACAAAACACAGAACGGTAGCAAGGACAGGGTCAGCAGCTGTGGCTGTAGCGACACGACGAAAATCAATCGGAAACGATTCGACCACGTCATCGGTTTCCGCATCAATGAACAGGCAAGCAAGTTCGGAGGAATCGAATGCTCTATCCTCAGCAACAGGCAAACGTGACAACGCATCGGCGTTTCCGTGCTTGGTGGACCGATACAAGATATCGTAGCGGTACTGCGAGAGGAAAATAGACCAGCGAATGAATTTCTGCGCTGTACGCGGAGGTACAGGCTTGTTCGGATGAAAAAGTGATGTCAAAGGTTTGTGGTCTGTAATGATGGTAAAGTGACGACCATACAAGAAATCATGAAACTTAGTAACACCAAATACGAGAGCCAATGCTTCTTTCTCGATCTGTGAATAATTTCTTTGCGCAGACGAGAGCAATTTGGACGCAAAGGCAGTAGGGCGATCGTGCGATCCATCTGTGTGCGCAAACACAGCACCGATCCCGAAATCCGATGCATCCACCATCAACAAAAGGAGCTTCTGGGGATCGAACGGCGTAAGGCAAGTATTGGAAAGCAACGCCGATTTCAACTGGAGAAAGGCGCGTTCGCATTCCGTCGTCCAGACGAACGGAACACCTTTACGGCGTAAGCGATGAAGCGGAGCTGAAAGGGAAGAGGCGTGGCGCACATAGCGATGATAATAACTGATTTTTCCCAGCACACTCTGTAGCTGCTTCAAATTCTGCGCCGAAGGCAAGTCTTGTATGGCACGAAGGTGCTCGGGACTGGGATGTATGCCTTGGGCATTGAGTACATGTCCCAGGTAGGGTAAGTCACGAGCAAAAAACACACATTTGTCCTTCCGCAAGCGAAGACCATTTTGTCGCAAGACCTGAAATAATGTTCTGAGATTGGCTAAATGTTCTTCTTCCATCTGTCCGGAGATCACAATATCGTCCAGATAGTTTGCTGCAGTAGGGACCGACGCACAAACTATTTGCAGATATTGCTGAAACAATGCAGGGGCGGATGCACACCCGAATGGCAGTCATTTGAACTGGTACAAACCAAGATGCGTGTTAACCACCAAAAAGCGCTGGGAGTCTTCATCCACCGGTATTTGCAAGTACGCATCTGCTAGGTACAACTTCGAAAAATATTTACCCGGGCACAGTTTGTCAAAAAGATCTTCCGGGTGGGGTAAAGGAAAAGTTGCAATCACTAGTTATGGATTCACTGTTGCCTTGAAGTCCACACAAAGTCTCAATTTTCCGGAAAGTTTTGGCAAAATTACTAACGGTGATACCCAGAGAGAAGCCTGCACATGTTCAATCACATCTTGTGATTCCAAATCGTTTAATGTTCTTGCGACCTCATCACGCAATGCGTGGGGAACATTGCGCGCTCTGAAAAATTTCGATTGCACGTTTACTTTCATTTCCAAATGTGCTTTATAGTTCGTAGCGCAACCAAGGCCCGGTGCATAAATGTCTGCAAACTCTTCACATAGACGAGAAACACTGTCTGAAGGCACAGTCTGGTTCACTGATAGGACCTGATTTACTATAGACAAGTTAACCAACTGAAATAAATCGAAACCAAACAAGTTCACTATGGAAGAAGAATGAAGGACGTACAATGACAAGTTTTGTTTGTCCTTTGTATGTTGCAAGAAGGCTGTACTGTCCTAACACAGGGATCGCTTGTCCTGAATAACTACTTACCATTTGCGGCACGCAACGGAGGTGTGCCCAGCTGTTTGTACGTGTCGTGATCGATCAGTGAAACTGCAGCTCCGGTATCGAGCTGGAATGGTATCACTTTGCCGTTAATGTCCAAGTCTACAAAATGTTTATTGTCCTGCTGACGACAAGAGTGACTGTCTCGTGCAATGTGAACTGACACTGGTACAAAATCACTTGTGACATGACGGGATTTCCGTCGATGTCGACGCACACTATTTGTGGGACGAACACAGTCACTGTTAGAGAGAGTGGCACTGAGCGGAGTGGAATGAACTACATGAATTTCCATGGGCGAAGGTTCACGAGCCTGAGTATCCTTGGTTCGAATTCGGCGCGAAGCAAAGGGCCTGGAATGGTTGTGAGTGTCCGATCTGAGCTTTTTCTGGCAAACACTCTGAACATGTCCTTTTTTATTACAGAAAAAGCAAATAGCTTGGCGTGACGGGCAATTCTCATGTGAATGTCTAGTAGCACACCGCGGGCATGATTTTAGCACTGCATTTGCTTGCCTGCGCAGCACACATGGCTTAGAGCCAGGCGGCCGTTGCGCGGCCGGGCGCGAGGGCTGTTTACTGCTCCGTGCTGCTCGCCCGGCGGGCCGGTTAACGTGACACACGGCTGGGGAAGTTTCAAATGATTTCTGAGCAAAGTCAAGTGTGTCCTGCCGATCCAATATGTCCATTACTTGTTCAAGGGAGGGATTGACTGGTTTCAAAATTAGTTCCCTTATACGAACATCAGAAACGTTCTGTGCAATTGCATCACGTACCATAGTATCTGAATAAGGGAGTCCACATTGACACTCAACACAATCCCTAGTAAGGCCTTGCAAGGTTGCAACCCACTCCCGATTAGTTTGACCGGTCGTACGTTTTGTACGAAAGAAGGTATACCTTTTTGCAACTACATTGACTGATTCTTTGAAATATGCATCTAATGCAGACAAAATTTCGTCGCAGGGCAGAGTTGCTACGTCGTGTCGGGGAAATAATTTCACTATCACACGGTACGTTTGGACGCCTATGGAGGAAAGGAGAAAAGGCTGCCAATCATTACCTTGAATTCTGTAGGCGGCGAGATGGAATCCAAATTGGCGTGACCACTCCGTCCAGCTTTCCAGTGCAGCATCAAAAGGACGAAAAGTTGGTGCAACAGCGTGTTGTGGCTACGTTAGCGGTGGAGCGGCGGCCGCCGCATCGTTTTGCATCGCACGTTGACCCTGGACGAGCTGTCCAAGGGCATCCAGTAAGGCCTGCGTCTGCTGATTCTGCAAGCGATAAAATTCGGACAGTACATCTGGAGATTGTGGCGAAGCCATGACACAAGTAAATCAGGGTAATATCGATAAGAACGCGGAAAACCTCGTCGCCAAAATGTTGTGGATTGGCAGGAGAGCCAACCCGTATGAAAAGAGGAAGCCGAAAGGCAAGCGTTTAAGCTCACGCAGGCTGGCGTGAGGTCTGGAACAGGACAAGGAAATCAGAACCCAGAAAAACGGACGCAGATGGTGGTAATGCTTAACTTTAATCCATTAATGTTGAACGTCGCTCTTGTCTGTACATTCTTTACAATATCAATAGCAACTGATAATGGCGCCTTGCTAGGTCGTAGCAAATGATGTAGCTGAAGGCTATGCTAACTATCGTCTCGGCAAATGAGAGCGTATTTTGTCAGGGAACCATCGCTAGCAAAGTTGGTTGTACAACTGGGGCGAGTGCTAGGAAGTCTCTCTAGACCTGCCGTGTGGCGGCGCTCGGTCTGCAATCACTGATAGTGGCGACACGCGGGTCCGACGTATACTAACGGACCGCGGCCGATTTAAAGGCTACCACCTAGCAAGTGTGGTGTCTGGCGGTGACACCACAATAACCGACTGTGAAGAAACAACAATAAAACAAATCGGGACCCTCAAAGAATGTGCAGAGAAGGTTGATCTGCAAATATCCTTCGAGAAGGCTGAATTCACGGTTCCAAGATAGATACTGAAACTAAAACAAACTATGGTGAAATCAATGAGTCAAACACTTTAAGTATCTCGGTGAAATCACCAAACCAGAAGGACTTGAAAAAAATAGCACAAAAACGCAGATTGCAAAAAATCAAGAAAGATTCCGGACTTGTTTCAGATTTGTATAACAAAAATGCCTGTCAAAAGGCACTAAAATCAGACACTACAACACAGTAATCAAACCGACAGTCACACATCCAAGTGAAACACTCTCACCAAATCGAAAACTAGATTTACAAGAAATTAAGAACGTAGGGAGAAAGATTATTAGAAAAATTCTGGGAAAACGACACACACAAGATGGATAAGTATTACAAACCATCGAGACAACAGGAAAAGGATCAAATATTGAAATTGACATCAGAAGGATACGAATGAAGTTCTATGGACACCTTGACATATTACCTGGAAACCGACTAACTAAACGTTTGTCGGCAGCACCTGAGAGATTTACATCAAATAAATTAACAAACAACGGAGCTGATCCCCCTTGGTACACAAAACGGGTCAAAAGATTGTTGCAGAAATAACGAAAAAACCCGCCAAATTTAAATGGAAGCAATATCTCCAAGATTGCCGATATTTTACAGAAGCTCGAAATTTAGGGCGAACTTCAATACGAGATGCTTATAACAATTTCCATAGCGAAACTTTCTCTCGAAACCTGGTAGAAAATCCAAAGAGATTCTGGTCGTATGTGAAGTATGTTAGCAGCAAGAAACACTCAATGGCTTCTCTGCTCGATAGCAATGGAGGTACTATCGAAGACATTGCTGCCAAAGCAGCCTTCCAAAATGCCTTCACAAAAGAAGACAAAGTAAATATTCCAGAATTCGAATCAAGAACAGCTGTCAACATGAATAACGTAGAAGTAAATATCCTTGGAGTAGTGAAGCAACTTAAATCACTTAATAAAAGCAAGTCTTCTGGTCCAGACTGTATGTCAATTAGGTTCCTTTCAGAGAATGATGATGCATTAGCTCCATACTTGACAACTACAGGGTTATTACAAATGACTGAAGCGATTTAACAGCTCTACAATAACTTTATTATTTGACATATTTTCACAATGCTTTGCACACACATAAAAAAACTCAAAAAGTTTTTTAGGCATTCAGAAATGTTCGATATATGCCCCTTTAGTGATTCGGCAGACATCAAGCCGATAATCAAGTTCTTCCCACACTCGGCGCAGCATGTCCCCACCAATGAGTTCGAAAGCATCGTTGATGCGAGCTCGCAGTTCTGGCACGTTTCTTGGTAGAGGAGGTTTAAACACTGAATCTTTCACATAACCCCACAGAAAGAAATCGCATGGGGTTAAGTCGGGAGAGCGTGGAGGCCATGACATGAATTGCTGATCATGATCTCCACCACGACCGATCCATCGGTTTTCCAGTCTTCTGTTGGTGAATTGCGAATTTGTTGCACGAATGCGTGAGGATTCTCTACCGACCAGATTCGCACATTGTGTCTGTTCACTTCACCATTAAGAAAAAATGTTGCTTCATCACTGAAAACAAGTTTCGCACTGAAGGCATGCTCTTCCATGAGCTGTTGCAACCGCGCCGAAAATTCAAAGCGTTTGACTTTGTCATTGGGTGTCAGGGCTTGTAGCAATTGTAAACGGTAAGGCTTCTACTTTAGCCTTTTCCGTAAGATTTTGCAAACCGTCGGCTGTGGTACGTTTAGCTCCCTGCTTGCTTTATTCGTCGACTTCCGCGGGCTACGCGTGAAACTTGCCCGCACGCGTTCAACCGTTTCTTCGCTCACTGCAGGCCGACCCGTTGATTTCCCCTTACAGAGGCATCCAGAAGCTTTAAACTGTGCATACCATCGCCGAATGGAGTTAGCAATTGGTGGATCTTTGTTGAACTTCGTCCTGAAGTGTCGTTGCACTGTTATGACTGACTGATGTGAGCGCATTTCAAGAACGACATACGCTTTCTTGGCTTCTGTCGCCATTTTGTCTCACTGTGCTCTCGAGCGCTCTGGCGGCAGAAACCTGAAGTGCGGCTTCAGCCGAACAAAACTTTATGAGTTTTTCTACGTATCTGTAGTGTGTCGTGACCATATGTCAATAAATGGAGCTACAGTGAATTTATGAAATCGCTTCAATCATTTGTAATAGCCCTGTATATACAACCGTACACTCGACGAAAAATCCGTACCCAAAGACCAGAAAGTTGCACAGGTCACACCAATATTCAAGAAAGGTAGTAGGAGTAATCGACTTAATTACAGGCCCATATCGTCAACGTCGATATGCAGCAGGATTTTGGAACATATATTGTGTTCGAACATTATGAATTACCTCTAAGAAAACGGTCTATTGACACACAGTCAACACGGATTTAGAAAACATCGTTCTTGTGAAACACAATTAGCTCTTTACACACACGAAGTGTTGAGTATTATTGACAAGGGATATCAGATCGATTCCGTATTTCTGGATTTCCGGAAGGCTTTCGACACTGTACCACAAGAGCGACCCGTAGAGAATTTGCGTGCTTATGGAATATCGTCTGAGCTATGTGACTGGATTCGTGATTTCCTGTCAGAGGTCACAGTTCATAGTAACTGATGGTAAGTCATCGAGTAAAACAGAAGTGATTCTTGGCGTTCCCCAAAGGTAGTGTTATAGGCCCTTTGCTATTCCTCATTTGTATAAACGAGTTAGGAGACGATCTGAGCAGCCATCTGAGGTTGTTTGCAGATGACGCTGTCGTTTATCGACTAGTAAAGTCATCAGAAGATCAAAACGAATTGCAAAACGATTTAGAAAAGATCTATGTATGGTGCGAAAATTGGCAATTGAGCTGAATAACGAAAATTGTGACGTCATCCACTTGAGAGCTGAAAGACATCCGTTTAACTTCGTTTAGACGATAAATAAGTCAAGTCAAATCTAAGAGCAATAATTTCAACTATATACTTAGGAATTACAATTAGGAACAACTTAAATTAGAAGGAATACCTTGGAAGTGTTGTGGGAAAGGCTAACAAAAAACTGCGTTATTGGCAGAACACTTAGAAAATATGACAGATCTACTAAAGGCAGTGCCTGCACTACCCTTGTCTGCTCTCTCTTAGAATACTGCTGAGCAGTGTGGGATCCTTACCAAATAGGATTGACGGAGTACATCGAGAAAGTTCAAAGAAGGGCAGCACGTTTTGTATTATCAAGAAATAGAGGAGGGAGTGTCACTGAAATGGTACAGGATTGCGAGTGCAAAATTGTAGGGTTCCCCTTAATAGATCACACGTGCACTACACGCAGGAAGCGGCTGCTGGGGCAGCGGAGTACGTGTGACGTGCACATGGGGCTTTTTTAGGTTAGATAACCCCTCCCTTGGGCTCAAAGACGATTTGCCTGTTAAAGCAGCCAGGGTGGCCTCAGAGAATCTTGGTCCTCGCGGATCAGAGATAGAAAAGATTAATACGATTTTAGTAAACTGCAGGAGCATCCAAGGAAAGGTCCCCCAATTAGTATCGCTTACTGAAGGCTATAATGCACAGATAGTATTGGGACCAGAAAGCTGGTTGAAACCAGATGTCAGTGACAACGAAGTCCCAAGTTTAGATTGGTATATTTATCATAAGGATAAGTTAGTCGCCAATGGTGGCGGCGTGTTTATTGCAGTAAAAAAATCGATAAAATCTAGTGACGTTATCACGGATTTCGAATGTGAATTAATCTTCCATAGGCAAGTATGTTCCGAGTAAGGTTTTGAACGGGTGGGAAAGATCCGCCATGGTTTAATAGCCGTGTTAGAAAAGCGCTTCGTATACGAAGAGTACTTCATCTCAGATTCAAGAGAAGAAAAAACCTCGATGACAAAAAAAGCTGAACGAAGCAAAAATGAGCGTGAGGAGAGCAATGAGAGAAGCGTTCAGTCATTTTGAAAGTAAGACGTTGTCAACCGACATGAGTAAAACCCTAAGAGATTTTGGTCGTATGTAAGACCAATAAGTGAGTCAAAATCACCTATTCATTCTCTCAGTGACCACACCGGCACCGAAACAGAAGATAACCGAAGGCCGAAATACTGAATTCGGTATTGCGAATTTGTTTCACTGTGGAAGAGCCTAATACTGTCCCTCCTTTCAATCGTCGTACGAACGTCGAAATGGCAGTTGTTGAGATAACCGACCGCGGAATTGAAAAGCAGTTGCAATTGCTTAGTAGTGGAAAGATGTCAGGACCAGATGAGCTACATATAATATTCTCGTACAGAGATTATGTGTAAGAACTTGCTTCCCTTCTAGCAGTAATTTAACGTAGATCGCTTGAGCAACGAAAGGTACTTAACCACTGGAAAAAAATGCAGGTCATTCCCTTTTTTAAGAAAGGCCTTAAGACAGATCCACACAATTATAGACCTATATCGTTGACGTCAATCTGTTGTAGCACTATGGAATATGTTTTATGCTCAAAAATTATGACATTTTTGGAAAATGAACATATCCTCTATAAAAACCAACATGGATTCCGCAAACAGAGATCTTGCGAAACTCAGTTCGCTCTGTTCCTCCATGAGATCCACAGGCCGGCCGGGGTGGCCGAGCGGTTCTAGGCGCTACAGTCTGGAAACGCCCGACCGCTACAGTCGCAGGTTCGAATCCTGCCTGGGGCATGGATGTGTGTGATGTCCTTAGGTTAGTTAGGTTGAAGTAGTTCTAAGTTCTAGGGGACTGATGACCTTAGAAGTTAAGTCCCATAGTGCTCAGAGCCATTTGAACCATTTTTTTGAGATCCACAGCGCAGTGGACAACGGCGCTCAGACTGATGTCGCGTTCCTTTATTTCAGTAAGACATTTGACACCGTTCCGCATTGCCGTTTAATTAAAAAAAAAAAAAAATACGAACTTACGGAGTATCGGAGCAGACTTGCGATTGTATTCAAGACTTTCGTGCAGATAGAACTCAACACGTCGCTCTTAACTGATCTAAATCGACATATGTAAAGGTAATATCCGGAGTACCACAGGGAAGTGTGATAGGACCGTATATAAATGATCTAGTAGAAAGCGTCGGATGCCCTTTAAGGCTATTCGCAGATGATGCAGTTGTCTATTCCAAAGTAGCAACGCCAGAAGATAGTAAGAATTTGCAGAACGAGTTGCAGAGAACTGATGAATGGTGCAGGCTCTGGCAGTTGACCCTGAACGTATATAAATGTAACATATTGCGCATACATAGAAAAAGAAATCCACTACTGTACAGCTACACTCTTGATGACAAACAGCTGGAGACAGCGTCTGCTGTGAAATATCTAGGCGTAACTATCCAGAGCGATCTTAAGTGGAACGGCCACATGAAACAGATAGTTGGAAAGGCAGTTGTCAGACTCAGATTCAACGAAAAAATCTTAAGGAAATGTAACTCATCCACGAAAGAAGTGGCTTATAAGGCGCTTGTTCGCCCGTTTCTTGAGTATTGTTCATCTATCTGGGAACCCTATCAAGTAGGACTGATAGAGGAGATAGAGAAGATCCAACGAAGAGCGGCGCGTTTCATCACAGGATCGTTTAGCTGGCGAGAGAGCGCTACGGAAATGCTAAACAAACTCCACTGACAGACGTTACAAGAGAGACGTTGTGCATCACGGAGAGATTTACTATTGAATTTTGGGGACAGCTCTTTTCAGGGGGAGTCGGACAACATGTTACTTCCCCCCATATACATCTCATGTATTCGAGAAAAAAGAGCCAATACAGAGGCTTACCGATCATCATTCTTCTCACGCACTATTCGCGAGTGGAACAGGGTTGGAGGGATCAGATAGTGGTACCGAAAGTACCCTCCGCCACACGCCATTAGGTGGCTTGCGGAATATGATGTAGATGTTGATGTAGATCATTAGAACAAAGGCGTTTTTCGTTGCAGCGGAATCTTCTCACAAAATTTTAATCACCAACTTTCTCCTTCGAAGGCGAAAATATTTTTTTGACGGCGACCCACATAGAGAGAAACGATCACCATAATAAAATAAGGAAATTCAAAGCTCGCCCCGAAAGGTATAGGTGTTCGCTTTTTCCGCGCTGTGCGAGATAGGTATAATAGAGAATTATTGTGAAGATTGTTCGATGAACACTCTTCCAGGCACTTAAATGTGATTTGCAGAGTATCCACGTAGATGTAGGTGTAGACGTAGACTATGTGACATCACTAAAGCATCAATACTCTGGATAACTGAAGTTAAGAAGGATTTGACAAAAGCAAAAATGATGTAACAAACGTATCAGACAGGTATACATCCAGAACCAAAATTGGTAAGTTTACTCCAGAAACGGAACCAAAACCATACCGACTAAAGTGGGCCCGAGAAAGAAAGAAGGCCTTCGAGGAGAAAATGAATAAATTTTGGGAAAATAAGAAGAACCCTAAGAAAGATTGAAAACCACCTGCTTATCGTTCTCCAGTGAGAACATTCGCTAATAATAATAATAATAATAATATTATAATAATAGTAATTCCGTATGCCTCAACATCCTGGTACAAATCTTTCAGTAGGACACCACTTAAGTGATCTGCGTGTCTCTAACCTATCCCGGTAATTCTACAGGGTAAAGGAGACCCACAGCTTAACGTGGAAGCCGAGTCATGTTCAGTTTCTGGTGAAACTTCATATCACTGATAGGTGAAGGCTAGATTAAAGGCAGCCTGAAAATTCCGTGGTCCGACTGGCATTCGATTCCATGAACTTTCGGATTCCGGATACGCCCTTTTCCACCATGCTCGACTTTGAATGGATGAAGAAAATACTTTTCACATATAAATTGCTCTTTAGTTTGCAGAATTATTCTCGTCAGCATTCGTCTTTGGGGGGGGGGGGGAAGCGGTAAGTGGTACATTCACAGGAACATCGTGGAAAGAGACCAACGTGGTTGCCGTAAGATTCATTATGTGTGGAGGTATCAAGGTAGCCGGGTGGAGCGTCACATCTTCATTGGTGACTGAAAGAGTACTGTTAACGCTCAGAGGTACAGAAATCCCGTACTGCAGCCATATGTTCAAATACTTTACTTTAACTTTTGAATCTACTTTGAAACGCATCGAGGCTGGCCATACGGCGCTGCACCAGTAACTACAGTCTTTTCATGGTTGTGCTTTTTTATTTTTGTTAACAATAGGAAGTAAATTTTAGTAGTTTTATTCAGAACAGCCCTCTAATATACAGCTTGGCTTTCGCTCTTTGTGAGGTAGCATCTATGATTTGATTATTTAAAGCTTTGTTGTTGTTATAATATGAAGTTGGTTTCTTGTTCTCATATTCTAGAAATTAATTTCGCTAGAAGCAACTCGGTTGAAATTACTGGATAGAATATTAGTTTGTGTTAACTAGAAGATTTATCAGAAAATGTTTTCTTTTAGAAAAGTCAAGTCGCAGCTTGGAAAGTATCTGCTAGTAGAAAAAGTAAAGAATTACAAAGCAGTGAGTATTCAAACAACCAACCAATAGCAATTGCCGACATTTAAGGTAAAATTTTGTTTCTATTTTTGACGTCCGAGTGGTAAAGAGCAAATTGTTGTACACCTATCAATAGCGACAAAAGCTGCAATGTCCTAACTGGCTCCTTGGCTAACAACCAACAATCAGTGGTATCGTACAGCATCTTTAAACCTAAATTCCACGACATTTGTACTGGGCTTGAAGCCGCCACCTGCATTATTTGAAGCCAGTGTGACGCCGCTCTGAACTGTGACTTTTCAAATGAGCACCTGATCCAGACTCTCTTTTAAATGGCAATAACGTTCCTCTGCATCGGGCTACTCCGGTGGATGAATTGTTCATAGGTGAAAAAATCCACCGCATAAACTTGTTAGGGACCTATGTGGAACTGAATCGCATACAGTATATCTGGCGTGCACTGGCGAGATGAACTGCGGTAGGTCAGCTGCCACCGAGAACTCTTACATTGTTCCGTATAGGCTTTTCTTGGAAATGGGAAAAATTTACAGTAAGAAGTGTTCTGCTCTTGTTACATTTCTTGCACACGGGGCGGAGCAAAAGGATACACAGCTAAATTTTCACAACGCATTTCTCTTACATAAAAGAAGACGAAGAAGAAAATGGACGAAACTAGCGACCCAACCTGTATTCATACGAGCAGCGCTAAGTAAGCCTAATTACAGCTGGACGGGCCTGCCGGAGTGGCCGAGCGATTCTAGGCGCTACAATCTGGAACCGCGCGACCGCTACGGTCGCAGGTTCGTATCCTGCCTCGGGCATGGATGTGTGTGATGTCCTTAGGTTAGTTAGGTTTAAGTAGTGCTAAGTTCTAGGGGACTGATGACCACAGATGTTAAGTCCCATAGTGCTCAGAGCCATTTGAACCATTTGAACGGCTGGACAATTTGCCTGCCGTAGGAGTAGTAAACTAGATACACAGATACCTTCCACGTGAAGTAGTCTAATTAGAGAAAACCACATCAAAATTTATGCATTAGCTCTTGAGATAAGATTTCACCTACCGACAGAAACACGCGACGAAGGACTTTATAATATACCGATTGAGATCCCGGCGTTGCTAAGGTATATATTTATTCCAATCTTCTCTTAGAGTGGAATATATACCCCTTATATCTCCTCCTCCCCTCCCCCCCCCCCCTGTCTGTGTACATCTTCTCATGGCCCCTTCTCTCTCCACCTCATTACGTTCATTATAAAAGGGCACTGGTGGTTTTCACCCTCCCCCCTCCCCTCCCCGCCCCTCACCGAATTTCGTTCCATATCATAATTCATATGAGTTCCATATTTGACTGACATCGTTCAATAGTTATAGATTCCACCCATGGCTTTGCACACGTGCGCACATGTAAAATGTATTTCACGTATATCTAACTTATGCCATATGTATTCTACATACATAGGAATTTCACTTCTATCTCTACCAGATATCGCTCTGCAGCTTCATTTCCATCCAGAGTAATGTTTATAGTGTCGTATCTCCTGAAATATGTATTGCACAATGATAGACGTATTTCTAGGTATATTCAACGGCATTTGTGGACAGCGCCTTTTCAATCTATCCCAGGCGAGTTCGATACGATTCATGTCTGGAGAACATGCTGGCCACTCTAGTCGAGCGATGTCGTTATCCTGAAGGAAGTCATTTACAAGAAGTGCACGATGGGGACGCGAATTGTCGTCCATGAAGACAACTGCCTCGCCAGTATGCTGCCCATACGGTTGCACTATCGGTAGGAATATGGCATTCATGTGTCGTACAGCCGTTACGGCGCCTTCCATGACCACCAGCGGCGTACGTCGACCCCAGTAATGTCATACCAAAACAGCAGGGAACCTCCACCTTGCTGCACTCGCTCTACAGTGTGTCTAAGGCGTTCAGACCTCCAGACACGCCTCCGACGATTGTCTGTTTGAAGGCATATGCGACACTCATCCGTGAAGAGGACGTGATGCCAATCCTGAGCGGTCCATTCGGCTTGTTGTTGGGCCCATCTATAGCGTGCTTCATGGTGTAGTGGGTGCAAAGATGGACCTCCCCATGGACGTCGGGAGTGAAGTTGCAGCCTATTGCGCACAGTGTGAGTCGTAACACGACGTCCTGCGGCTGCACGAAAATCGTTATTCAACATGTTGGCGTTGATGTCAGGGTTCCCCCGAGCTATATCCGCAGGTAGCGGTCATCCACTAGAGTAGTAACCCTTGGGCGGCCAGGGCGAGGCATCTCATCGACAGTTCCTGTCTATATGTCCTCCATGTCCGAACAACATCGCTTTGGTTCACTCCGAGACGCCTGGACACTTCCCTTGTTGAGAGCCCTTCCTGGCACAAAGTAACAATGCGGACGCGATCGAACAGTGGTATTGACCGTCTAGGCATGGTTGAACAACAGACAACACGAGCCGTGTACCTCCTTCCTGGTGGAGTGACTGGAACTGATCGGCTGTCGGACCCGCTCCGCCTAACAGACACTACTCATGCATGATTGTTTGCATCTTTGGGCGGGTTTACTGACATCTCTGAACTGTCAAAGGGACTGTGTCCGTAATGTAATATCCACAGTCAACGTCTATCTTCAGGAGTTCTGGGAACCGGGGTGATGAAAAACTTTTTTGATGTGTGTACAACACTCACACAAATTATTAGTAATTTATTAGAACTTGGACGTGGTAAAAACTCTGGTAACAACTAGTGTCCACGCCGGCCACTGTGGCCGAGCGTTTCTAGGCGCTTCAGTCTGGAACCGCGCGACAGCTACGGCCGAAGGTTCGAATTCTGCCTCGGGCATGGATGTGTGTGATGTCCTTAGGTTAGTTAGGTTTAAGTAGTTCTAAGTTCTAGGGGACTAATGACCTCAGCAGTTGAGTCCCATGGTGGTCAGAGCCATTTGAACCTTTTTTTTTTTTTTTTTTTCAAACCGCGTTTCGTGTAAAATGCAAATTAGTTTTTCAACAAAAAAGCAGTTTAATTTTGAAATCTGTCTATAACCGTTAGAAATTCTTACAAATATGTATTAATTCCTGTGATGTATGAATGGATAATGTGTGTTTCTAGGTACCATAGTGTCACGCTCGAATTATCGCAAATGTCTATACGAGTGAATACAAAGATCACTAGGCACTGAAACTTCGTAGGAAAACCTAATTTGTTGTATTCTGATTTGCCTATAATTACAATGTTTGTAAAATTCACGCTTCTCCATAACAATCTGCCTCACACAAAGCTTGATAAACCTTCTTAATGACTGTTCTGCAAAATCAGATTACCCTGAATATAAGTGCAGTGTCGAAAATCTTCACATTCATTAAATATAATGGTTCAAATGGCTCTGAGCACTATGGGACTTAACATCTGAGGTCATCAGTCCCCTAGAACTTAGAACTACCTAAACCTAACTGACCTAAGGACGTCACACACAGCCATGCCCGAGGCAGGATTCGAACCAGGGACCGTAGCGGTCGTGCGGTTCCAGACTGAAGCGCCTAGAACCGCTCGGCCACACCGACCGGTCATTAAATATACATTCCTGAGAGAGTTTATTTTGCGATCGTAAATAAGAGCAATCAGTTTCACGCCTGTGGTTTGGGTTCCACGGATTAGCAGAGCTCATATGCTCTTTGAAAGCTTACCTTCTGACTGCTATCGTTGGTCCATGCTCTTCAAGCGCATCGCTTAAGCTATTCTTGAGATTTTGGTGACGGCAGACGGACATCATCATGTCAAAACTAATGCTAAGCAACGGACTACGTCGCTGCATAAATGGGCTATTGTTGATGACTGCGTCACGTCGTCCTATGTTGTTTGCTCTAAGAGGATATATGGAAAATAATCACTGCACAATTAAGGAAACCAGCCGGCCGGAGTGGCCGAGCGGTTCTAGGCGCTACAGTCTGGAATCGCGCGACCGCTACGGTCGCAGGTTCGAATCCTGCCTCGGGCATGGATGTGTGTGATGTCCTTAGGTTAGATAGGTTTAAGAAGTTCTAAGTTCTAGGGGACCGATGACCGCTGAAGTTAAGTCCCATAGTGCTCAGAGCCAATTAAGGAAACCAGCCAAGGATAATAGCAGCGGCAAACTACGCTGGGACGTCTGGGGCAGTTCCTCCGAGTATAATGTGCTACTGGAAAGAAGAAAAAATCAGGGGAAAATGAGAGAAGATTGAAATTGTAAGGAAAAGAGGAAATATTTAGACGGTCAATACCGCGGTTTGATCGCGTCAGCATTGTTACTTTGTGCCAGGAAGGGTTTCACCAAGGGAAGTGTCCGGATGTCTCGGAGTGAACCAAAGCGATGTTGTTCGGACATGGAGGAGATACAGAGAGACAGGAACTGTCGATGACATGACTCGCTCAGGTCGTCCAAGGGCTACTACTGCAGTGGATGACAGCTACCTGCGGATTTTGGCTCGGAGGAACCCTGACAGCAACGCCACCATGTTGAATAATGCGTTTCGTACAGGCACAGGACGTCGTGTTACTATTCAAACTGTGCGCAGTAGGCTGCATGACGCGCAGCTTCCCTCCCGAAGTCCACGGCGAGGTCCATCTTTGCAACCACGACACCATGCGACGTAGTACAGATGGGCCCAACAACATGCCGAATGGACCGCTCAGGATTGGCATCACATTCTCTTCACCGATGAGTGTCGCATATGCCTTCAACCAGACAATCGTCGGAGACGTGTTTGGAAGCAATCCGGTCAGGCTGAACGCCTTAGACACACTGTCCAGCAAGTGCAGCAAGGTGGAGGTTCCCTGCTGTTTTGGAATGGCATTACGTGGGGCCGACATACGCCGCTGGTGTTCATGGAAGGCGGCGTAATGGCTGTACGATACGTGAATGCCATATTCCGACCGGTAGTGCAACCATATCGGCAGCATACTGGGGAGGCACCCATCTTCATGAACGACAATTCGCGTCCCCATCGTGCACTTCTTGTGAACTACTTTCTTCAGGATATTGACATCGCTCGGCTAGAGTGGGCAGCATGTTCTCCAGACATGAATCCTATCGAACGTGCCGGGGATAGATTGAAAAGATGCTGTCCACAAATGCAGCTGAAGATACCTAGAAATACGTCTATCACTGTACAGCATGTAGTGCAGGAGATACGACGTCGCGCAGCAAGCTGTGAGCAGGCACGGAGCACGGCGAGCACGGTACCAGCACTACCGGCACAGGGCGGAGGGAGGCGAATCGAATGGACAGTCGAGTGGCAGGCGGAAACTTAGCGTGTTCACCACTCATTAAATTAAATCCGCAACCAGCTGCATGAAAACCATTATGTGAATCATTACTGCTACAAATGAAACAAATAAACGAAAACTACACCTACCACAAATGTTATTAACGCATAGTACTACATTTTTCTTAATTTACTCTGCGAGCTGTTATACAAAAAATGAAGTCATGAAGTCATTAAAGTGTGGGAGTCTCGGTTCTCTTTCTCTTTTCCTCCTTAACAATTGCTTCTATTTCGGAGTAACTGTTCTTGTGCATTGTAGATTCTGCTTATAGTTTTCTATTACTAACAAACAGCCATTTCCTGAGGCACTTACTTTGTTTACGAACGTACATGTAACCGAATATTGACATTATTGTAACAGCCTGTTTGTGGACTCGAGGAAATCGAGCGACTCACCGTTACTGCTATTAGACGGCACGGCTGTCACAGCTGACCCTCCCTTATTCGGTAGTATGCGCTTCACTCGAACTGTCGCCACTAAACGGTGCGCGCACATTTCCCTCGCGCCCCACCACGCGAGCAAGATAGTGAGCAGGCATGAGTGCACACGTGAACGAATTGTTACGCCTTGCTATAGGTCTTAAAAACATTATTTTACCTTTTTCAGGTTCCATACGAATAGTATAGCTACAGGGCTTTTGACCCAGGCCCACGAGAAAGTCAGGCTGCGGCGCGTTCGTCACGAAGGTAGGCCGAGCTCGCTCGCTCAACTCAGTAGAAAACTGCGTTTCTACTCCTTTTAACTCGTAACTGGGTTTGTAAGTACAAACAAGAATTGCATCTTCTACTGGATTCCACTATTATGGAATTTTACAGTTATTAGTCCTGCAATGATAGAACGTGCATGGGCCTAGTACTGATTTGTCACGGCTGTACTCCTGTACAATAAAATTAAAATCATGTCAAAATATTAATCAACTGCACGAGGCCCCACATCTTGTATGAAATGAGGACTGTTACGCAGAAGAGACTAAATGCTACAAACAAGCCGTTACACAATTTATGTCGACAATCGATTTTAAATTTTGTTGTGCAAGTAGTAATTAGTAAGACTTTATAATAGCAGATTCCAGTAGAAGACGCAATCCTCGTTGGTACGTACACACCCAGTTGCTAGTTAACAGGTTTAGAAACGCATTTTGTCCACTGAGTCAAGCCAGCGAGCGAGCTCTGGCCTACCTTCGTGACGTACGCGCCGCAGCCTGCCTTTCTCGTGGGCCTCGCATTTGACACTATTACATCACGTACGTTGGTTATGACATCATACACGCGAGTTGCCTACATGCATGGCAGTATAATGGCGTCACAATACAAGAAAAAAATTGGCTGGAATGTCAAAAATCCAAGATTGCGGAAATAGTCAATTTGTACTAGCAGGAAATTTATATAATTACAAGATGGTGGAACAAGCCCAGTTACGATTTGCAACCCTTCTGATGTCACAATAGAATACAGCAGAACCATCCCAGTTCAGAAATATCTGAACAACCTGAGTTGTGTAAAATGAAGCAGGCAATCAGTATGTAGCCCAGAGCCGCCATCTTGGCTATGCTCTCAAGATCAGAAAGATATAAATATTACGTATATTAGCATCACTATCAAAGTGTCTGAATAACCAAAATTATTTATCAGAAACGAGTAAGCCTCATCTGCAACACACAAACTCTCTTGATGCTGATGTCAAGTCTCACAATGTTATTTCCACGTCTAAAACATCCGTATCATTTATCAAAAATATACAACGATACTAACAATTATGGTGTAACTTAAAGTATTTCTACATCTAAAATGTCTGTTTTATTTCTACAAAGATAAATGAAACTACTGATCTAACATATAGGTCAAGGTGCACTCGGCAACAGACAAACTTCGATTTTTGTACCACACTTGTTGCAAGGCACAGTGAAGTTCAAAATTAGATATTTCCACATATAAATTGTTTGTATTATTGTTCTTTAACTGTACAAAGATCACGATAGCTAAAATAACATCCTAATCAGTCAATGCAGTAATAATTAAGTACCTCTTAGGCCTAAATGAAGCTATGTTACTGGTGGTACAAAACCGAACTTTTATTGCTTGATACAGCACCATTTTACAGGGGAGAAGATAATGCAGCATGTACCATATTAAAAATGGGACTTACCTGTAATTATTTTCCACATGTGTAAAAAAAACTGACTTTCAGTTAAGGATGCGGCATTTGCTGATGGCACCTATGGAAAGACTCTCTAAAAGAGTTTACAAACCACATCTACACAATCAGCTACCAGATAATACTAACATCCGTAGCATGTTATCCACCAGTCTCACATCGTTCAACGCTTTAGCACAGCAAAGCGTACTTTATCGTTCGTTCTGGCGAGATCTTTTTTGCTTTGTATCACCCAAACTGCATATTTTGATAATAAGCAAGTATAACTTGCATCAAATTCGATGTATTATCTTCATAAGCACTGCTTGGTTTGTGTATGTCAAAAAACAATGATGGACAAGGTTTCACACAGATCTCTGATCGCAAACGAAAATTCAATCTTTGGACCTAAACAAAATTGTCAGTATTATTCATCAAAATCCGTACACATTTGTTCTATAAGAGTACAAACACATGTTCCACTGCTGATCTAACTTAGGGGGTTAAACACAGTGTGAGGACTGACTTGTGCTGTCACACGGTGGAGACTACATGGCTCTTCTACAAAATAACATACTGAACAGTAGTTTTGATATCTAAATAGAAAACACATTCAGTGACATGGGGCCCCAACGAAATTGTAACAGATTGTCCCCATATATCGCCACGCATTTTATGACAGACAAAACTACAATCATCTGGCCATAACTGTGGTTACTTTGACTTCTTTGGGAGATGGCTCATCTGGACAACAACATATGAAATATTAGTTCACTTTATTACATGAATGATAAAAGAATTTACTTAAGTTGATACAATCCTTTGCCACAAAAAATATTTCAAATGGTTCTAAGCACTATGGGACTTAGGCTCTAACATCTGAGGTCGTCCAGTCCCCTAGACTTAGAACTACTTACACCTAACTAACCTAAGGACACCACACACATCCATGCCCAAGGGAGGATTCGAACCTGCGACCGTAGCAGCAGCGCGGTTTCAGACTGAAGCGCCTAGAACCGGTTGGCCACAGCGGCCGGCCCTTTGCCACGGAGTGCTTGGTAATTTACAACTGTCATTGACTGTTAAAGCATCGATGTACTTATTAACAAACACTTCTCTTGAAGTATTATGTTCAACGTTTACAAATGCACACTTCCGTGTGACACTTGAATAATTCTGTAATCTCACGTGATGATGACTGCTTCAACTGAGGTCATGAACTGGGGCTGAGTATTCCACGCTTGGCTCCATATTGACCTCCGCGTCAGGGCACTGCTGTGCTTCCTCAGCCTCTCCCATTCGTTGTTGCGGATTGCAGCAAGACATCGCGAATGTCTGTGGTATCTACGAGCACTGCCGACTTTCGTGTGGCACCATGATCTCCGGACGTACCACACACATGACATTGGGCAGGTTGTTACCCTATAAGAACTAACTCTAATGAAATTATAACAAACTGACCCGTATATCGCCAAGCATGTGACATGCTGCAGGTTGCTACTCCGTAACAACTAGCCCCTCCCCACCCCCAAGAACACAATTAGCACATTCCCCCATACACAATTATGATGACACCTCCAGTTATGTCTCCTAAAAAATTATCGATTCATCTTAGAGTTTGCTGACTAAGCATACGTTCGCACGTTTGCACTGCCTTCAGATGTCACACACTTGTGTCCCCCATCATACCCCTCTCAGCCTCCTTTCTCGCTGCATCCTCCTCGCCAGTTTGGTCGATTTTGGCAGAAATCATGAAGAACCTCAATTTGCATGGGTGGACAGGGACCTGACTTGCCGTCGTTCTGAACGCAAGTCCAGTGTCTTACTGACATGACATGTCGCTCGTTTCCTATCAGAAAGAATTTGCATCGAAGTATCATACAACCAACTACTTGACGAAACATTTAACATCTCTGAAAGATTAGCCATTGAGCGTAATATATCTAATAAGCGAATTAAAGATGTAGAGCAGCACATTAGTAAGCTTTGCAAGGACGCGAGGCTGACGGAGCCTGTAACTAGACTTAAAGTAACACTGTTATCTGATATACCGCAACATTAATCGCAACCAAATATCTGGTTTTAAGGACTGCCTGTGGCAAAGATCGTCAAAACGAAGCACATAAGTTTTTCACTGATATTTCGTCATGACATTTTTCTTCTGTTTCTCGAACAACTAATGTTGATAAGAACTTTTCTTTCTTTCTTCTTTGTCCTGCTTCAACGCGGGGTCGGCCGTGTTACTATTGATTTGGCAGTGTTAGTTGCAGAGAGTGGCCAGATGCCTGTCCTGCCGCCACCCCGAACCCCCCGGGACGGAATGAGTGTACCCTAGCTGACTGTGTCTAGTGTAAGCCATGGAACAGTGCGAACGTAAGAACTTCATTAAAACACAGATCTACAAAATTGGCGTGCAAGACTCAGCAGAAAAAAACTGAATGCTCCTTTTCCAAGCTAAGAATATTTTTAACAATGCTTACACTCTATGAGTTAGCCGGTTTGGCAGTGCTATGAACAGTGACAGGTTCATTTGACTGGTGAGACCGTGTAACACATACCACGAAAGGCTTTATACAGCATGACTCGAACACGATGTATGTCTTCCAAGAACTTGCTTGAAAAACTTCGACATCCATTTTTCAGGGCAGATATCACGACTCTTCAGTCCACTACATAACTGCCCGTAGAGATCGTGAGGATCAAATTCAGCTCATACAGCAGCTCCTCTTCGCATGTTCCATTCGAAAATGGAGCAGGGAACAGATTTTAATGTATGATTCAATAATAAGTACCCTCTGTCAAGCAATATGCCACGAAAATATTCCCCAGACCATAACGTTCCGTCCTTGTTTGCTTTAACATGTTTCACGCCCTACACGCCAATGGCCATCTGTCCCAGGGAGCATAAAAAGTGATTCATCTGAAGAGGTCACCTGTTGCCACACAGTGGATGTACAGTTACTGTACTGGCGTGCAAATTTCACCCTTCCTCGGTCGGTTATGAGTAGCAGTCATCAAGAGTGCATGAACCAAGCACATTATGTAGAGGCCCAACAGTTGCTGAACAGTCATTGAGGAAACACTGTCACTATAGCTCCTTGGTTCATCTGGGCAGTCAATTGGTCAACTATTGTACGTCTATTCCCCTGCGCATATATCCACAACCATTATTCATCCCTGTCATCTGTGTCCCACAGTACACCACAGTTGCCTCGGCACCGGGTGTGGATAGCGCCGTTTCGTCATGCACAGTATACTTTAACTGTGGCGCCATGTGATCAGTTTGTATGTTTAGCCATCTCAGAAATGCTTCCACCCTTGGCCCGAAAGCCAATGATCATGCTCTTTTGGATGTCAGATGAATTGCTCTGCTTCCACACTATGACTACGACCGCACTGTTTTTCAAATCCCCCTCAATTCTCTGTATATACCCTCCACTGATAGGGCTGCCACTTGCCATCTGTGAGTGGTTCATGCATGTTGATGTCCAACATAGGCGGTGGTCACATTAATGTGACTGAACCATGTATAAACAGTTTGGCCTGCTGGGCTTGTTTGAGGTTGAAACTGCTGCCAAGAGTCAGTTTCCAGCCAGGTTGCGGATTTTATCCGCTCAGGGACTGGGTGTTGTGTTGTCCTCATCATTTTATCATCATTGACATGCAAGGCGCTCAGTGTGGCAGCAACTGAGAGGCTTGCAACTCAGTGGCTGACCATCACCAGGTGGGGGCCCCCAGCAATCAATGCCATACGATCATTTCATTTTCACTGCTACCTGAGTCTTTGTAGCCTTTGATGATGCCTGCAGCATTAGGAAACAAATTGTTAGGCATGAAACCCTGCCTTGGACCGTGGCCTAATGTTGATAAAACGAATTTCACTGAGGTCACAAATACAGTCCAGGAAATGCTGCATTGTTTTTTATAAAAATGTACCTTTCTTAGTGCATAGTATTCACCGTGTGTGTGTGTGTGTGTGTGTGTGTGTGTGTGTGTGTGTGTGTGTGTGTGTGTGTAAGGGGGGGGGGGGGGGCTGGGGTGCATATGCGCATGTTGGAGGGGAGGACAGGAAAGAGCCTCTGAAAGATGACGTGTGGATGAAGAGTTTTGGGCTGACATGGGGGCCGTCATGCAGGAAAGGAAAGGGAGCCCACTTTGTGTACTTGCCCAGGTGCCCCACATGGACATAGTTATGGTCCTGGCTTTGGGGCAGTGACGTCTGTATCCCATGACAAGGAGGTGGTTGTGGCTGGTATAGCTGAGGCTTTGTGATCTACTTTAGAGAGAAGGATGGTGAGATCATTACCTGTCTCCATTATCATCATTGAACTTGCCACTATTTTGCAGGAATAATGGTATAAGATTCCCTTGAAAACCACACAGGACTCATATTTGTTCATTCCAAAACAAGCTGTTTTCAATGCCAACGGAGTTCCTATACTGCATTAAGCATGGAAGTGTGTTGTGTTTTTGGCATTTCCATATCTTTTTCAGCCCCTGTATCTTATAGGAATCTTTAGAAGCAATCACCTTGTATAATGTTATTAATTTTAAGTGTACTTATAACATATCAGAATTTGATTGTAGTAACTACTAAGTGTATCATGGTCATCTTCAAAGGAGGGAGCACTCTTCTCTTATCCAATGCAAAGTACAGAATTTTACTCATTGCAAAATTCTCATATTCTTCTAGAAATGATTGTCTGATTCCATTAAAACACAGGATTAGGCAGTTTTAGCATAAGGTGAACAACCACAATGATAAGTCCTATGGATTTGGTAGCCACATAGCTTAAATTTGTTTGTTTGTCACACTGTTCATGGGGAATTATGTTGTATCTTTGAACACAGCTGCATTTTTGAACTGATCTTCTCTTAAGTCAATATGAACCTTTGCAGAACATTGCTGAAACAGAGGTTCCATTCATTTTTCTGTCAATTCTCTTTACCCATTGTTCTTGGATACAGACAACGCACATGCAGATTGTTCAGTTATAGGTGACAGATCACTGGGTTGGCCCCCAAAGACGCCATCTTGTTATACATTAAGTACATTTGCTTCAGTCATCAAAAGGCCTTTATGCAAAATCGTCAGAAAAGTAAGACGTATTTTCTGAAAGATTAATACACACTTTTTTTATCAATGTCATAGCCCATAGCATGTGTGACATTACTTTAATTTTCATACATTTTCAGAAAGAAGTCATCACTTAAAACTTGCTGTATATTTTTTATTCCAATTTTCTAGATATTTTTATGCTTTCTCAAAACTATACTCTACTGCCTTTTTATGCATTGTGTGGCCCTGGGTTAGGTATCACTGTGCCCTCTAACTCAACTCCAGGTTCAGAACTAGCTTGAACTGTTTTGAAGGTCCATAAGTGTGGTTGAAACAAAAGAAGCTCTGTTTTATTTCATACTATGTCATTTGAGTACAATCAGAGCATACTTGTATTCTACGAAGACTCTCAGTGAGGTGACTGATGGGAGTAGCTGCATTGGCCGAGACTGAATTTTGACACTCAGTATTGACTCCTTTCCAGTCAGTATCAACTTAAGGTAGCAGCCAACACTGTTTAATGGCTCAAACATGTCAGTGAGTAAGATGATTCCAAAATGAATTGCAAATACACTCCTGGAAATGGCAAAAAGAACACATTGACACCGGTGTGTCAGACCCACCATACTTGCTCCGGACACTGCGAGAGGGCTGTACAAGCAATGATCACACGCACGGCACAGCGGACACACCAGGAACCGCGGTGTTGGCCGTCGAATGGTGCTAGCTGCGCAGCATTTGTGCACCGCCGCCGTCAGTGTCAGCCAGTTTGCCGTGGCATACGGAGCTCCATCGCAGTCTTTAACACTAGTAGCATGCCGCGACAGCGTGGACGTGAACCGTATGTGCAGTTGACGGACTTTGAGCGAGGGCGTATAGTGGGCATGCGGGAGGCCGGGTGGATGTACCGCCGAATTGCTCAACACGTGGGGCGTGAGGTCTCCACAGTACATCGATGTTGTCGCCAGTGGTCGGTGGAAGGTGCACGTGCCCATCGACCTGGGATCGGACCGCAGCGACGCACGGATGCACGCCAAGACCGTGGGATCCTACGCAGTGCCGTAGGGGACCGCACCGCCACTTCCCAGCAAATTAGGGACACTGTTGCTCCTGGGGTATCGGCGAGGACCATTCACAACCGTCTCCATGAAGCTGGGCTACGGTCCCGCACACCGTTAGGCCGTCTTCCGCTCACGCCCCAACACCGTGCAGCCCGCCTCCAGTGGTGTCGCGACAGGCGTGAATGGAGGGACGAATGGAGACGTGTCGTCTTCAGCGATGAGAGTCGCTTCTGCCTTGGTGCCAATGATGGTCGTATGCGTGTTTGGCGCCGTGCAGGTGAGCGCCACAATCAGGACTGCATATGACCGAGGCACACAGGGCCGACACCCGGCATCATGGTGTGGGAAGCGATCTCCTACACTGGCCGTACACCACTGGTGATCGTCGAGGGGACACTGAATAGTGCACGGTACATCCAAACCGTCATCGAACCCATCGTTCTACCATTCCTAGACCGGCAAGGGAACTTGCTGTTCCAACAGGACAATGCACGTCCGCATGTATCCCGTGCCACCCAACGTGCTCTAGAAGGTGTAAGTCAACTACCCTGGCCAGCAAGATCTCTGGATCTGTCCCCCACTGAGCATGTTTGGGACTGGATGAAGCGTCGTCTCACGCGGTCTGCACGTCCAGCACGAACGCTGGTCCAACTGAGGCGCCAGGTGGAAATGGCATGGCAAGCCGTTCCACAGGACTACATCCAGCATCTCTACGATCGTCTCATGGGAGAATAGCAGCCTGCATTGCTGCGAAAGGTGGATATACACTGTACTAGTGCCGACATTGTGCATGCTCTGTTGCTTGTGTCTATGTGCCTGTGGTTCTGTCAGTGTGATCATGTGATGTATCTGACCCCAGGAATGTGTCAATAAAGTTTCCCCTTCCTGGGACAATGAATTCACGGTGTTCTTATTTCAATTTCCAGGAGTGTATATTTCAGTGAATGTTGACTCAGCATATTATTTTTGATCTCATTCAACCTAGATCAAAGTTTGTTTCACTGACAGCTCCACTGAAGGATTCAGATACCTGGCTGGCTACACTGCGTATCACACGTGAAACCATGATGATACACTCAGAAAGCTGTTCAGCAATGTTTCTAATCCTCCTCATACAGATTTTGAACATTTTCTTTTTATTGAAGTACTATTTTGCATTGTGTGTACAGTTCTGACATATCACTGATTGCCTAAAGAATTTCTGTTTCAACTTATTTTCAATAAATGTAAATGTTCATAGAGTGTTTAGAAAGGAAGACAGACTGGCTCCACATGTTGGAGTAACAAATGGTTCAAATGGCTCTAAGCACTATGGGACTTAACATCTGAAGTCATCATTCCCCTATACTTAGAACTACTTAAACCTAACACACATCCCTGCCCAAGGCAGGATTTGAACCTGCGACTGTAGCTGCAGTGCGGTTCAAGACTGAAGCGCCTAGAACCGCTCGGCGACAGTGGCTGGCTCAGAGTAACAATGAGCAGTCTTTTGTAATTGTAGCCTATCAGTTTTATCCAATTTCTCATACTCATACAACCAATTTCAAGATTCCTCTCCATCACCATCTCAGAAAGACAACACAGAAAGAGCTAAAATGTACAGAACGAACAAGGGATACAAAAATCACAGAAAGTGAGTATGTACAACTTTCCTTCATAATGGTAACATTTTTTCAGTGAAGGAGATGATATCTAACAACAGAATCAAAAATAAAAAAGGTTCCAAATTTTGGAAGGGTGGTAGCCCATTATTAGCAGATCTTGCCACAGTTAGCTGGACTGCAGGCTACAGATGGCACACAAACTGAACTCTGTTAAGTCACTGAAGAAAAAGTAGATGGATCTTTGTGATAAAAAATACTGTCACTATTATGTGTTGGGTCTTCATTTTATTTTACTGTAGAATACTTCTCATGTGGCAAGAGTGAATTAACTGCGATGTGGTGTTATTGTTAACTGCAAAATCTAACAGACATACATTATGTTCCAAAATTATCTTTAAAATTTTAATCACATAGATTTCAGAAACTGGGACAGGTAGAATTGTGACGTTTATGGCATAATGTTTACACACATATAAAGATTTAGTGCCCATTTAACAGAGTTCATTTTGTGTGCCATCTGTCACCTGCAGTACAGCTAAGTTATATTCCAGGTTCTCCCATGTCAGGCCTAGCATGTCCTCATTAATGTATGCAATTGCTGCTCGAAAGTGACCTGTCAGCGGAGGTTCTCAGAGTCTCAAGTCCTTACCTTGACTCAGTTTTCCTTCCCCTCTCTAACTGTTGTAGCTCGCTGACATATTTTCCATGGAAATGTCATGATTGAAGATTTACACCACCATATCTTTTGTCACTATCTCTGACATTTTGTTTTTGTTTCTTTTTTCAATATATTCATGTATAACAGTTCTTTTAGGATAACCTTTTGCAACAATACAATCAACTTCTTTGGTATCTATTATATGTTCCGTTTATATTCAAACGAACTCTGAACTAACAGGTTATCTTGTAGGGCAGTCACAAGTTGAGTTCATGAAGACCATTTTGGAGGAAGGGGTGGAGGGGGGGGGGGGGGGGGGGGAGGGCAGCTTTGTTCTTTACAAAATGAGAATTTTCTCCTCCTAACTTCATCCTCATTTCCTTTGGGCCTTTGTCCCACCGCAGTGCAGGTTCAGCCTTGTTATTACGGATTTGGCAATGTTAGTGGCAGAGGGTGGTCAGATGCCCTTCCTGCCACTACCCTGTACCCCCTGGATGAAATCAGTGTACCCCAGCTGTCTGCACATAGTGTACACCATGAAATAGTGCGAACGTTTTTTAAATGTCTGCTAGTCATGTAACTGATGCAGAATATGGGGAACAGCCCAGTATTCACCTAGAGGGATGTGGAAAACCGCCTAAAAATCACATCCAGGCTGGATGACACATCGACCCTCATCGTTAATCCACTGGGCAGATTCAATCTGGGGCTGGTGCACCTACCTGAGTCCGGGAAGCAGTGCATTAGTGCCCTCAGCTAACCTCGTGAGGTTACTCATCCTAACTTAAAGAATAATAATTAACTGTAAACAATACCATTGATAACATTTTAAAAGAACTTAGCTGAGCCTCATAAATGACATAAAATTAACTTTTGAACAGAAAAAGGATTCATCTCCAATGTTCAGTTTTAAATCCACTCAAAATTATGTGATATTTGTATACAAGCAATCAAAACAGGATTCCAAATGTTGTAAATTGTATGGCATTTAATGTGAGCTGTGCATGATTAGTCAATTCTGTATTCAGCAATAAGCTTATATACACATGGTGACACATCCACTAAATAATTTTCTGTGTTGTTTAAAAAATAAGAACTTTATACTGTTATTCTCATCAGGTGACTTACTGATCAAGAAATCTTACTCTTTTAGCAGTAGATTTTTCCTAAAAATAATTATTAACAAATAGGTTACAATGAAGTGAGAAACATTCATGAATATTTGCTGCAATTCTTAACAGGGATGTACCAAACCAAGTATAGCTTCTTCAACGTTGAAAAACATATTTTATCATTCTTTTCAGAACTGGTCAAATTAAAACAATGTTTATTTCAAGAAATACATAAAACTTTTACAAATAAAAGTTTGTCCTAAAGTAGTGCTTTTCACTGACAAAAAACTTTGATGCAATGGCTGATACTAGGGAACTGATTACTGAGTGTTTTATAATCTGTATTTGTTATGCCCTCCTGAAACAGACAAGTTCTCAAAACAACAAAGCAACTTCAAGGAATTTGTTCTATATTATCATTTCCTTTGCAGGAAAGTCTTGTGGAAACGATAATGAAGACCATACGTGATGAAGCTGTCCCAGTTGCTTTCGATCGTCATGTGTATTTTATAAATTTCACACTGTTTGATAAGCAGTCTCCAACATACATAAACCTTGTTAGAGATCCTGTGGACAAAGCAGCATCAAGGTATGAAGAATTCTTTCATATATTTTGTCTTCTCAGTCGTATATGAACCGACACGAAATTACACCAGCAACAGAGGGCACTCACAGAATTTCAGTTGGTACATAAGAATGGTAGATGCTCCTATGATTGTATAGGGTGAGTCAAAAACGACTTTACAAGTTTGGAGTGATGTAGAAATTTATTGGGATAACTTACAGAATATGTAGGTGTGCCATTTTGTAACAAACAACTTCAAGTTTCACATAGAAGTGTCAAGTGTCATTTTGATTTAATGTGACTACCATTTGTGATGCAGCGAACACCCCATCAGTAATAAGTTTCTTCCCACACTCCTAATGCAGCAAATTGTGAAATGGCAGTGTAGATTTGATTTTTCAGGTTGGTTAAATTGTCTGCTGGGAGAGGAACTTACACACAGTTTTTAATGAAATCCCAGAAAAAGAAATCCAGTGGTGTCAAGTCTAGGGACTGAGGTGGCCATGTGATTGGCTCTTCAAGGCCAATCCACTGGCATGGGAAGCAATTATTGAGCATACCTCAAACTTCTGTGAGGAAATGAGGTGGTGCACAATCTTACTGGTAGTAAACTAATGCATCTCTGTCATCTTCATTGATTTGAGGAGTTAAAAAGTTTTCAAGAATATCCACATGCAAAATACCAGTGAATTTTCTCCATGCAGAAGAAAGGGCCTTCTATTTTCAGTTTGTTAAGTGTACATAACATATCAACTTTGGAGCAGTCATGAATGCATTCCATGGCTGTGTGTGGATTTTTGCTGTCTCATTTTCTGCATTTGTGGGTGTTCACCATGCCACTGATATGAAATGATGACTCACTGCTGAAGATTATTGTGTTTAGGGATGTCTCATCATCCTGTACTTAATGCAACATTTCCAAACAGAATTCTTCAACCAGCAACCTTATCTGCATCACTAATGTGCTGTGCCATTGTGAATCTTTATCGTTTCAAGTGTAAATGTCTACACAGTACTCACAAGACAGTCTATTGAGGAATGCCAGTCTTGCGAGATGCATGTCACATTGGTTTTTGTGTACTGCAGGCAAAGCTCTTCCTAACTTGTTTGACATAATCATCAAAATGTGGGCAACCTGGTGATTTATCATGTCACAGTGAACAATCTGTCTCAAAAAATTCTTGTGCAAAGAGCAAATTGTAGGCCTGCTTGGAAGTCTTTTACCTCATTTGGTGCAAAATTTTCACCAAACAGTTGTTGCAGAGTTCATTTCATGAATCCAAAACATATGGCAAGCCCACTGTGCACCAGTCAAAGTAGCCATTTTAACTGTGCACTATGCTGGTGCTCCTGGTGGTGGACCGCAGACTGAGGCACTTTATGAATCAAACTTGAGGTTATTGGTGACTGTCAAGAGAACATTACCTGCCATTATGAGTATTGCTAACAGTGAAGTATAGAGAAGGTGATGTTACAGTATAGGTGGTGTTACAGTATAGGTGGTGTGTGTGTGTTTTTTTCTTTTTTCTTAGTTAGGATGTGGTCCTCTTATTAGCTTAATAAAACACTAAATTTGGAAGGATATGAAAATATTTTACAGCACTGTGCAGTGCATGCAGGAGAGGAACAGTTTGGCAACCATAACTGTTTGTATCACCATGACAATGCACCCTTTCATAAAGCAGCATATGTGAGGCAATTGTTTGTCAACAGTAACATTCCTGAAATGGACTGGCTGGTCAAGAGTTGAGACCTCAACCCAGTGGAACATCTTTGGGATGATTTAAAAAGTCAACTTCACTCCAAATCCCAGTGTCCAACATCATCACCTTGTCTGGTTTCAGCTCCTGAGGAAGAATGGCCTGCCATTCCTCCAGGCATTCAGAAAACCCATTGAAAGAGTCCCCAGCAGAGTCCAAGCCATCACAAAGTGATAGGGCAGGCACTCCCAATATTAATGTCCACTGACAGGTGTATGGATACCTTTAGTTAAAGTGTGTAGGATTTAAATAGCTGCAATACCAGACAGGAACACAATTTATAATTTCCAAGCAGATTTTCCCTCTATATCTAGTTTTCAGAGTGGGTTCCTCTCCTCCATTGTGTAGATCTTCATCCATTTGATAAAACAAGAAATTGATAAACTCTACAAATACAGAAAAGCATTTAAAAAATTAATGGCTATACTTCTTCCACAAATCATCTAATTATGTAGACTCCAGGACTGAAGATTTCTGTAAGTGGAATGACAAGAAGCAATGTTCATTATGGGACACGGATAACTGCTATTGTGTTACAAATAACTAAACCCATTTCTAATAAAGCATTGTTTCTGTTCTGTACAAATTTCTGAATCTGTAACAAAAACTTATTTTAAAATGATATTGTAAGAATATGTCCCTAATTTTAATTTGCTTACTATGTATTACCGCAACTCTTTTTTGACCTCTCCAATATCAGTTGTACAGTTTGTGCAGTATGATAAAACTGGATCTACGAAAAAAAAATCAAATCAAATATCAGTGCAGTCATATACACACTAAGCAGATAGAACTGAGGAAGCAGCAGATAGTATCCTTCATATCAATTTTCCAATGCCAAATTTGGTTTGAGTGAGCACAAATAATTTATAGCAGTTCAGTGATAGTCAGTACAGTGTCTGTCAGGTGATCCACTTTATTAATATTTACTTTGACTTGTTACATATCTCCAAAGCTTATCCTTCATGACAGAATCGACAGGATATGGTGAATGAATGAATATACACTTAAGAGCCAAAGAAACTGGTACACATTCGCAACATTGTGTAGGGCCTACACAAGCATGCAGAAGCGCCACAATATGACATAGCATGGACTCGACAGATGTCTGAAGTAGTGCTGGAGGGAATTGATGACATGAATCCTGCAGGGCTGTCCATAAATTCTAAGAGTACGAGGTGGTGGTGATCTCTTCTGAACAGCACACTGCAAGGCATTACAGATATGCTAAATAGTGTTTATGTCTGGCGAGTTTGGTGGAAAACAGAAGTGTTTAAGCTCAGAAGAGTGTTCCTGGAGCCACTCTGTAGCAATTCTGGATGTGTGGGGTGTCACATTGTCCTGCTGGAATTTCCCTAGTCTATCAGAATGCACCATGTACATGAACGGATGCAGGTGATCAGACAGAATGATTTCATGCATGTCACCTGTCAGTCTTTTCTAGGCATATCAGGAACCCCATATCACTCCAACTGCATGTGCCCCACACCATTACAGAGCCTCCATGAGCTTGAACAGTCCCATGCTGACATGCAGGGTCCATGTATACGAGGCTGTCTCCATGTCTGTACATGTATATCTGCTCAATACAATTTGAAACCAGACTTGTCTGACCACACAACATGTTTCCAGTCATCAACAGTCCAATTTCTGTGTTGACGGGCCCAGGCAAGGCATAAAACTTTCTGTCATGGAGTCATAAAGGGTAGAAGAGTGTGTCTTTGGCCCTGAAAGCCCATATTGATGATCTTTCATTGAATGGTTCACATGCTGACACTAGTTGATGGCCCAGCATTGAAATCTGCAGCAATTTGCAGAAGGGTTGCACTTCTGTCATGTTGAATGATTCTTTTCTGTCATTGTTGGTCCCGTTCTTGCAGGATCTTTCTCTGGCCACAGTGATGTCAGGGATTTGATGTTTTACTGGACTCCTGATATTCAAGTCATGCTCATGAAATGATCATACAGGAAAATCCACACTTTGTCGCTACCTTAGTGATGCTGTGATCCATCACTCATGCGCCAACTATAACACAATGTTCACACTCACTTAAACCTCGATAACTTGCCATTGTAACAGCAGTAACTGAACTAACAACTGTGCCAGACACTCGTTGTCTTATACAGGTGTTGCTGACTGCAGTGCCATATTCTGCCTGTTTACATATTTCTGTATTTGAATACTCATGCCAACACCAGTTTTTAGGCACTTCAGTGTATATTACACAATTGCAACTTAGGATTTCCATTGTTTCTTTAGATTTAGTCTGAGGAATGCCCATGTTACTCCTTCACCAATGTCACAGCTCATCTCAACCGATGTAACTAGTACTAAGTTTGCAATTCAAGAATTATCCATTTTTAACATCCCTCACATATACATAACTGCTTTTCTAAAGTAATAAAAACACCAAAAACAAAGATCTGATCATATGAAACAGCTGCTGTATATGTGGATAATTTCATGAATTATACCATATTTGTTGGTAGTACATATTATTATGGGAAATAGTAAAGTATGAGAGTGTGAATTATGAGTCACAATGAATTGATTTCAGTCTCATTTGTTTACTTTTATTCAGATTGGGTCTTTACAAATGTTTAACATATATTTTCAGGTTTTATTATGCTAGAGTAACACCAGATCCAAGAAATCCTGATTTGCCTTATGCTCCTCCAAGGCTCAACAAGAATTTCATCAGCTCTAATTTTGATGAATGTGTTGCACTTCAAGATCCTGAATGTACATTTGAAACAGGGCAGCCATATGATCTAACAATACCTTACTTCTGTGGACATGAGGAATGGTGTATGTAAGTGTTCATACCTTTGTTATGCTTGTAATGCTACTAATTCACTATCAATATAATAGTATTTCATGAAACATAGCTAATTTTAGAGCAGTAATAATTTTGTTTTTCTTTAGTAATGAATATGATTTCATGGGTATTGAAATCCTACACCTGCATTAAGTAGGAATGTAAACAATAATATTTGTTTGGTAAATGTTGTACAGCTTTTGTATGACATTCACTCTGTTGACACACACACACACACACACACACACACACACACACACACACACACACACACACACACACACATGTATATCACACGATATTCATAGGACATCACTTATGGATGCACATTACACAGTTCTCTTTAATATTTTAAATAGATAATTTTTATTTACTTTCATATGATGAATGAAACATAGATAATGAATTAATTTATGAACTCTCCATACAGATTATAAACTTTCTGACACAGAATAGAGTAAATCCTCATACTGGAACTGGAAATTCTGCACCACTGTATATAACTACTTTAGTACTATATAAATAAGATTATTTCTCAATCAAAGCAACATGTCATAATGACCATTTTGTTGCAGCACACTTTGTAATATCACTTTCTACATCTACATTCGGACTCTACAAACCTCTGTGAAGTGATAAAGAGTATTTGTCATTGTACCACATGTTGGGGTGTCTTCCTGTTCAAATTGTGTATGGAACATGGAAACAATGACTATCTAAGTGCCTCTGTGCATGCTGTAATCAGTCTACTCTTATCTTCACAGTTCCTACAGGAGTGATAAGTGGCTTGAGGTATATTTCTAGATTCTTCATTTAATGCTCGATCATCAAATTTTGTTAGCAGACTTCAGTGGGACGATTTGCATCTATCTCCAAGCATCTTGCTCACCCAAGCTTTTCAGCATTTCTGTGATTCTCATTCAAGACACAAACAAACACGTCACCATTCATGCTGTCCTTCAAATACATTCAACAGCTCTTGTTTGTCCTACTTGTAATGAGTCCCACATACTTGAGCAATATTTTAAGAGAGGACATATAAGTGTTTTGTAAACAGCCTCCTTTGTAGGCTGACAGCATTTTCCCAGTATCCTGCCCATGAGCAAAAGTCTGTCAACTGCTTTACCTATCACTGAAACCATGTGATAATTCTATTTCATATTCACATAAATTTTTACACCCAAGTGTTTGTATGAATTTGGTTGATTCATTTTGGGAATCTTTGATAGTGAATTCAAAGGATTCTGCTTTTCTGTGTCTTGTGAGATGCATAATTTTACATCTACATCTACATGTAGAGGGCTACTCTGCAATTCACACTTAAGTGCCTGGCAGAGAGTTCATCAAACCATTTTCATACTACTTCTCTATCATTCCACTCTCGAATGGTGTGTGGGAAAAAGCAACACCTAAATCTATCTGTTCGAGCTCTGATTTCTCTTATTTTATTATGATTATCATTTCTCCCTATGTAGATGGGTGTCAACAAAATATTTTTGCATTCAGAAGAGGAAGTTGGTGATTGAAATTTCGTAAATATATCTCGCCAAAGAAAACCGCCTTCATTTCAGTGACTGCCGCCCCAGCTCACATATCGTATCAGTGACACTCTCACCCCTTTGCACTTTTTCGATGTCCTCTTCCATCAATCCTACCTGGTAAGGATCCCACACCACACAGCAATATTCCAGCAGAGGACGGACAAGTGTAGTGTAGGCCGTCTCTTTAGTGGGTCTGTCACATCTTCTAAGTGTTCATCCAGCAAAGTGCAGTCTTTGTTTCACCTTCCCCACAATATTATCTATGTGGTCTTTCCAATTTAAGTTGCTCGTAACTGTAATTCCTAGGTATTCAGTCGAATTGACAGCCCTTAGATTTGTGCGATTTATTGTATACCCAAAATTTATGGGATTTCTTTTAGTACCCATGTGTATGACCTCAAGTTTTTTCTTTGTTTAGTGTCAATTGCCACTTTTTGCACCATACAGAAATTCTCTCTAGATCATTTTGTAATTGGAATTTATTGTCTGATGATTTTACTAGGCAGTAAATTACAGCGTTATCTGCAAAACAATCTAAGAGGGCTGCTCAGATTATCACCTATATCACTTATGTAAATCAGGAACAGCAAAGGGCCTATGACACTACCTTGCAGAAGGCCAGATATTACTTCTGTTCTACTCGATGATTTACCGTCCATCACTATGAACTGTGACCTCTTTGAGAGGAAATCACTAATCCAGTCACACAACTGAGACAATACTGCATATGCAGACAATTTGATTAATAGTTGCTTGTGAGGAATTGTATCAAAAGTCTTCTGGAAAGCTAGGAATATAGAATCGATCTGAGATCCCTTGTCAACAGCACTCATTACTTCATGGGAATAAAAAGCTAGCTGTGTTGCACAAGAATGATATTTTCTGAATCCGTGTTCGTTATGTATCAATAAGTCATTTTCTTCAAGTTGATTCATAATGTTCGAGTACAGTATATGCTCCAAAATCCTACTGCAAATTGAGCTCAGTGATATGGATCTGTAATTCAGTGGGTTACTCCTATTTCCTTTCTTGAATATTGGCGTGACCTGTGCTACTTTCCAGTCCTTAGAAACACACCTTTTGTCAACTGAGCGATTGTATATGATTGCTAAGAAAGGCGCTATTGTGTCTGCATACTCTGAAAGGAACCTGATTGGTGTACCATCTGGACCGGAAGACTTGCCTTTCTTAAGTGGTATGAGTTGTTTCGCAACACCTAAGATATCTACTTTTATGACACTCATGCTAACAGCTGTTCTGGTTTCGAATTTTGGAATATTTACTTCATCTTCTTTTGTGAAGGAATTACGGAAAACTGTATTTAGTAACTCCGCTTTAGTGGCACCATCATCGGTAGCTTTTCCATTGCTATCACACAGTGACAGTACTGACTGTTTTTTGCCACTGGTGTACTTTACATATGACCAGAATCTCTTCAGGTTTTCTACCATATTTTGAGACAATTTTTCATTGTGGAAACCATTAAAAGCATCTCGCATTGACATCCGCACTAAATTTCAAGCTTCCGTGAAACTTAGCCAGTCTTGGGGATTTTGCATTATTCTGAATTTAGCATGCTTTTTTCATTGCTTCTGCAATAGTGTTCTGACGTGTTTTGTGTACCATGGTGAATCAGTCCCATCTCTTATTAACTTATGCGATATGAGTCTATCTATTGCTGTCAATACTGTGTCTTTGTATTTGAGCGATATCTGGTCTACACTTACATAATTAGCTTGGAAGGAACGGAGAATTTCTGTTAGGAAGGCATCAAGCAAATTTTTATCTGCTGTTTTAAATGGATATATTTTGCATTTATTTTTAGTGGTTTTGGTTGATATTGTTTTGAGACTCGCTACAATGACCTTGTGTTCACTAATCCCTGTATCCATAATGACGGTCTCTAGTAGATCAGGATTATTTGTGACTAAGAGGTCAAGTGTGTTTTCACAACCATTTACAATTCATGTGGGCTCATGAACTAATTGTTCAAAGTAATTCTCAGAGAAAGCATTTAGTACAATTCTGAAAAATGTTTTCTGTCTACCACCAACTTTGAACACGTAATTTCAACAACAAATTGAGGGTAGATTGAAGTCTCCTCCAATTTTAACTGTATGAGTGGGGTACTTGTTTGTTATGAGATTCAAGTTTTCTTTGAACTGTTCAGCTATTATATCATCTGAGTCAGGGGTTTGGTAGAAGGAGCTAATTATTATTTTGGTATGGCTGTTGAGTATAACCTCTACCCATAGTAATTTGCAGGAACTATCTATTTCGACTTCCCTACAAGATAAACTACTACCAATAGACACAAACACACCACCACCTACTTTATTTAATCAATTCTTTCTGAACACAGTTTGCGCCTCTGTAAAAATTCTGGCAGAATTTATCTCCGGCTTTAGCCATCTTTCTGTTTCTGTGTACATTTAAAGTAAGTTGCCAATCTTGGGATCACTTTGAAATCTGACTGGTTATTTAAGCAGCTTTTTTAAGATGGTACTTCAGTAAACACTGGTGGAAGAGAATTGCAACACCAAAACGGAGTCATGCAACATAAAAGTTGGCGGGCGTGTTTCTACATCTGTAAAATGTTGTCTATTCAAATTTCACACCAGTCACATAAGAGTGGCACTAGCAGCCTCACTATAAGGATGCAAATAAGGTTTGCTTTAAATATGTGTTGTGACAGTTGTGAGACTATGTGTGATCACGAATGCCTTTAAGACAAGAAAGATGCCATTATCAACACCTCACTGAATTTGAAAGAGGTCTTGTAAATCTGTATGTCAGTCTGGTGATTCAACCTGTTGTACTGCCATTCATGAACAGTATTCCAGGGGGTGGTTTCCAAGAGGATAGCTACTGCCCACATACCACTATTGTAACACAACTTGCTCTACAGGGAGCTGAATGTTGCCTTGGCCTACTTGATCACCTGATCTGTCTCCAATCAAGCACATATTAGACATCATCAGACAGATCCAGTGTCATCCATAAACAGCATGAACTGTCCTTGTAATAACCAGCCAAGTGCAACGGGGCATGTAAGTCCATCCCACAAAGTAACATCCAACACTTGTACAACACAATGCATGCTTGCACACATCATCTTGGCAGTTACACCAGTTACTGATGTATGGGCATTTCACATTTGCAATGGCTTAGATCTCACTTACATTAACCTATGATCTTGAAATTACAGTCTTGAAATGGCTACTCTGTTTGTAGATGTCAGGAAACATGGTTACATTGAGGAAAGGTGCTGGATCAATTTTTTCAAAAGGAAAATTTATTACAAAAGCCCTTCATGACAGGTTTTTTTTGTTCCTTGGTACTTACACACTAGGAACAGAGGCATCTAATTTCTACTAGAATTTTACAACACCTTCAATCATTCTATAAGTATTCGCCACTCCAATAATTAAGAAAGATTCACTTTGAATTATTTTTAAAAAACACGTTAAGGAAAAATATATATAAAGGCATTCATTTTAATAATTTAAAAAACTTTCAATAAAATCTGGAGCTGGGCTGAATTTTAAGGGAAGAACTGTCATCATAAAACGATGTTACAAACAAGTTAATCCTGAACAAAGATAGCTTAACCAACACTGGTTGCCCATAGAAGCTTGTTAACTAGAACTTATCAGGAGATTCTCAAAATAGCCAATAACAATTCACAAGTCATGACAAAATAAACTTTGTCAATTGCTGCAGAATTCCATCTAGACACCTATAGGCCACAAACATGGCATTCAACCTTAGCCAACACACAAGTTTCTGATATTAACCATACTAGAGAAGGTTACAGAAACCAACATATCCAGTTTACAAACAGTAATGGTTTTCCTTTTTTTAAACCAGTACAGGTTTGTTTTGAGTGCACCCTTTTCCCTCAGGCTAGACACAGAATAGTCAAGCATGCCCCACATCACCTGCTGTCACAAACAGACTTACACACAAAGCTATGTTGTGTAATGTGTCCCAATCAGATAGGAAGGTTTTTCTTTTTTTTCCCCACTAGAATGCTGACATTGCATTCTTCCAAAGTCTAATTGTTCCAAAGTTGGACATGTCACAATGACCAGTGCAGGAACATAATATCGTAAGCATAATTAAAAGTAATAATATCAATGTGGAATTACCTCTACTGTGGATGGGCAACTTGAGTTAATTTAATGGTTACCAGTGTTGATTACCATAAGGCTCGGAATCTTCACTGGCAAGCATCGAGTTTGGTGATAGCAGACCATGTTTGTGTGAAATATAATGCAACAAAATAATTTGCATCACACTAGAAAACATAAATGAGACTTCATTAATGAAATTTAGACTGCAAAGTTTCACTACATCTGTATCACACAAATCTGCACATAACAGTGTGCAGACAATGCACAAATCAACAGGAAAGGTAGTCACATCATTCTAGTAAATCACTCATAGACTATATCAGAATTTCCAGTTGTTATTTCAAATAAACTACAAGCAAACATAAGAGATGCTTACATTCTGAAAGGTAGAAGAGAGACAGAAGGTAGGAGGCAATTTGAACCTTTCTTATTCGCAACATGAATGTCGAAATTAACAACAATGTTGGCTGTAGGAATATGGTAGTGGTATTGTGCAATTTTATCTTTGCAGAGTGAACTAATTAGTTACAGTTGCTCCTGCATCATCAGGATACTGTAGTTATCTCGGACAATGTCTATGTCTATGTCTATCTCTCTCTCTCTCTCTCTCTCTCTCTCTCTCTCTCTCTCTCTCTCTCTGTGTGTGTGTGTGTGTGTGTGTGTGTGTGTGTGTGTGTGTGTGTGTGTGTGTTGTTTCTTGCTTTTAGAAAGAAGAAAATTGTCAGACAGGCAACATGTTTCTTTGCATGCCTGCCAACTGATCAATGCTTCATCTAGCACTATGTAATCTTTCTACTATGTTTTTTTTTCCACCCAGGACTTCTCTGTATCATATTTTACCATTAGATTCAGATTGAGACTTCTTCACATACATCTGTATTGAAATTGATGTGAAATTAATTAGGGAAAGATAACACTATAGTAAATCATTTTTATGTACATTTATTGCAGGCAGCTGAACAACCGAATGGCACTAGAGAAAGCCAAAGAAAATGTGGAACACTTCTTTCCTGTTGTTGGTGTCCTGGAAGAACTGAATGCTACTTTAGCTTCCTTGGAGAGCAATCTCCCATATTTCTTTAAGGGTGTTCAAAAAATGTATTTTGAAGAATTGCTACGTAAGTAATATGAGAGCAGCTGCAGTTTCACGTAACTACATTCATTAGTGTAGAAGAGTATATAGGGCATTGCTGATTTCTAAAGTAAGGAAGTGTCATTTATATAATTAAAACTTATCAAGTTCTCAAGAATTCTATTCATTCAATGACATGACAAATCACAGAGACATTTAAACCTCAGTGTAAAACAAGTTTTTCAGATGTATGAAAATAAAAAAGTCAACAAAAATGCCAACTAAACATTAATTACTGTTAACTGAGGAATGTTGCATTATGTAGTATCACAATGTGAGTGAAATTAGATAACATCATAATAGAATTAGTAATTCATTTTGAGAAAGAAGTGAGAATTAAATGTAAAGGGTAAGGCAACGTAAATGACAACTAGTGCCAAGACATTGTTGTCATACAGTGCCAGAAACATAGCAAGATACTGATATTAGTAACTGAATTGTAGTGAGCTGTGTGCTATAAGCAAAGTAAGGGCTGTAGCATGAGAAGTTAGACATACTTCTCAGTTCTTTAGTACAAGGATGGTACAGAAAGTAACTACCATTCTAGCATGGTGCTAGTATTTGTGTGTGGAGTGCTGCCACTGTCACATCTGCATTTTCTCTGATTCAGTAACCATCTGACTGTGAAAGTATGAATCTCATTCTTTTGTGGGTTCATTTATTATAACAGGACTATATGAGTGCTGTAATAAGAGATCTCATGAGGTATGAGCAGTAATAAGATTTCTTTCAGTGCAAAATGTCTCAGCAGCAGGCATTTATCGTCAATTGTGTACTGCATACAGTCAAAACATTAGTTTTTAGTGTGAGCCATATGGGGAAGAACTCCCTCCCTAGCATTTTCAGTGTGAACTCCTTTCCCCTCTTCCTTTCCTTCTCCCTTCCCCACTGTAGCACCCTTCCATCCTACTAGGTCACCAGCACGTGTAGCCAGTCCGTGTGGTGGAGCTGTTATGCACCCATATGGCTCAGCCCCCTGACAACACAGGAATCACACTACTGATACCTGAGCTGTTCCCTCCCCATGTATACCAAAGAGTGGTAGTTTATCTTTTTAGAGCATCAGAAACCCCAGCAACAGCCACCATGCCAGTCATCCCTTGCTCTGTGGCTGGGTGGCACCCATGGGGAGAGCCCCTGGTTGGAGCAGGTGATATCAGGGCGGATGCTTAGCGCATGAAGCATATCAAGCTGCAAAAATCTGGCTGTTCTCAAATGGCTCTCTATTCGAATGGTGAAGGATCATTGAATACTGGAATACTGCTTCGTATGACCTGGCAACCTTTCCGTCCCTGTTCCCTGGCTACACCATTCGGGAAGGGGAGGGGGGGGGAGGGGGGGGGGGGAGGGCCAGGCTCACTGTCTTGGGATGAAATACTTTCCCCATTACTTCATCTGTACTAGGATGGATGGGAACACATTCACCACCACAAAGCCATTGTTTTTCATGGAAAATATCAAGGACAAGTTTGGTGAAGTGGAGTCTCTTCGTGAGATGTGGTTGGGCTCCCTGTTGATCAAAGCTGATCCATAGCTCTTCATGTCAGTGATTGTCATGGCAATGTCAAAGTGTCCATAACTCCTCACCAGTCTCTGAATATGGTCCAAGGAGATATTTTTCATAGGGACCTCATCCTGCAAACTGATGAGGGAATCCAGGTTAATCTGGCGCAGCGTGGCATTCATTTTGTTCAACATGTGCAGATGGGTCACAAAGACAACTGCACCAATACTGGTGCCTTCATTCTGGCTTTTGAGGGGGATACCCTGCCACAGAAGGTCAATATGTGCTACAAATATGATGTGAACCTGTACATCCTTCCACCTATGTGGTGCTTTCGATGGTTGAATTTGGGCATGTCTTCCCACTGTTTAGCAGACTCTTTGTGTGGTGACTGTGGCCACCCACTCCATGAGGGAAGCCCAACTGTGTGTGTCAATTGTGCTGACTGCCTCTCCCCTCACTTGCCAGATTGCCCAGCTTACAAGAGAGAAAAGAAGATCCAAGAATACGAGTCCTTAGATCGCCTGTCTTACGCTGAGACTCGCCAAAAGTATGAGAGATTCCATCCAGTGACACTATCTTCAACCTTCACCTCTGTTACTTCATTTCCTCCTCCTCCCCCCTTGTCCTTGACTCAGCCACATCCCTCTCTCCCTGAAGTTCCCACGACCTTCCATCAGGGGGCTACTCCCCCTCCTTGGCCAAAGAAGCGCCCCCTTTCTTCAGCATCTGCCAGTGATCGGGCTCCCTCCTGGGACTTCTCTCTGTGAAAACAAGCATCTTCACATTTATATTTTGTCTGCCAAACCTGGCAGTTTCTAACCCTGCTGGTAGGTGGCACACCACCTAAATATTTCAGAAGCGATGGTAGCACTTGGCTAGTAGTAAATCGTGCTCTGTGGAGCTGTGTAAACACAATGCAGTACCATAAATGTTTCATGCACAACACTCATCACTGCTATAGAGCGAGGGAAATAAAAAGAGAAGGTAGGAAGCAATATACGGTATGAATGTTCCAGTGAAGCAATGAAAAATTTTGGGTATGAATTTTTGTAACACAATCCGTTTATGATATCAGGCAAACTACTAAACATTATTTTTAAAAAAATTATAAAAAATGATCAGTACACCTATTTGATGCATGATTTGCACAGCTGATGTCCTTAGCTCATCAGTTTGAGCACAGAAACAAACATTAAATTTGTAGATGGGCCTTCACTAAAAGTTCACCCCTTGTATCAGGGCCTGGGCCTACGATGTGAGGACCAACCCATGAATGCAAATCACACCAGGTACAAACCAGAAAAAACTGTTTAGACACAACAAAATGAATAAAGTTCATAATCATATTGTGGCATCGATAGGTCATATCGACCATAGACAACATTAATCTTTGGGACTCAGTCGCTCATCTGAGCCGCCATGTTAATTCAGTCTGTTCTTATTCAATGTTTTATCCATCTCCACTGCAGGATGTGATTTTAGTGTATTTTTGCTTCTGATGAAGGTATATTTAGATGTACCAAAACTGTGGTCAAGGATTGCAATAAATCTTTATCCTGCAACTGTTTGGCTGTTATCATTTACCATGAAGATTTTCAACAGTCGCTGCTTCAGTCATGTTTAAAATTTTGAAACCTGGTATAACAATTGCAAATGGCACTTAATCTAACATGAATAGGGACTTTTTGTTCCAGATTTGGTTTTTAGTAACAAATTTAAAAACTGTTAGAGGTAGCTTAGTGCCGTCACATAGTTATTGTTTTTATATCAAACTGAGTCTACGTATGAAGTTTCATATAGTAATTAGTGCCTTCAAATTTTTATAAAAACACCAGTTTTGACCATAATATTGCTCTGATCAAGTTGAGACTTGTAATTTTTGATTGTGACATGCATTTGCACATTCTGACCAATTTTTGACTTTCTGGCTTTATTATTTAGTGCCATTTATTTTTTCTTGAAATAATATATTTAGCAAAACATATTCATCTTATCCTTCTGAGATTTAATAATTTTAACATTAATATACTGAAGCATACAGTGACAAAGTTTGCTGAAGCTATTTCAATTTTTATGTTCACTCTTAGATTATGGCACAATACTTTGTATGCTATGCACAGGTGCATTATGATGACATGATGCTAGCAGCAATGAACTGGGGTCAGTCCCTGCGCACTGACTCACCTCTGTATCTCTCAAATGATACAGTGCTTATTTCTCTGATTCTTCTCACAAAGTGAAATAAAACTAATAATCAACTCTGTCTATTGCAAGACTGCAAGGAGAAAATATTTATATTAACTAAAATACAGCAAATATTGCAACAAATAAAGGTCCACACTGCACATTCTATGCCAAATTCTTCTCATTGTGAAAGCCAATGTACTAATTAACTAGTTAAGCCTTTCCTGATCACTCATTTAACAGTTAATAAATTAACCCATAATAAAATAAAAAATAATATACTGTCATTTGTATTCAGCATTAAAAGACGAGTGATGCCACAATAAGCCTCATAAGACTGGATTCACAAGTGTAGTGTAGTTCAATATGAGATGAATCATAGAATTCAACTGATACCTAGTGATGGATGATGATGGAAGAAAAAAATCTAACAAGGAACTCCTCGAGTTTGAGGTCATAAAAGGCTAATGATGCTTATGGCGTTTGATAACCCACATATTGTCTATCATGCAACCACAATATTGGCTGCTAATGGCAACAGGGAGCTGGACTTGGCCATCCAATGGTAAGCACAGCCTGAGGCTTGGAGCATAGTTGAACTGCTTAGTCAATGAGTAACTCACAATTGTGCTAGAGTGCTAGTGGTGTTGATACAAAGCAGAGCAATGACAACGATAAATGAAGCAAACATTGCATGTTATCTACAACAACAGCTGTAAAAGTTGACATTTCATCAGTAAGGAAACCAAGGAATTTCACAGAGTGAGAAAGAAGTGGCAGATGAAATATTAGCATTTCTGTGAGATGAATCAGTGGAATGTGTGGTGTCGTATAAGCTCAACTGTGCGGACAATGTACATGAGGTGTATAACGATTGTGATCCATGCTTAACACATAAAACTGGTATTGAAACAGATGTTGATCCATACAGTTCATCACCCTTGCCACATAGGGAGCCACAAATCCAATCTCCAGTGAACTGTAATAAAGGACAATCTTTGTCCAAGGAGTGGGTATTAAACATCATTATGTACATGGAAGACCACCTGCAGCATTGTTAAAAAAAAAGAACAGGTTTTGAATAAATCCACAGCAATATGATCTTATAGTGCATAATGAAAATTACAGATATTTAAGGGAGCACAAGGCACACTTGTTACAGAAACTGGTGTTTGCGCACTTCAAGTATGCTCAATAAAATTTACAGGATGTGCATGATAGTGACCTACTATGTTATGCACATCAAATTGCACATGACATAGATTGCAATGATCTCAAGGGAAGCACAGGGTGGTTGTAAAACTTCAAACAGTGCTACAGAATTGGAAAATGTAAGGTAAAAAAATTTCAAACAATACATCAACTTGATGATGCACAGCAAACTGCAGAATTGGTCTGAAAATTTGTAGACAAGATAAACTAACTTATGCCATCATTTCTGGATGGTAAATTGGCTGGAAAGTTATTTATGTGCCACAAGAAGTTGGAGGTGCTGTGCTGCCTACAAGTATTTCTCATATGCATGATATTGCAAGGGCAGTAGGGAATATTTATGTCACAGCAAGCAAGAGTGGGAAAATGGGCATAACAGAAGTACAACTATGGTATGAGAACTGCTTTTGGCCAGTAGCTAGTCAAAATAATTTGCTTTTGCCTGATTCATGGTCTGTTTATAAAAATCATCCTCCTTTAGAGCAAACTATCCCTCCTGGAAAATGTATGACATTGCAGTTCATACCACCTGGAACCAATGGACAAATTCAGTCTGTGGATCTTTCTTTGTTCCATATCTATAAAACATTATTGCACTTACTGCTGTTATGCCTTAAAGCAGGGGTGGGCAGGAATCCTGCACCTGTGCAGTGCACTTGCTCGTGCACAGTTAACAGGTGTTCTGCATGCACACAGAGGCAAGCTGACCACCCACCCACTTCTCTCTCCTCCCCACCACACCATCCCTCCGCTCCTTTCTCTGTAATGCGTTTTGTTTCCTAACTTGCTTTATTGAATGAAGTAATAAGATTAGTAGGAGTGCTTGAAAGAAATCATGGTTTGAAAGAGTACCTATTACCTACGATACATTTTATTTAATTATCACAGGGGGGGTTTACAATACGTTTAATGTCTGGAACAAAATTTCTACATACAGACAAACGCAAACAGTTACGTAAATTTTCATCACTGATGTTTACTCTTAACCAAGACTTAACAGAAAAAAATCTCTCACAAATGTATGTTGAGCCAAACATTGACATTATCTTTGCGGCTTCATGATGGAGATGAGGAAACTCTTGAAGTGGAAAGTCGTAATAAAAGTGTATTACACTTCTTGCCAAAAGGAACTTGTCTCTCAGACGAGAATTACACTGTAGATCCATTAATTCCATTTGCAAATTGGGATGAATATCATCTACAGAAACAGCAAATGGTCTCGAGAACCATTCAGAAGCTTGGGATAAATATGATATATCCCCAAATCGCTTGAGAAATTCCTCTTTTATTGCACTAAGTACGGAAACATATTCTTTGCGATTCTATTCTCGCACAGTAGACAGAGTAGGAAAATGCACCGCATTCCCTGATGAGAGATGTCATTCCCACAGCTCAAACTTGCTAGTGAAAGCTTGCACCTTTTCAGCCATTTCATAAATTAGCTGATTTTCTTCTTGCAAACTTGTGTTCAATGCAGTCATGTGCCCGGTAATGTCCACTAAAAATGCAAGGTCGATAACCCACTCTGGATCTTCTAACTTGGGATCATACCTTCCTTTGTCCTTTAAAAACTGATTTATTGGTATTCTCAGCTAAAAAAATCTTTTAAGTACATTACCACAGCTAAGCCAGCGGCCTTAACTGTGGTATGGTATGTCACTGTACTCTTCCCCAACTTCAGCTAAATATGTGTGAAACTGTCTATGATGTGTAAGCCATGGGATCTCAAATAATTAACTGCCAGAATAACCACTTGCGTGACATCCCCCAGTTTTGCTGCTTTTGCACAGAGTACTCCTTGGTGCAAAATGCAGTGATGTTGTGCAATGATTCTTCTGTACGTTGTAGCTTTTTCTTAGTAATCCAACAAATCCCATTTGTTCCCCTTTCTTTGCAGGTGCTCCATCTGTTGTCACTGATGCCAAATGTTCTCAGTTTAAGCCAGCTGAATTGACAGCTTCTTCAACGGCTTTTAGGATGTCCGCGGCAGTGGTCGTGCTTTTTAAAGATATCATATCTAAAAAATTCTCTGTTATGTGCAGAGCAGTGTCCATACCACGGACATAAATCACTAATTGCGCAGTGTTTGAAATATCTGTGGACTCATCAAGTGCAATGGAAAATGCAATAAACTCCTGCACGTCACTCCTTAATTGAGGGCAAACGTCACCTGCCATGGCATTTATTTGACAACTTACAGTCCGCCAAGAAAGAGTGATAGCTCAAAAGTGATTTGAATTCAGTGAGAAAAGTAAATCAGCAGTGTCATTGATGCACTCCTTTATAAACTCACCTTCAGCAAATGGTTTTCCAGCTATCGCTATATTAAGCACACACTTATAACTTGCACGTACCGCTGGGCTATCATTGTTGTCATCCTGAAAAACTGAAAACAGTGCTCCATAAAATATTAAATCAGTTAGATGAGAGACATGACAAAAGAAAGTCACAGATCTCTGGTGACAACAGCAACTTATGTCAGATTCATCTTGTATTGTCACATCACTCTTCTTAAGCTCAGTCAGTTTCCCCATCCACTCAGAATCTGAGAATAAATTGTACTCGTCCTTGTGAAATTTTTTATAATGGCGTCCAACACTAAACTTCTGCTGACCTGTGAGAATATTGCCACATAATAAACATTTCAAATTTTCACGTTTTTGCACAAAGAAAAAATGATCCTCCCATTCCTTTTTAAAAGATAGCAAATCTCCACTTCTCCATTTCCTTGATTCACTCTGCATTTTCCAGTTCTTGAAATACAACGTTAACTACGTAGTGGTCACTTTGCATCAACGTCCACAGCCTATCCTAGTACTACACTACCGCAATATGCTGGCTGTCACCACTGCCCCGGTCAACGATTGCACGCGAGCAGCACACGTGCATCGCTGTGCACTCGTGAGCCACGTGCAACATTTGCCCGCCCCTGCCTTAAAGGATAGCCACTTTCATGATAAGCTCTGTGATAGACTGTTTTGCATTCAGTTGCATGCCATCACTTTTCATCAGTTCTCATCACCCCATTACACCAATATGATTCTGTATGCGTTTCTATAAGGGTCGATACTTAGCTGAATGCCCTGCACTGTTTCTAACTCCCAAAGAGTTCAACTCTGATCTTAATTGTGCAAACCCTTGTGGTCACTTGGCACACCATTTTTCATTCAGTGTTTGTGGTCAAAGGTAAACAGTTTGTTTTGAACATTACTTGAATGTCAATGCATCCAAAATGGTTCAAATGGCTCTGAGCACTATGGGACTTAACATCAGAGGTCATCAGTCCCCTAGAACTTAGAACTACTTAAACCTAACTAACCAAAGAACATCACACACCTCCATGCTCGAGGCAGGATTCGAACCTGCGACCATAGCAGTCGCGCAGTTCCAAACTGAAGCACCTAAAACCACGCGGCCACTCCGGCCAGCTCAATGCATCCATTTTATGAAGTGTAATACATACATCCTGTAGTAGGTTGGTCTGTGCACCTCCCACACACTCATTTTCTGTCACATTCCTGATGCATATGGTGAGCCATTAGCAGCTAATATTTTTCCAGTCATAATTGTTAACACAACACTTTCAAATGAGCCTTACTAAAGACCAACTTGTGACTTCACATTCAAGAGGCTCCTTGTACACCAGTGTTTCTCAATCACTATGTCATGACACATGGGTGTGCCATGAGATTTTTAATGTCTTCTAATCTTCCTCAGACAAAATAACTAAAACATAAAAAAATATTACCTAATTGTTTCTTGGGGTGGCCCAGTTCACAGGAAATCACCCATTATGTACAGATTTATAGATGTTTCATAATAATTATACATTTTTTTGCATTCAACTCTAAAAAGAATGATTTGTCATCTCACAATCATGCCATAATTAAAAAAAGTATTGTATGTATTTTGTGTATTATCTTTTTTACCATCTGGATCTCTGCTATCAAGAATTATGTAAAACTCATTATATAGCTCTACAATTCATGATACAACTTTTCTTTACAGAACCACACAAAAATAGGAATCGAAAGAAACCACCAGAGGTTGCTCACAAAACTCGAAAGTGGCTACATTCACAACTGGAGCTTGAATATGAATTTTATTATTGGTTACGAGCAAGATTACTGACTCAAATACAGTGATATAATGATAAACTGTCAAATTGCAGATTGCAGCATCAATTTTATATAAATGTGACCTGAACTGAAATTTTATACCAAATGTGGTGTGCAATCTCTGTATTTTATTGCTGAATCAGCTATTTTATTTATGACTCTACTTTCTGAATAATAAGTACAAATTTATTTATGTATATTTTCATCTATTTGTAGTGTATTTTTTAATGCAGTGTGCTGCATTATGCTTGTAGCTAGTGTACACCTCTTGCCAGATGTTAGATGGACTGGTTGTTTCCTGTGTGTAACTGTTATCAGGTGTCCTTCATGGAACATATGATGTGTGAATGATCTACGAAGAAAATTTTTCATAATTTGCAAATAGTTATGTTTTAATTTTAAAGATGTCTGACTTACCATGTTTTAAGTCCCTTTGATACCATATATATCAAAAATAGAAATGCTAATTTCTACACACAGATTGTCAAATGTTTGCATATAATTTGGTTGCACGTTATTCAATGAGAAGAATAGTTGTAAATATTAACATAATTGTTGTATGTCAGGGCAATAATATTGTACTTGCATTACAATTGTAACTTGCCAGTATGAATATAAAATCATTTATAGTTTCGTCAGCCATGCATACCCAGTAATAAATGAGTGTGCAATGTCTTCGAAAAGTTACCAAACCATTCATCATATTTGAAATGATTTTTATTTGAAGAGCATTTTTAAAGGGATTATACCAATAACAAACCTCATATGGTGGTTAATGGATGTATCACTATACCCAAAATATAGATTCATTACCATAGAACAATAAACTTTACTTGTACGTCATTTAACTATGAATTCTTAGGAAGATAGTGGGAATGTAATTTTCATGCCAAAGCCTAAACTATCATATGTAGAAGTTTAATATCCTAGAACCAGCAGGCATAAAGTGAAACTCAATGTTTCATTTGGATACTGTAGTCTGTAGATCAGGAATTGAGAGGCAGTTGGAGGAGGATGAATCCTAATGAAGGTTTAGACCATGGAGACTGTGACAGCAGGGGATACACAGGAACAGTTCCCATCAGAGTAGTTGGCACTGAGTAAAATCATAATAGTACTGGTCTCTAAGTAGAATGGAGCATGTGGAAGAACTGTGGTTCAAGGTTAAAAAAACAGTTGACCGTACACTGGATGGACAGGTAACAAACAGAACAGTAATGACTGGAAGAACCTTCCGTAATATACAGTCACTGTAAAGAAGAGACTACTGCATAATAAGTGTATATCAAAGCATATGGCTATACATAGAGAGATAGTGCATTGGGCATATTTGGCTGTCGAGAGGACAACTCATGAATCCTTCAACAACTACCGTAATAGAATATTACTTAAAGATCTCTCTCAAATCCTGCAGAAATTCTGGTCATACATAAAGAGTGTTAGTGGTATCAAAGTGGGTATCCAGACTCTCATGAAGGATAAAGGGGCTGAAACTGGGGATAGCAAAGAATAAGGGCATATAATGAACTCCATTTTGAAATATTCCATCACAAAAATAAAAAATCCATTAGTATTGCTCCATTTTCATTTTCTCACCACTGCACACATGAGTGAAACAGATTATGATTGGTGGCATTAAGGAACTGAAATTCAATGAAGCTCTACACCCTAGGGGAACCCAATTTCAGATACTACAAAGGAGCTGCAGCTGGTTTAACCACACTTTTTAACTGTAATATGTTGTAGATCCCTCAAACAAAAACACTGTGCCCAGTAGCTGGAAGGAAGCAAGGTTGAAACTTGTCTACAAGAAGCTAGTGATGTGGTGCATAAAACTACCACCAACATCCTCACATCCATCTGTTGTAGGGATTAAGAACATATTCTGAACCCAAAAATAATGGGATATCTTTAAGAACATGACCTTCTCCATAACACACAGCAGGAATTCTGAAAATATCTGTCATACAAAACCCAACCTGTGCTTCTCTCACATCCTGAAAGCCATGTTTCAAGGCAGTTGATACGTGCAGTTTTCATTGATGTCTGATAAACATCTCACTTAGTACCACATCTTCACTTATAATCAAAAGTATCATCGTATGGTGTATCAAGTGAAATTTGTGACTGGAGCAAATATTTCTTCATAAGGAGCACACAGCAATGTTATCTTGGATGGAGATTCATAGACAGATATAGATGTAACTTTTTTATGTCCAAGTGAGGTGTATTGTAGCTCTTGTTCTTATGCTGAATATTAATGAAACAGAACAACGACATTGGTTCTGTCACAGGAAAAGCAGGTGGCAGAGTTTGGTTTATTGGTAGGACATAAGAGAATGTGGTTCATCTACAAAGGAGACTGCTCACAAAATACTTACATCCCATTCTATAATATTGCTTGAATGTTTGGGACACATACCAATTTTGGACTCACTTGGGATATTGAATTTATAATGAGAAGGGCAGCATGAATTGTCACAGATTTATTTGACCCATGGAAGAGCGTCACAGAGGTACTGGAAAAAATGAACTGACACACTTGCACATAGACAAAAACTACCCCTGAAAGCTTACTGGTACTTACAAAGTTTCAAGAATCAGCTTTAAGTGAGTAGTAAGGAATATACCACATCCTCCTAAGTATCACTCTCAAAGGGATTACAAAGACACAGAATACTTATTGTCTGCAGAGAGGAGCTTAAGGAATCATTCTTCCCATACACTATACATGAATGAAATGAGAAGAAGCCCTAATAACTGGCAGAGAGGAAAGTACCTTTTACCACGCACTTCACAGTGGCTAGCAGGGTATAGATGTACATGTAGTGGAATGGTGAATATTCAGCAGCTGGATGCATAAAAAAAGGCATAATTGCACATGTTTCTCATTGCAATACAAACCACTACAGTCTGTTACATCTCACACCTGTATGCTGCTAAACACAGTTTTATCAAGATGGCCACTATTTGCATACAGGGCAAATCACTTAACACTTGCACCCCATTTATTTTTAGAACAGTTCTGCACATTGAAATGTGATTTTCAGCAAATGATTAATACTCTTTAACTCTCATATCTACCAAGATATTGAAGCAAGTACATCCTTTTCAAATGGAATGATATACTTTATAATGGCATTCAAAAGCTCTTGGAATATGAATACAGTGGCATAATGCTCATTAACATTGGTGTTGATACTTTTCAAAAAAGAATCAGAGACATGTACTTAAGCTGAGACATAGGCCTAGTGGCAAGAATCAGCTATTTCATTGTAAACTCTGCCAAGTGGGACTCTCATACCAGGCACCGTTGTTATATGCAGCAAGAAGATAGGCCTACTCTACTAAGATAAAAATATTTCCTCTAGGCCCTATTTTATATGACATAAATACAGTATTGGCTACAATTAGTGCAAATTATACTAACTTCTAATGTATCAGAAGGGGCTATGAAAATTATTTCAAATGTGTGTACAGATTTGCATTTAAGTGAACAACATTTGTGGAAACAAAGAAACAGGCAAAAGGGTTGAATCAAAAGGATAGCATGGTGCAAGAAACTCATTTGGCAAAGTTTACACCACAATAACTGATTTTTGCTGCCTTGTCCTTTTAATTTCAGCACATTTGTTGGATATTTTTGTAAGCAGTTTGTGTCAACATCACCAAACATTATAACACTGTACTCATGGTTTGAAGAGCTTTCAAAAAATTGCATCTGCATCCTGACCGATATAGCAGTTAAGGTATTAATTGTACAGCAAAACTTTTTGATATCTTGATTTGTTCATGTAATGAAAGGTATGTAAGTTTTATGTGATTCAATCTGTTTGTTGTTTAGCCTACATGAACCACTCATATAAATACATGTGGCTAATTAATTATATTTTGGTGTGCTAAAAAACTAAGAGAATAAATTATATGGAAGTAAACTTAATAATCTATAGTTTCGATACACAGATTTCATTGAGTCGAGTTATTTGATGTTGAACAGTCAGATTTTGACATTGGCATGGCACAGTTAATATCATATTTAGTTTGGTTATTAGCTTAATACTCTGATAACTAACCCTCTTAGCACAGATGAGGTTCAGCAGAATTGTACTGCCTTAATGATATAGTAAGTAATCTGGTACTCTGTCCCTGAAGCATCCAGCTTAAATTAATGCAGTGAATTTACTATAAAAAATACCACAGAATCACAACACTCCTCCATGCAACCCCAATCAGATCATTACTACAGAATGCGACACTAGTTATTGCAGATAAGACTCAAAATGTGCAATCAGATCTCACTTGTGCAGCACATGCACCAGTATTTATTGATGAAAACAACATACACTTTTAAAGGAGGAATATTATAAGTAACAAGGATTTGCAATATTGATTGTGCTCAATAATGGAGTGCAATTTAGCTGAATAAATAATGTGCCTTAGGTAACGAAAGACTGCTTTTATACAGCACAGCATATAAAGTTTTCATAAAGAACTTATGTGTACTAGTCCTGTCTACTTTTCATTACTTATAATGAAATTATATTGTACTTGTTGCTTAATGATGTAATCAATTAATGAGGATATAGAGTGTGGTATATGATAAAATAATCGGGATAACAATCCACGACAGAATAAATATGTATAAGAGAATAAAACACTTCTCATCAAATAGAGAAGGTACTAAGAAGATTACAGCTATAGAAAAAGGCAGATATTGCATACATAACTTTCAGACAAAGTTCTTCCTGGTAACAATATAATTTTAGAAAGTTTTTGAAAAAGTTATGTAATTAAGTAAGTATTAAACTCACAATTAAAGATAAATAGCAGCTATTTAGTATAACAAGGGAAACAGCAACTTTTTCCAATGGAGTGGCTTACCTCTATTCTTCAGGTTACACTTTGCTAGCATAAGCACAAAAAGTATGAAGCAATACAATGATTTTTGTTGTTAATACGGTGTACTGCTTAAAGTTCCACAGTTACATGTCTTTTGTTAAAGTATAACTTGTATTCCACATCCTCGAAGGTTCTCCTTCATGATGGGATCATGAAATATAATAAATGAATGAATATCAGTACTAATAAAAGCACCCACAGTGACTGAAGTAATTTGTTCATAAGATAAGCAGTTTACTGCCTGTTTTTCATACTTGCCTGCTGCTGCTAATCCCCGCCTCTGTTTTACTTATAGTGATGTATCTTATACATATTATAATTACATTAAATACCGGTATGTACTTATATTAATACTTCATTAAAACTGATAGTGGAGGAAGGGCTTGACAAATAGTTCTAAGAGTGTTTTTCATCTGAGACAGTCCATTGTGATTGGTCTCTTCACAGTCATCTGTACTAGTTCATATAGGATATGAATCTGCATTCTGTAGATAAGACCAGTAACAAGCTAGTTTGACTGCTAAGCTCAGCTTCTTTGTTGCATTCACAAAACAGTTCAGCTCACTGTCTAACAAAGATAAGATATCCCTAAAGTCAAGATCCCACACACATTTACAGAAACACACACATAATTTATTACACTGACAAATTTTAATTCTAAATATACAATAAATAAAATGTATTTTATGAGTAAGTAAATCATTAAAGGAACTAAAGTTATATGAAGCAAAAATATTACATAAAGATAATCTCATTTCCTACAGATGACATTTATGGACCAATACATTGGAATAATATGAGATTACTATCTGTAATATTTTTGTTACAAGAAAGAGAAAATACAACAAAAAATGCAATGCTCATGGATTGTAATCCTATCTTTTACTCACTTCCAGAGTTGTCCAAATCCAACTCCCAACCCACCACCTCCTTCTAAGTTTGCTTGATCACATTATAACTTATCATTATCTTTCATTTGAAGACCAAATATAAATATATAAATAAAATATAAAAAAATCTTTGAAACTGCCACAGACATTTTTCTATGCCATTATATTTATGGGCGACCTAAAGGGATCAAAGCTCTTGACCCAAAACTAAAATCCATATATAGTGAAGATTAATTGATGATGTCTTTATTCCAGAATGAGATTTTCACTCTGCAGCGGAGTGTGCGCTGATATGAAACTTCCTGGCAGATTAAAACTGTGTGCCCGACCGAGACTCGAACTCGGGACCTTTGCCTTTCGCGGGCAAGTGCTCTACCATCTGAGCTACCGAAGCACGACTCACGCCTGGTACCCACAGCTTTACTTCTGCCAGTATCTCGTCTCCTACCTTCCAAACTTTACAGAAGACCTACTCCCACATTCAGTCATGCCGGACTTATTAAAGACCTTCTCTCCTACTCCCGGTCCCTCCAGCAGACACACTTTTTGACCGCCAACCTTACTAATCAGACTCAATCAAAGCCAATGTTGAACCCTGCCTCACTTAGCTCACTCCTTCATCCAACCATAGTCAACCCTCACTGCCCTCAAATCCACCAACTGTCAGACTCATCCACCTACAACCCTCACCAAAGTGACCCCATTCCAGAAATGCAACAGGATCTCCGGTTTCTCCTCAAATCCTTAGGCCCATACCAGTACCCTTCCCTGGAATCCATCTCTCTCCTCACCCCTACCACTCCCCACATTCCTGCCTTCTACATGCTTCCTAAAGTCCATAAAACCAGCCACCCAGGATGCTTCATTGTGGCCAGTTACTGTGCCCTCATTGAGAGAGTCTTTCTTGTAGACCAACATCTTCAGCCTATTGCCAGAAATATAAAAGATACCAACCATTTCCTCCACTGGCTCTCACAGTTCCTATTCCCTCATAACATAGTGCACTGCTTGTCATTATTGATGCCACCTCCCTTTACACTAACATCCCTAATACCCATGGCCTTATCACTGTTAAACACTGTGTTTCACAGTGCTCAGTGGATTCCAAACCAACAACCTCCTTCCTAGTCACCATCACCAACAATATCCATACCAACAGTTACTTCTCCTTTGAGAGCATGAACTACAAACAAATCTTGGGTACGGCTATGGGCACTCACATGGCACTATCTTATGACAACCTATTCATGGACCAACTAGAGGAATCCTTCCTAAACACCTAGAATTCTAAACCTCTCACATAGTTCAGATTCAACGATGACATCTTTTCGATCTGGATTGAGGGTGAGAACAACCTATCTCCATTCCTACAGTACCTCAAAAGCTTGTCCTCCACTTGCTCCACCGGGTCCTACTCAACCCAACCAGCCATCTTCCTAGATGTTGACCTCCCCCCTCAAAGATGGCTACATCAGTTTCTCTGCCCATATCAAATCTACTAACCACCAGCAATACCTCCACTTTAACAGCTGCCACCTGTTCATACCAAGAAGTCTCTTCCATGCTGCCTAGCCATCCATGGGCATCACATCTGAAGTGATGAACAGTCCCTCTCGAAATATTCCGATGGCCTCACTGAGGCCTTCACAGACCATAACTGTTCTCCCAACATTGTACAAAAACAAATCTCCCATGCCTTATCTTCCAGTCACTCACCACCTCCCAGCATCTCACTGTCTGGCCACAGAGGAGCATTCTCTTTATGACTCAGTACTATACAAGCCTGGAGCAGCTGAATTACATTCTCCATCAGGGTTTCAACTAACTCTCATTATGCCTTGAAATAAGAAATGTCCTGCCCACTATCCTTCCCATCCCTCCCACAGTGGTGCCATCCACCAAACCTACATAATGTACTCATCCACCCTTACATAACCCCTGCTCCCAACCCCTTACCTCATGGCTCATATACCTATACACATGGCTCATATACCTATACACATGGCACTATCTTATGCCAACCTATTCATGGACCTAGATGCAAGATCTGTCCCATACATCCTCCGACTAACATCTACTCCAGTCTGGTCACAAACATCACTCACCCTATCGAAGGCAGAGCTACCTGTGAAACTAGCCATGTGATCTGGAAGCTAAGCTGTAACCACCATGCAGCATTCTACATGGGCATGAAACCATGAAGCTGTCTGTCTGCATGAATGGCCGCTGACAAACTGTGGCCCAGAAACAACTGGACCACTCCACTGCTCAGCATGCCACCCAACACAATATTCTTCATTTCAATGACTGTTTCATTGCCTGTGCCATATGGATCCTTCCCACCAACATCAGATTTTTGAATTGTGCAGATGGGAACTCTTCCTACAATATATCCTACGTTCTGGTAACCCTCCTGGCTTCAACCTTTGTTAGTCATTGTAATCACCCATCTAGCCCCTTTCCTGTTCCCATTCCAGCACTACACAGCCCTCTATTCCAACGACACACACAGTCTTTTTACTTCTGTCCTTTTCTGCTAAACCCCCCCCCCCTCCCTCTCTCTACCCCACCCTCTGTCTAACCTCCCAACTGCACCTAGCTGCCCTACCCTCTCTACATCTACATCTACATACATACTCTGCAATCCACCACACGGTGTGTGGCAGAGGGTACCTCATACCACAACTAGCATCTTCTCTCCCTGTTCCACTCCCAAACAGAACGAGGGAAAAATGACTGCCTATATGCCTCTGTATAAGCCCTAATCTCTCCTATCTTATTTTTGTGGTCTTTCTGTGAAATATAAGTTGGCGGCAGTAAAATTGTACTCCAGTCAGCCTCAAATGCTGGTTTTCTAAATTTCCTCAGTAGCGATTCATGAAAAGAATGCCTCCTTTCCTCCAGAGACTCCCACCCGAGTTCCTGAAGCATTTCCATAACACTCACATGATGATCAAATGTACCAGTAACAAATCTAGCAGCTCGCCTCTGTATTCCTTCTATGTCCTCCCTCAATCCGACCTGATAGGGATCCCAAACACTCAAGTAGTACTCAAAAATATGTCATATTACTGTTTTATAAGTGGTCTCCTTTACAGATGAACCACATCTTCCCAAAATTCTACCAATGAACTGAAGATGACTATCTGCCTTCCCCACAACTGCCATTACATGCTGGTCCCACTTCAGATTGCTCAAATATTTAATCGACATGACTGTGTCAAGTGCTACACTACTAGTGGAGTATTCAAACATTACGGGATTCTTTTTCCTATTCATCTGCATTAATTCATTATATTCGAACTGAGAGTATGTTCGAGAATCCTGCAACAAACTGATGTTAAGGATATTGGTCTGTAATTTTGAGGATCCGTCCTCCTACCCTTCTTACATACAGGGGTCACCTGCACTTTTTTCCAGTCGCTTGGGACTTTACATTGGGCAAGAGATTCACGATAAATGCAAGGTAAGTAAGGAGCCAATGCAGTAGAGTACTCTCTGTAAAACCGAATTGGACTTCCATCAGGACCTGGCAATTTATTTATTTTCAACCCATTCAGCTGATTCACAACCCCAGGGATGTCTATCACTATGTCCTCCATACGGGCATCTGTACGAGACTCAAACGGCGGTATGTTTGTACGATCCTCCTGCGTGAAAGATTTCTCAAATGCTAAATTTAAAATTTCAGCTTTTGTTTTGCTGTCTTCCATTGCCAGGCCAGACTGATCAGTGAGTGACTGGATGGAATCCTTCGACCTGCCTACTGATTTTACATAAGACCAGAATTTCCTTGGGTTTTCAGCAAGATCTTTTGCTAAGGTATGACGGTGGTAGTGGTTGTATGCTTTGCGCATCACTCTTTTTACAGCAGCACAAATCTCTACTACCTTTTGCCTGTCCTCATTCTCCCAGTCTTTCTTGTACCGTGAGTGCAACTGTCTTTGCTTCCCGAGCATTCTCCGAGTTGCGCTGTTAAACCACGGTGGGTCTTTTCCATCCGTAACCCACTTTTTCGGCACATACTTCTCCAATGCATGATTTACAATATGTTTAAAATTTGCCCGTAATTCTTCCACATCCATCGTACCAGAAGTAAATGAAGTCGATTCATTTACTAAGTGGGATGATAACAACTGCTTATCTGCTCTTTGTAGTAAGAATACTCTCCTATCCTTCTTGACCGACTTTTTAACTTTCATAACCATAGTCGTAATGACAACATCATGATCACCTTGTCCCTGTGCACTCCCCAGTAGCATTTCACCATCCCCTACCCCTACCTGCTATCCCTCCTCCTCTCCATTCCAGCCTCCTCCTTACCCCCACCCAGTTGTTCCTCCCATCATGCACTGCTGCTGCTGCTCCTGCTCCTCGTCTGGTTTCAGCTGCCACAGACTGTAGTTATTTCCTAACATCTTTTATACAAGTGGGTGCCATTTCTCAAATGGGATGCTGGAGCTGTCTGAATATGCTGCTAACATTGCCAGAAATTTACAGACAACAGTTTAGTGAGGAGTTAGTCCAGAAACAGATTTCCCATGTCATTTCCTTCTGTCATGCCAACAAACACATAATCATTGTGAATTATTCTATGATCAATACTCCCCACATCACCTAACAGCACACACCCTTGAAAAACTGAACCACATTTTCTTACAAGGCTATCATTGTGCCCTTGGATAAGGAGGGTACTATCCTTTTCCAGAAAGTGATATTCCACCACCCACCCAACCTGTGCAATTTCCTGTACCATCTCAATTCCTTTCCTTTTCATAATGTTGCAACCTGTATGACATCTCCCTGTGAACTGGATGTAACACCAATGCTACAAAGGCAATCCAGTCTGAAGCATTTCACATCAAATGAAAAGGACAGTCATACTCCTGTCATATATCCTATTATATACCAGAAACAATTGGACAGCATTCTGTATGGTCCAGCTGTATGTGTACATGAATGGTCACAGCCAAATAGTGGCAAACTTGACTACATCACTGCTGAATTTGGTCTATGCCACAATATCAATGACTTCAATGAAATCTTCAGTACCTGAAGTATTTTGATCTGTCCTCAGCACCAGATCTTTCTGAACTCTGCAGGTGGTAGTTGTCCCTCCAATACATCCTTCATTCCCACAATTTCTCCTACTTAAACTTCAGTTAGTACCCAATTCTTTGCCATCCACTTCCTGATAATTCACCCTGTTCTCACTTCCTTATCCTTATCTCCTTCTCTCTAGTCTCAACTCTCCTCTCTCTCTCTCTCTCTCTCTCTCTCTCTCTCTCTCTCTCTCTCTCACCTGCCTTCCCTAATTTTTCAACCTACTCCATCACTTTAAAGGTTGTTGTAAAAATTAATTCACATTTTTTCCAGTGTTGTTTAGAGCCAGAAATCATTATTGTGATACATGTCTGGACAAACTGTTGCTTTCAGCTGTAGTCAGTGCAATTCACAACTTGTTTGGAATGGCTACTAAGCTCACTCTGAATAAATACTGTTTTGCAGTTTGTCTGAAAGGTATGAAAACTGATCAACTTACATTTCATCTGTCAGGTGTCATCCCAAATATTTGGTAACAATATAATGGAAGGAAACATTCCACGTGTGGATGGATATGTGCGTGTGTGCGAGTGTATACCTGTCCTTTTTTCCCCCTAAGGTAAGTCTTTCCGCTCCCGGGATTGGAATGACTCCTTACCCTCTCCCTTAAAACCCACTTCCTTTCGTCTTCCCCTCTCCTTCCCTCTTTCCTGATGAGGCAACAGTTTGTTGCGAAAGCTTGAATTTTGTGTGTATGTTTGTGTTTGTTTGTGTGTCTATCGACCTGCCAGCGGTTTTGTTCAGTAAGTCACCCCATCTTTGTTTTTATATACAAATATTTGGTAATTTTGAAGTCAGTAACTGAGGATCACAAATAATATCTCTTGAGACACTCTTTTATTTAATTAGCTTCCATTCTTCTTGGCACCACTGGTAGAATTTGGTGATGCTAACAACGTTGTGATATGAGCCATTACGTTAAACTTACTTCTAATGCCATGCATATTCCCTTTCAAAGCTTCAATGTCTGACTACTGCACTAAAGTAGTTTCATTTCAGATTATGACTTCAGCATATCTCAGAGCTTAAAAGTAAAAGATCTGTCACAAAACATTGCTTACGGGTACTTCTATATACTTCAGGAAAAGCAGCAACTTATAGGCTGTCTGACTTCTTCAAAGTAGTTTTGTGGAAATCCCAGAAAACACATCTAAGTTAATATCACAACTATCACTTAGGTAAGCTACTACAAACAGCATAGTGAACACATTATTGTGGCCAAGATAGACACGAAGCCACCGTCTACTACAGTAGTACAAGTTTATATGCCAACTAGCTCTGCAGATGATGAAGAAATTGATGAAATGTATGATGAGATAAAAGAAAGTATTAAAGTAGTGAAGGGAGAAGAAAATTTAATAGTCATGGGTGACTGGAATTCGAGAGTAGGAAAAGGCAGACAAGGAAACGTAGTAGGTGAATATGAATTGAGGCTAAGAAATGAAAGAGGAAGCCATCTGGTAGAATTTTGCACAGAGCATAACTTAATCATAGCTAACACTTGGTTCAAGAATCATATACATGGAAGAATCCTGGAGGTACTAGAAGGTATCAGATAGATTATATAATGGTAAGACAGAGATTTAGGAACCAGGTTTTAAATTGTAAGACATTTCCATGGGCAGATGTGGAGTCTGACCACAATCTATTGGTTATGAACTGTAGATTAAAACTGAAGAAACTGAAAAAAGGTGGGAATTTAAGGAGATGGGACCTGGATAAACTGAAAGAACCAGAGGTTGTACAGAGTTTCAGGGAGAGCATAAGGGAACAATTGACAGGAATGGGGGAAGAAATACAGTAGAAGAAGAATGGGTAGCTTTGAGGAATGAAATAGTGAAGGCAGCAGAGGATCAAGTAGGTAAAAAGATGAAGGCTAGTAGAAATCCTTGGGTAACAGAAGAGATACTGAATTTAATTGATGAAAGGAGAAAATACAAAAATGCAGTAAGTGAAGCAGGCAAAATGGAATACAAACGTCTCAAAAATGAGATCGACAGGAAGTGCAAAATGGCTAATCAGGGATGGCTAGAGGACAAATGTAAGGATGTAGAGGCTTATCTCACAAGGGGTAAGATAGATACTGCCTACAGGAAAATTAAAGAGACCTTTGGAGAAAGGAGAACCACTTGCATGAATATCAAGAGCTTTGATGGACACCCAGTTCTAAGCAAAGAAGGGAAAGCAGAAAGGTGGAAGGAGTATATAGAGGGTCTACACAAGGGCAATGTACTTGAGGACAATATTATGGAAATGGAAGAGGATGTAGATGAAGATGAAGATGAAATGGGAGATACAATACTGCGTGAAGAGTTTGACAGAGCACTGAAAGACCTGAGTTGAAACAAGGCCCCGGGAGTAGACAACATTCCATTAGAACTACTGATGGCCTTGGGAGAGCCAGTCCTGACAAAACTCTACCATCTGGTGAGCAAAATGTATGAGACAGGTGAAATACCCTTCAAGAAGAATATAATAATTCCAATCCCAAAGAAAGCAGGTGTTGACAGATGTGAAAATTACTGAACTATCAGTTTAATAAGTCACAGCTGCAAAATACTAACGTGAATTCTTTACAGACAAATGGAAAAACTGGTAGAAGCTGACCTCAGAGAAGATCAGTTTGGATTCCGTAGAAATATTGGAACACGTGAGGCAATACTGACCTTACGGCTTATCTTAGAAGAAAGATTAAGGAAAGGCAAACCTACATTTCTAGCATTTGTAGACTTAGAGAAAGCTTTTGACAATGTTGACTGGAATACTCTATTTCAAATTCTACTGGTGGCAGGGGTAAAATACAGGGAGCGAAAGCTATTTACAATTTGTACAGAAACCAGATGGCAGTTATAAGAGTCGAGGGACATGAAAGGGAAGCAGTGGTTGGGAAGGGAGTGAGACAGGGTTTTAGCCTCTCCCCGATGTTATTCAATCTGTATATTGAGCAAGCAGTAAAGGAAACAAAAGAAAAATTCAGAGTAGGTATTAAAATCCATGGAGAAGAAATAAAAACTTTGAGGTTCGCCGATGACATTGTAATTCTATCAGACACAGTAAAGGACTTGGAAGAGCAGTTGAACGGAATGGACAGTGTCTTGAAAGGAGGACATAAGATGAACATCGACAAAAGTAAAATGAGGATAATGGAATGTAGTCGAATTAAGTCGGGTGATGCTGAGGGAATTAGATTAGGAAATGAGACACTTAAAGTAGTACAGGAGTTTTGCTATTTGGGGAGCAAAATAACTGATGATGGTGAAAGTAGAGAGGATGTAAAATGTACACTGGCATTGGCAAGAAAAGCGTTTCTGAAGAAGAGAAATTTGTTAACATCGAGTATAGATTTAAGTGTCAGGAAGTCATTTCTGAAAGTATTTGTATGGTGTATAGCCATGTATGGAAGTGAAACATGGACAATAAATAGTTTGGACAAGATGGGAATAGAAGCTTTCGAAATGTGGTGCTACAGAAGAATGCTGAAGATTAGATGGGTAGATCACATAACTAATGAGGTGGTATTGAATAGAATTGAGGAGAAGAGGAGTTTGTGGCACAACTTGACAAGAAGAAGGGACTGGTTGGTAGGACATGTTCTGAGGCATCACAGGATCACAAATTTAGCATTGGAGGGCAGCGTGGAGGGTAAAAATCATAGAAGGAGACCAAGAGATGAATACACTAAGCAGATTCAGAAGGATGCAGTAAGTACTGGGAGATGAAGGAGCTTGTACAGGATAGAGTAGCATGGAGAGCTGCATCAAACCAGCCTCAGAACTGAAGACCACGACAACAACATCACTTACTTTTGTCAAGATAAAATTGATGATGAAGGTTTCACCAGACCCACCTGAAGTATCTAAGAAGAAAGTTAGTCCTTGATTTGCCTCCCCATCTGTGATTATTTTATTGTAACTTTGCTAATCTATCACAGAGTCTCTACTGTAACTCATCGATCTCTCTCACATTCACACACTGTAATTAGTATCCCTCATGTATTTTCTGTCTTCTAAATCTTGTGGCATACATGTTTGCATCAAGCTGTATTCTTTTTACTGCATGCTCACCAAAAGCTGAGACTGCTTCCTCAATTTAAAAATGGTTTTTATTAAACAACTCATCTGTTACATACTCTTCATTGTGGTACCTATATATCTCTAGATCTGATATTTAAAGTCTTCTGATAGATTCTCTGAACTTACTGCACAGACTTAATGACTCTGTTACATGACGAGACACTAATATAACTAGAGAAGGCTCTTGCATAATAAATGATGAAGCAAAGCCTTCTAGAGTACTGTATGTCATTACTGACCATCTTTATTTGTTCATTCACATGTCATATTTCCTAAATCCCATTGTGATGGAGTACCTTCAGGGGTTTAGAAAAAATCAAGGTATACATTAACAACCCAAAGCAGCCACTCACCACAGGCTAATTCTATAAAGTATATGAACAACCAATTATGACTAGTGACAGTCTGATTACAAAAATTAGTGCTAAAAATTTGTAAACAGTATGATGATTGATACCATCTGCCATTCTTAATCCTACAAATGAAACTGGCCACAGTACAGGACACTTATTGAATGGGGATAAGGATGGTAACAAGCCAGCTCAATCCCCAGTAATGAGCATAAGGATTTATCAAGCCACTTTCCATTAAGGTCTATGATTTCAATTTCAGTTGTCATGCATTACTTTTAGAAGGGGAAAATACCAATCTAAACAGTCCTGGTTGCTAATGTCCTTGTAATGATAATGCTGGTTGTGTGATACATTCACAGTTCAAGACCTTATTTGGACACACAAAACTCCACATCAATGTGCCAGACATAATTACAGGACACATTGCTAGTCCTCAGGGGTTGAATTTTGAAAACTCCTGTCTTGATGAGTGTTTACATTATGTAAGGAATGGTTTCTACAAATTTCATGTTTCTAGGACCATTTGATTAGGCTATAATGGCACAGTAGTTAGCACTGCAGCCTCACACTTTTAAGCCCTGTGTTCAAAACCCAATTATTATTTTAATTTTTGTTTGTCACTTATGTAACCACATCTGTAGAAGACTACTGCCCGAATGTTTTCCAATGTATATTGAAATAACATTGTCCTTATTTGTCTGCTAATTGTATGCCTGGGGAATGAATTAAAAAGAAAACGGCAGTAAATGAACGAAACAATGATTTGAAATTGTTTTTGGTTCCTGTAGTGCATCTTGATTCATAATCAATTGCAAGTACCAGTTTTTGGTAAAGTTATCCATTTTGCATGGTTTTTCATGAAATTATTGCAAAAGTGCGAAATCTTCAGCAATGTTAATGATGTCTCTTCACTAGGTGAGATTCAAATGAAGAAATATCACTGTGGAAAACCTGCCTTTGTGTGACGCTGTGATGTTAAGGATTTCTATGTTTTGAATGTTTCTATGATCAGTATCATCCAAGGGAATGCATCAAATCTTCCTGCAGAATAAACACTAGAGTAAAATATAAGAATTCTAAATTAATGTAAGAGTGAAATATAAGTGTGTGAGAATTTAAAAAGACTGTAGCTCCTTAAAATGCCAACCCCACTTACATTACTTAATAATAAATGTATGATACTTCTTGTGAAACCCAGTTGTAATTTTACAGTTAATATAACAACCTTGTATCCCACAGCTTGATAAGGAACATTCATGTAGTAACCTTCTACAGACATTAGTAAATAAATGAGAGAAATAAAACAAAATGAAATAATGAAAAATAAAACAAAATGAAATAGTTAAAATTAATAATTGTGTTTTGAACACAGGATGCACAAGTGAGAGGCTGTGACACTAACCACTATGCCACCATGTGGGCTGAGCTTATTGTGTGCTAAAAGGTATAATGTTACCATAATTTTTTGGGCTTTACCTCAGAAACTAGCATTTTGGCCACAGCAATGAAAAGCAGTTGAGGGGTACTAATGTGCAAGTGTGCAGATTGCTACATTGGAACTATGCATACAGCGTAAGACAGATGATGTGAAGCATCACACTACTGAAACCAAAGTAAGAAAACTCTGTTAGAGAAGGCTCTTGCATAATAAATGATGAAGCAAAGCCTTCTAGAGTACTGTATGTCATTACTGACCATCTTTATTTGGTCATTCACATGTCATATTTCCTAAATCCCATTGTGATGGAGTGCTTTCAGGGGTTCAGAAAAAATCAAGGTATACATTAACAACCCAAAGCAGCCACTCACCACAGGCTTGCAGGGTAATGCAAACCGTTACCACACTCTCGGGCCATAGATTTGTTATAATGAGTCCAGCTGGGTACAATCATTGGCACACGTAGGCCATGAATGGGTGTAAATAATCATTAATTTGAACACAGGATCAGTAGTACCTATGGAAACTGGACAGCGAGACTGGTCAGACAAAAGGGACTGCACACACTCTCTATAAATTTGAGGATCCAGTGCCACACCTTCTAGTAGCACCACGTCCTTGTTCTCCTTGTACTTGGTACTCTCTCATCAGTGAGCTGTCTCATGGCCCACTCCAGTAGCTCCAAGGCTTCTGCTCTGGATGGCTGTGGAACGACGCCCAGGTGATACAGCCATCAAACTGTCTATGTTGGTGTGGGCACATAGGCACTGCACATCATCACTTGCTGGCATAAGTTCCATCACCGGAGGCTGACAGCCCCTACAAATAACTTCACAGTCTTCAGCACTGCTGGCTCTGTCCATGAGTGGCTGTGTCCCACTAATGGGGCCACATATAGCTGCATGATTTTATTTTATTTTATTTACACGTCAAGTTCCTTAGGACCAAATTGATGAGCAAATCTCCAAGGTCATGGAATGTGTCAGTACATGAAATTACAACATAAAAGTAATAACAGACAAAAATAAAATGTTTATGAACCCAAAAAAAGTCAGTCCATAAGTTTAAGTAAACACAATCAACAATAGAACAAGAATCAGCTTACTTTTTCAAGGAACTCCTCAACAGAATAGAAGGAGTTATCCATGAGGAAACTCTTCCTCTTCAGTTTTGCTTTGAAAGTGCATGGATTACCGTTAAGATTGTTGAATTCGAGTGGTAGCTTATTGAAAATGGATGCAGCAGCATGCTGCACACCTTCCTGCACAAGAGTTAAGGAAGTCTGACCCAAATGCAGGTTTGATTTCTGCCAAGTATTAACTGAGTGAAAGCTGCTTTTTGGGAATAAACTAATATTGTTAACAAGAAATGACAGTAAGGAATATATATATGGAGAGGCCAATGTCAAAATACCCAGTCTCATGAACAGGGGTTGACAAGAGGTTTGTGAACTTAAACCATTTATTGCCCGAAATACCCATTTCTGAGTCAAAAATATCCTTTTAGAATGAGAAGAGCTACCCCAGAATGTAATACCATATGACATAAGCAAATGAAAATAAGCAAAGTAGACAAATTTTTATGTTGAACTATCACTCACTTCAGATACCGTTCAAATAGTAAAATTGACAGCATTAAGTCTTTGAACAAGATCCTGAACATGGGCTTGCCATGATTGTTTACTAACTATCTGAACACCTTGAAATATGAACTGCTGAGTTTCACTATTCATATGCCCATTCGGTGAAATTAAAATGTCAAGTTTTGTTGAATTGTGTGTTAGAAACTGTAAAAACTGTGTCTTACTGTGATTTAGCATTAGTTTATTTTCTACAAGCCATGAACTTGGGTCATAAACTGCACTATTTGAAACCAAGCCAATGTTGCACACAACATCCTTTACTACCAAGCTTAGGTCCTAAACTGCACTATTTGAAACCAAGCCAATGTTGCACACAACATCCTTTACTACCAAGCTAATGTCATCAGCAAACAGGAATATTTTAGAGTTACCCGTAATATCATTTATATAAATAAGGAACAGGAGTGGCCCCAACACTGATCCCTGGGGCACTCCCCACTTGACCGTAACCCCCTCTCAGGCCCCACATCACAGCGATTCTCAACATTGTGATCAATGACCTTTTGCTGTCTGTTGTGATAGAGATGAACCAATTGTGAGCTACTCCCCATATTCCATAATGGTCCAACTTCTGGACCAATATTTTGTGATCAACACAATCAAACACCTTAGTTAAATAAAAAAAAAATGCCTAGCATTTGAAACCTTTTGTTTAACCCATTCATTACAAAGAAAAGATAATATAGCATTTTCAGTTGTTAAGTGACTTCTAAAGCCGATCTGTACATTTGATAGCAAATTGTGTGATATAAAATGATCAATTATCCTTACTTACATAGCCTTTTCAATAAGTTTAGCAAACACTGATGGCATAGAAATAGGTCTAAAACTGTCTACATTATCCCTTTCTCCCTTGTTTATAAAGTGGCTTTACTACCAAGTACTTTAATCTTTCAGGAAACTGACCATTCCTAAAGGAAAAAATTACAAATATGGCTAAATACAGGGCTAGCATGTGCAGCACAGTACTTTAATATTCTGCTAGGCATTCCATCACAACCATAAGAGTACTTAGTCTTCAGTGATTTAATTATTGACTCAATCTCCCCCTTGTCTCTATCAAAGAGGAGTATTTCAGACATCAGTCTCAGAAAGGCATTCGCCAAGAAAGTTATATGACTCCTGGTAGAAATTAAATTTTAATTTAATTAACCAGAAAAGCTCAAAAAATGATTGTTAAATACTGTGCATATATCTGATTTATCAGTAACAGAAATATTTTTACTATGAAATGACTTTATGTTGCCAACCTTGTGCTGTTAACCAGACACTTCCTTCACAACTGACCATATGGTGGTAATTTTATCCTGTGAATTAGCTATTCTATTTGCATACCACATACTCTTTGCATTCCTAATAACATTTTTAAGAACTTTACAATACTGTTCGTAATGGGCTACTGCAGCTTGATTGTGACTACATCTAAAATTTTGATACAATTACCGCTTTGTTCTACATTATATCCTTATCCTACTAGTAAGCCACCCAGGTTGCCTATTACTGCTGGTACCACCTTCAGAATGTTCTAATGGAAAACAACTCTCAAAGAGTGTGAGAAATGTGTTAAGTAAATCATTATACTTATCATCTATGTTATTGGCACTATAAACATCCTGCCACTCTTGTTCCTTGACAAGGTGTAAAAACTCTCTATTGCTGTTGGATCAAGTTTCATACATAGTTTGTAATTACATGTGATATTTGTTTGAGTACAAAAGCCTTTTAGTCTTCAAATTTGCGCATCATGGTCTGAAAGGCCATTCACCCTTTTACTAACAAAATACCCATCTAGTAATGAAGAATAAATAAAAATATTGTTAATGGCTGTGCTACTGTTCCCCTGCACCCCAGCTGGAAAAAACACAGTCTGCATCAGATCATACGAATTTAGGAGACCTTCCAACATCCTTTTTCTTGCACCATCATAAACAAAACTTATATTGATGTCACCACATATAACTAATTTCTGGTACTTCCTACAAAGTCAGTCAAGAGCCCTCTCTAGCCTGAGCAGAAATGCTCTGAAGTCAGAGTTAGGGCACCTATAAACAACAACTATTAGAAGTTCAGTTTCACTAAATTCATCTGCCCCTGCACAACATTCAAATATCTGTTCAGTGCAGTGCCGTGATACGTCTATGGACTCATGTTTTACGTTCTTGGCCACTCCCCCACTCTGCAAGGAACTCCTTGAAAAACAGCCAGCTAATCTGAATCCTAGTAAAGGAAGCCTCTGAATTGTCAAATTATTTAAGTGGTACCCCAGTATACCAATACTTTTAGAGTCAACACCTATAAGCAGTTCACTAACCTTATCTTTAACACCTCTTATATTTTAATGAAATGTACTAATTCCTTCTGTACTTTGAAACATGATGTCCTCTGAAGGTAATTACTTAGTTAGAGAGACTTCCTTTAAGCAGGTATACCTATCAGCTGACTTCAATCTAAGAAAGGTACAGCTCTAACACCAACTGCTACAGGAATTTTTCCATGAGTGATCCCACCACCACTCAGTACTCTGTCACCTATAATCTTTGCCAGCCTCCTCTTCCCATACCTATTGAGGTGCAGCCCATACCTAGTGAAACCTGATCTACTGATAGAACCAACTGGCACCACTGAAATGTGACCCATGCCCTCTGCCATCAGTGCCCTCCCCAGTCCCATGTTAAAGCGCCTACCAGCTGCATTAAGATGAGGTCAATCATGACGCTGAAACAGTTGCACAAAATGCACATTAGTGCCACAAGTTTGAGTAACTACCTTTACCAGGTCACCACCTACATCATATTTCCCGTCCCTAACAAGACTGTTCCCTGCTCCACCAACTATCGCAACCTGATCCTCCTTTGTAAAATTCCTCCATAACTCCCCTTTGCTGTCAGTCACCTGAGCCAACCCTGCACCAGGCTTCACAATGCTGGTCACCTGGTACTCACTCCCCAACACTTTCTGCAACTGCTGGCCCACACCTCTACCATGCAAACCACCTAGCAGCAGAACCTTCTTCTTTGTGTTTGACTTTGCAATGAACCTTGGCCTCCTAACTGCAGTGGACTGCTGCATGTTCCTTACATCTACAGCTACAAGAGGCTCCTCTCCACTCAACTCTGACAGTTGGTCAGATCTATTGCATATTCACAAAGTATAACTACCTGAATACCTCCTCCTCCTAGCTGCCTTTTTGCCAACTGCCAGTTCGACTTCCCAACCACCCTTCATCCTCCTCAACCTATCTAATTCCTCCTTTGCACTTTGTAACTGCACCTGGAAGGCACAGATCTTATGCTCCTGCTCCTCTATCAGCTTATTTCTACTACAAATTCTGCATTCTCAGGAGAGGACCTCGCTAGAATGCCCACTGGCTTCCCTACTGCCCCCCCCCCCCCCCCCCACACTCAATGAAAATACTTTGAACAAATCCCACACTATAATCCACTACTCACAAACCTATGACAAGGGTCCACACTTCTCACTAATAGTAAAATTTTACAGTTACTAAAAAAAACTATATGTCTATGTTACCTAAGTTCAGTTACACCAGTACAAGTACAACTAATTATAGAACTAACAACAGCAGTCTCGAAATTCTCTGTCTACTAAGAAAGCAACTACTTGTATTAATACTACTACACCACAGCTAATACCAATACCAACAAAACTTTACAAAATTATTAGCTAAAACCAAAAATTCAAGCGGCCACTGGAACAGTCAACAAATTTAAAACACTGAATGAAAATATTACTGAAATACTTAACTAGAAACAGGAAGAAACATCTGCTGAAAACTAAAGCATGAAATTTACTAAATGACTTCAACACACAGAAAACTCTAAAAACAACAGCAAGTGAATGTTTCCAAAAGTTTATTAAATTGTTATTTTGCCACAAGCAGCACAAAACACCACTGAAAACTATTAAATTTAATTGTATAACAGGGCACAAATAACTGTGTCAGTAATTGGCTTTATACCTGCTACAGCTGCAACTGCACGCTTCAAAATGTAAACACACTGGAGTCAGCAACAATGAGCACTAATGTCACATTGCAGTAGCCATCAGCTCGCTGGTGCCACATACAGTCCTCATCACATGCTGTGAGGGGGCAGGCCACTATCTTCAGTGAAACTTTACCAGTGTAGTGGAGTGAGTGCTAATAAAATGTTTTGCTTTTTGATGATATTTGACAAAGCTACCAATGGCCTGATCCCATGAACTCACCACACCGCAACATACCTGGCCCTGCAAAGAAGTGATCCTTAATCCTTGGACTACTTCATCTCGTATCAGCAACAGGATCAAAAATGCCTACAACCATGGATGCAGAAGATGACTTTATTACTGCAGGATTGTATTTTTGTCAACATTTGATGGGAAGTTAGTAGAGTTTAGATTTTATTGTTTTAAATGCAAGTACCTTGGAGAGGCAATAGGTTGTTTGCCAAATTTGTAATTATATTATTAAATTCAATACATGGCAGGTAGTTGCAGACAATGTTCTGTGGGTATGGCAATAAGAATGTTAAGTTTTGCATTATGTGTTATCACATGCAAGGTGTGTGGCTCATTGTCTAGGAGCATATAAGGTGTTAACCGTGTAGCGATTCAGAAGGTGGAGCTGAGTGCTGTTTAAGGAGTATCCATTGTTTTCAGTGTATAAAGTAATAATTATGAGAAGCCACTCACATAGACTAGTTAAATCACAATAAGAACTTTTATGATAGTGTCGCCGTCAATGTCCTTGATTTTGTTTTGATTTTTTTGTGTAGTTATTGAAGAGAGTTGTCATGATACCAGAAGCTGAGGGTCATAGGAAATGTGTGTTCGTTTGTGCCCTTTGGAATGGGCAATGGTGAAGAGTAAGGAACATGGCTCAGGATGTAGGCTTGCAATGTAGTGTAGATTGTTCAATAGCAGTACATTTTTGTACCTCTGTCATTTGTGTTTATGTATTTGATAAAGTGTAATCATGTGGACAGTTCCACCAGGTGTGGAATTTTTAGTACTGCAGGTACTACCATAGAGGAGTTATAGGAAACTGTGAAAGGAAAAGTAGACAAGCTACAAGGAGCCGATGTAAAAGTGTCTAAGAGCTTATGAGCAAAACAGATGGAGGAGGAGGAGCAGAGTGGAGATTTTTGCAATAGAGTTATTCCAGAGGGGAGGCAGAGAGAATATGATCAGGGTGTCTATGACCCGGGACAATCGGGAGATCCGGGATAAACCTGGGAATTTTTTCATCCGGGAGAAAACTGGAAAAACCTGGGAATTTTTTTTTAATTCCAGGAATTTTTCATTGTTTTTGTTCTCAGTTAAATTTTTGTAATTTTGACTGGTAAGAACCATACTCTAAGAAATGATATTACTCTATCCTGCTACTGCAGAATAATACTGCAGCAATTAAATATGAACGAGAGAAAAATGAAAACAAAACTTAAATTGTAAAAGAAATGCGTCATATACAAGAACAAAACACAGTGCTCATACAAGTGTCTGCCAACAGCAAAATGTGTCAAAGGCTTTAGGAAGACTACGGAATGAAAAAAAGCAGCTAGGCACTACCGGAAAAAATTTTACTGGCGCGCCCAAGCTGCCAGATTCTTGCATGCACAACAATCCTGGATCAAGGAGTAGGGGGGAGGGGGGTGGAGGAGCAAATTCATATTATTGAGGAAAAAACCTTGTTTCACAAGGCACCTAGCATCCAGCGCACATTGGTCTATCGATTATTTGTATGACTTTGAAATGTGTCCCTGTTGGTTTTTGAACATTGTTGAACACATTCTAAGTTGATTTCTGAATGAATCATAAGTTGATTTGTGAATTCGTGCATAGCGTACATGATGTCTCTGTCAGTGGAATCCACATCACATCTAGAGATAAACTTTCCTGCAGACAAAAGGGGCTATACGAGCTGAGCAGAGTATAGCCTAATGAAAGAAAGCCAACCACTGTCTGATTATGTGGTTGATTGGATTCGAATGACGGGCATTGTTATGATTACCAGCAAAATTCATGGATTCAGACTACCAGAGTGTGGATAAACGACTAACAGGAATAACAGGTAAAAAAGATTGCATATTATCTTCTCAGTGTATCCAAGAAAACAAAATTATGACAGAAAATTTTTGGGAATCGAGGACATCACTTGAATTATGGAAGAATATTATGATTCCAAATTTATATAAAAATTTCACACTACTACTTTTCGATCTCATGCTTGAGAAACTGGAGTGTATGAATGAAGTGTAAAACTATTTCCTAATGTAAAGCTTTTGCTTGAAGTAGGCCTAATAGTCATTTGATATTGGTACTTTGTGAATTATATTCTGCCATGTTATAAAAATGACCATTTGTGCCAAAACACTCTCGTTTATTTGGCGTGTGTTACAATTGCTGCAGTATTAGAAAGGCCTATTTTGTTTTGTCTAGCAGACAGTGACAAAATACATGTAATCAGGTTGAGAAACCACACCAGTCTTGGGTCCTATTTATATTAACAGCATTTTCAGTATTAGACAATGACATTTTGATTTTTCATGTAACAAAACGTTTGACGAACTTTGATGAGGTAACAGAAAGGAAAGCACTCCATGTAAAGCTGTAGCAAGATTATAGAGAAAAACATTCTAGGAGCTAAGGATTGAAGAAATGTGTACTGTCTTGCTTGTCTCTTGTCTTTACTGGTTTTATGTATCCTACACTTAATTTTATATCACATAAAGCAGCAAGTTGTTACCTAATAGGGAATAAAGAGTGCAAATTTTCTGAAGAGTTAAAAAAAAAGGGGGAGGGGGGGGGGGGGGCAAGATGTCAAACCGGCCAACTGGTAGCAGGAGAGGCACTATAGGACATTTTAACTTCCACTGTCTCGAATATAGTATGATAGCATCCATCACGAACTATACACGTTTCAATTCCACAGACTGAAATACAGCGACGTGCGATAGAAGAATGCTGTGTGAGGAGGTATGGCACTGCACTTTGGCACACTTAAGATCAAATAACATGTCTTACAATTCCTCAGACACATATGTTTCATGTATCAGACTCTTCAGAAAGATGTGTGCTGCAAAACGAACATATTTTTGAAAATTCGATTTTTTAAAATTTTTGATGTTCTATATCAAACGCTTGAGGGACACCACTATCTACTATTGCCCCAGTTCGGAAATATCATAGATACGGGGCTGATGTGCAGAACAGTCTGAGTTATAATAGGGAAGCGGGTAGTCTCCATGTGACCCGTGTTTATATTTAGTGATTATGCTGTTTCCTCTTTGTCTAGTGCACTCATGTCAAATGAAAACAAAATTGATTTCTGTGGCCGGGAGCTATCATGTGAATTAAAATACATTCACATAAATACGGAAGGCTAAAATATGTTATTAGTTTCAGATTTTATTTTATTTCCACCTTTCTGACAGTCAAGAATTAATTGCCATGCATAACAATGAAGTTATTTTTATCGGTATGCGGAAGAAATTTTCTTTTATTAATCTTTTCCTTTGAGGCACTCAATATATTTGAAACAAAGTGTTTAATTCCAAACTATTGGCTAGTTTCAACTGTTCGGTACATTTCAAGGGTACATTTTCATCTTCTAGCATGTATGGCATTATGCCATAATGAAGAACCAAACATGAGATAACAAAGTACTAGTACTCAAGGAAATTTACATCCTGAAAACCACATTGAAAAGCTTACTATCAGGTCAAGGCCTACTTCAATGGGAATCTGGGACTCATTTTAAAATCAGCTCTTTGATGACGAGCCATTTAGAAGAATTTAGAGCCCAGAAGATCCAACATTTATGTCGTTATTAAAAAATTTACTGGCACATTTGTGTGATGTATCTTAAAATGTAATACGCGCATAAAAGACCAACATTATATGTGAAAGCTTAGCTTCTCTTGCAGCGTATTGGCCTTAGAGACCAATATTATATGTGAAAGCTTTGCTTTTCTTGTAGCAACATTATATATATTAATTTAAACTATTAACTTTTCCTGTTCGTGTGTTCGTGCTATTTAACAGTGATGCTGCTATTGGCTGACTACACCATGTGTCTGAAGCTCTGAATATCCACTATCATCAGCTGGCAAGATCACGTAACATGAGCTATGACTGGCTTACAAATATGCGTCACAATCTTGATTTCAATGCTTCGGAAAGTAACATGCGGTGTTTGGTGGAATTCTAATTTATACTTTCGTAATATGAAAATATGCAGTGTACATGTTGCTGCATATCAAACATCTTTCCAAAAGGTGTTTCTTTCCCCTGTGTTTTGTTTTCTAAACCGCTGGGAAATTCCGTGCCCGTGTATAAAACCATAACCATTCAAAGGATTGATAAGTTATACAGTTCCAAGAGAAAATACACTGTGAGTTAACAGGGAAAAACTATGTTTCCACCAGGGAGAAAGTGTATTTTTAACTGGGACATCCAGGGGAAATCCGGGAATTTTTTTCCTTGTCCGCATATACACCCTGATGATGAATGGTGAATTGAAAGTGGGCCTTGAGAGATGAGGAACAGGAAGATTTTGGAGAGGATGGAAAGAAGGGAAAGATAGTTGGCAGAGAAGGACAAAACTGAGATGGTGTTAAAAGATGCAGAGTGAGACAGACCTTTGTCTAGTTTACTAGATCCCACAGTACATCCAACTGTCACTAATGTAGTTAAACCATCAATACTGTGAGGATTAACTGAGAATCTGATGCCTGGTTGGATGAGCTTAAGAATGTGGAAATTAAGGTAATTAATGAAGAGGGAAATGATATAGTGCAGAGTTGATTCAGTGTGCAAAGTACTAACATTGTTGAAATTAAGGGGTGTAATGTAGAAGTATCAGCTCTGATATTGTGCGGAATTGTACAGACTGAAGTAGTTACAGTGCCAAACAAAGTGAGTGTGGGTTGTACCACAGTGAATAAGTGTTTGAATAGCAACATGGCTCATTTAGGTACCATAGTTTCTACTCCATTGGGTGATAATGGTTTTAGAGTCCATCAAGGCTGCAGAGTAGCATGAGTTCTAGGTCCCAGCCTTGCAGAGGAAGCTGCTGATGTGAGCAAGCTGATCACAATGCAGCCACAGTCTGAAGTGTGCAATGAGTGTAAATTAGGTGAGAAGTATGAGGTAGATATGAGAGTAAATTTTCTGTTCAAACAGCATGCCAAAATTAACCTTTGGTCACATATGGTGGAACTCAGAGGGACAAAATTCCAGCCAGGGGAAAATGTTGCAAGTTGCATGCTGTCATGAGGTTTGTCCACCTTAAGGGGCAAATCAATTAAACTGCAAAGCTTTAATTCATATTTAATAGTGCCACTAGAAACCAGGAAGTAGCTTTTAGTGAGCAAGGGTACCAGAAACCCAAGCATTTTGAGAGACAGTTAGTCTATGATCAAAACCACTGGGTGGACAAAACAGATGCCGACGTAAGAGATGAATGGAGTCAGATTATGTACTGCTAAAGGTCATGTGTGAAGGAAGGCTTGTCATGATAGAAGGAAGACTTGATATGATTGTGCTAAACCAGTAATGTAAATTCACAATTTCTGAACCTCTAGATTCAAGCCATCTAGTATTTAAGAGAAAACTTGTAAAACACTGTACATTGTGTCCATGTACATTGAGTTCCATTGCAGACTGGCCTATGGTATAGATCCAGGGGCTGGATCTTCCAAATAGGTGTTGTAATATAATGCCACAACTATTTTTGTTACCTCAGAAAACAGCAGTTGGCCACAACAATGAAAGACAGCTGATGGGTGCCAACGTGCAAATACACTGGTTGCTACATCACCTCTGGTTGTGCAGTACAAGGTAGATCAGGCAGATCACTACAATACAGCAACTGCAGCAGGAAATGGAGCTCTTGCAGGGTAAAGCATGCTGTTACCACACTCCCAGGCCATGGATTCATTGTAACGAGCCCAGGTGTGAACAGCATATGGGTGCAAGAAGTGGGCCATGGATGGGCATAAGTAATCATTCATTTGAGCACAGGATCAGCACTTCAGCAGCACCTACGGAGACAGGAGGGCCACACCAGACAACTGAGTGATATGGGACAGCACACAGCCATTACCAATTTGGGCATTCACTGCCACACCTTCTAGTCCTTGGATTTGGTACTTCTACACTGGTGGGCTGCATCCTGGCCCAATCAAGTGGCTACCAGACTTCTGCCCTGAAGAGCGGTGGAATGAGGCCTGGGTTGTACAGCCACCCACACTTCTGTGCTGTTGCAGGCACCTAGACCCCACATGCCATCACCTGCTGGGGCGAATTCCACCACCAGAGGCTGTCATGCCCTGCAAGTAATTCAACTGTCTCCAGAGCTGCTGGCTCCATTCACAAGTGGTCACCTCCATCTAATGGGTGCATGCTGCTGCACATGCTACTGGAATCAGTAACGCTGGGTGCTAAGCTCACAGCATGGTAGCTGTCAGCTCACCGCCCCCACAAATTACCCTCACTGCGAGGGAGCATACCTGCCCCCTTCACTGAGATGCTACCAGTGTTGTCAAATGAGTTCTAATACAATGTATTTCCCCTTTATGATATTTTTCTATGCTACCAAAGAACTGCTCCCATCACCTTGTCACACACACTGCCATGACCCAACCCCACACAAAAGTCCTCATACACCACTGGACCACTTCACATATTTTATAAGTTCACTCCTTCAGTTCTTTTGTTACTTAATTGTTTCATTGACTTTAGAGATGACAGAAATTACTTACTTTGGAGTGAGAACCAATCACTGTATGAACAACAGTCACTACTGAAGAAGACAGAGTAATTTCTTATATTTATTTCTCTCTTCAGTGTTTGCCATGATTCACTCCAATTCCCAGAATTTCTAATTTATGATGGAATTGACAGAAAGCAGTGAATGGCTGAATGATAGTATCCATGAACTACGACAGCTTTGAATATTGTAGTATAATGTTGTATGACTCTAGATCATGACACATTACAATGTTGAAATAACTTTTACACTGAAACTGAACATGCCATCAATTGGACATCATATCCCTTATAAACTCTTTGGTTGAAAATGTTGTCATTTCATAGATGCAGTGAAGCTGTAGCATTGTCCACAATACTATAGAACTATTTGTTATGACAAACTAGTGCATTACATTATTTTATCATGAACTGTCTTTATGATGTGATAAAGTTCATAATAATCAATCAATTCAGTAACAAAGCAGTTTACTCTGGAAGAAAATATTGTGTATAAGTACAATTACAACAGTAATGAGACTGATGATACAAATATGTGAACTCACAAAATACATCCAGTTAATGTGCTCATCTTAAAATTAGAACTCTTTTGAGTCCACACATACCTACATGTCCATTTGGCATTTTTCAAAAAGGTATGAAGGAGCTGCTTTTGTTCTCTAGCAGAGCACAAGAACATATCTGTAGTAAAATGCACAGCCACTGTCAATGAGTTGAACCATTTTGATCAAATTTGTCACAGCATAACACATTTCTAGGCTGAAAAATGACAACACATTAATACATGATGACAAATAGTTCTTTAGATCTACGAGTAGCCTTGTCTCTTTTTTTATACACCTTATGTAGCAGAGCACCAACCCTTGGTGCGATTAGCAGTTAGCAGCAACAGGAGTACTTAGTTCATGCAGAGCACTTAGTTTAGATGTCATATTACACAATTCTTCTTGAATGTGACATGAAGCCATTTATTTATTTACTTACTTACTTATTTATTTTGTGTGTTAAATAGCCCATTTCATTTCTCTAATTATTTTCATATTTTATGAGTGTTAGGGTAGTGTTATTTAACTTTGTAATAAAGTTTCAGTCTGTCAAAGCATCACAGTCATCTGATTCAATCTGAATTTGCAAATAGTCATTAAATTTCCAGGCTTTGCTGAGTGTACTCTAGCAAAGAGCAGCATACCATTAACATTTACATTGTATCTAGCAACTGTAAGCTTGGGTTAATACAATTTTTCTTGTTGTATCACTGAATGCAAGTAAAGATGTTCTGTACAGATGAGTGGAGAATTAGCCAATGTCCAGAAACAGCTGGCCATGATTGGCAGACTCAGGCTGTTGCCCCAGCTTTCAGTAACATTGACACATCAGGTGCCTCTAGCATTGCCTGGTATTTCTGAAGTCAAAGGATCTTCCAATATATCTTACCTGGCTTGTTCACGCTCACCAAGAGTGAATGGCAAACAGTGGTGGGGTCACAGATCTCTTGGTGAAAGGCGAAAGCAGATACTGGCCAGATGTCTGCTCCCTTGTGCCTCAAGAACAGGTATGAGGCATTGCCCAATGCTGAAAGTACGTTTGAGCCAAGATGAGACATCTCATCTATTGGAACAGTGACCAATCTGCCTGTATGGTCTGAATAAGCACAAAGGGCAAGTTTACAGTCATTTTGAGCTCCTGTGTTAGATGTGTGATCAAGCTCCTCATGGAAAAAAGCAGACAACTAGAAAGGAAGACAAGTGTACACTCAATATGTTGCAAGGGAGTATCACAAGGGAGTAACACAAAAAATTCTATTCAAGTTTTCTTGATAGTGCAAAATTCGTTTAAAAAAGACAGCTACTAGTTTCATCAGTGTCTACTGTCACAATAAAAGTGTAATTAAATGTTTCTAAATCGTATTTAACTAACACATTTCGTATTGTTTACTAGTTAGACATGATCTAGGCTTAAATTTTCCAAGTTGTAAACGTTTTAAAAACCTGACCAAACACGCCTGATAACATAAATTCTCTAAAAGCAAAGTAATTACAAGTTCATTCTTCTGTCATTGTATCTCTAAATCAGTACAAAAACAAAAACCACTGCACATAAGACCTTTGTGTCATTTTTTTTGTGTCATTTTTTGTTTACGTATTGCCAATCTCGCATCCTTGACAAATTAAAAACATTCTTTAAACTTAATTATTCTTTCAAAACTGACCATGAGTGAGAAATGTGGGAGCTGTTATAGGGTAGTAAGTACAGGCATTTGTTGCCAATCTTGTAGGAAACATTTTCACTGTGGGGGAGGAGAGGGGGGATGCAGTGGGGAGAATGTTGGGAGAAGATAAGAGGCTCTTTCCTGGAACTGCAGGGTATGCAATAGGAACTTTTTGATTGGGGAACAGGAAAGGAAAATCTGTGCCCTTCAGGCACAGTTGGAGGAAGCAAGGAAGGAACTGATAAGTATCAAGGGAGATAGGGGGGAGGAGTGTGGTTGGGAACTGGCAACTGGTAGGAGGATAGGAAGAAAGACAACGCGATCCAACAGTTTTATCATCAACACCAAAAACAGGTATCTACCACTGCCAGAGTTAAGTGGAGAAGAGCCTCAGGTAGAACGAGGAGCAGGAAATGTGCAGCACACTTCAACCAAAGCCAAGAAGCCTAGGAATGTACAAAGTTTTAGGAAGAAGAAAGTTCTGCTGCTAGGTAGTAGCCATGGGTGAGCTGTAAGCCCTCAGTTACAGGAACGTTTAGGGGCAGCATACCAGGCTACCAATATCTTCAAGCCAAATGCAGGGCTAAGTCATGTGTCTTTATGTAAGGACTTTACAAAAGAGGACCTTGTAGTGATAGTGGGTGGGGCGGGAAACAGTTTGGACAGGGATGGGGCTTATGACATAGGTGGTGACCTGGACAAGATAGCTTCCCTGACTCATGGCATCAATGTACACTTTGTTGAGCTGTTCCGGCGTCATGATCGACCACACCTTGATGGAGCTGTGAGGTGAATCAATGTGGGGTTAGGGATGGCTCTGAGGACACCAACTTTGCTCATGTTTCTCTGGACACCCGTCGGACTATCAACAGATGAGGTTTCACTAGGCATGACCTACACCCAAACAGAACTGGGAAGGGAAGATTGGTACAGCTGATTCATGAAAGTATAGGAGGTGGATCTTGGGCCACACATGGTCAAACACCTGTTGTTATAGGTAAGAAAAGTAGGTTTTTTTAGGATAAATCCAGACAACAGGTTCCCCTGACTAAAGAGTATCTCCAGCAGTTTAAAAAATACTGAAACAATCACTCACAAAACAGATTTTAACACTTCAAATATCACATATACCAGATGTCACAAAGAAAAACAAACCATTGGAAAGAGCAACATGGGGCATTTCACAGACTTAACAATCCTCCATCAAAACATGCAATCAATAAAAAATAAAATACAACTATTATAAGTTGAGCTCCAATCTTTGAACTGCACAGTAGTTTGTATTACTAAGCACTGGTGTAGAGACACAGAAATCCAACATGTAGTATTATCATTGTATGAAAAGGCAAACTCTTACTGCAGATCTACTTCAAGGGGTGGAGGATCATGCATTTATATCAGAAAAGGATCACAGTTCAAATCAAGACATGTCCTCACTACAGTAAGTGAAGACAAACACTTTGAAATATCAGTTATTGAATTAACAGGGCTTGATATCACCAAGAAATTAATCATTTTGTGTGCATATAGATCTCCCAGTGGTAGTGTGGACACTTTTTTCAATAAATTAACAGAAGTTCTAGATAAATTCTCAGGTACAAAGGTCAACATAATTTTGTGTGGGGACATTAGCATCAACATTAATATCATAAATGAATCCAGCAGCATCTTCATAAACATCCTTCAAAGTTTTGGCATGTCCCTATTGGTCAATAGTGCAACAAGGGTTACTATGATGACTGCATCAGTAATTGACCATGTGGCCACAAATATGGACAGGAAAAAATGTGATGTAGCTGTAAAAGACCTCGGACTATCAGACCATCTCTGTCAAATAACAACAGTAAAATCAGGCATCAAATCATTCCCTAAACTAAAAGCCTACAAACAACATCTATCAGAAACCAAAATAAAAGATTTTTCAAAAGAACTACAAAAATAAAGCTGGGATGAATTGTATAAGGAAACGAATGTGAATATGAAATTCTCTAAATTCTCCACATTGTTTAAATTGAACTTTGAAAAGGCATTTCCAAAAGTACGCATGTCTGTATCAAGATCTCACAAAAACAGATGGATAACAGCAGGTATTAAGAAGTCCTCCCAAACACTTAAACACCTCAGTTCCATGAAAAAGATTCACAGTGATTCAGAATTCCTAAATTTCTATCATAGATACAAAAAGATCTGTAGGAAGGTGCTGACTGCTGCAAGAAAGTCATTTAATGACAAAATAATAAATAATGCAGAGAATAAAAGCAAAGCAGTGTGGGATGTTATAAAAAAGGAAACAGGGAGAAGCAGACAAATGCAGAATAACATACTGCTAAGGGAGGGGGATAAGGTAATAAATGAACCACAACACTTAGAAAACTATGTAAACAAGCATTTTTCAAGTATAGCAAAGAATTTACATCAAAAATTCCCCAAAACAAATATAACACCTGTAAATAATGTCGCACTAAATACAATGATGTTACTTTCAACCACAGAGAATGAAGTCAATAAAACTGTTAAAAAACTAAAAAATAAAGTCAGTAGGCTTAGATGAAGTACCAATGTGTGTACTGAAACAATGCATAGGGACTATACAAGGCCCTTAACAAATATAATAAATGATTCCTTCACATCATTTAAAACAGGCAAGAGTTGTACTTTTGCTTAAGAAAGATAATGCAGAAGAATTACCAGCCCGTTTCCCTGCTGTCAGCATTCTCAAAAATAATAGAAGTGTAACATTTCTGGTACTAATTGTAGCACTTCTGCTACTAAATGTAATTGAGTTTTCTCTTTTGATGCTAGTCAGTTGTCAGGATGAGCATTACTGCAAAGGGCATTTGATTCTAAAGCATTATGTCAGGGTGAAAATACTAAATTAATTACTTTTCTCTCTTAACAACATGTGGGCAGGGTGGGTTCTTCCTTGGCTCGGGTATGAGGTAGAATGAAACAGCATTTTTACATAAGATAACTTTTATTGCAAGTTTCGTACAACAGTTTTCTTACTGGATTGTACTGGCTCGGAGAGCGGCAGCTGTGTCATTTGCGAAGCCTTCTGCTGCGGCAGTGGCAGCGGCATCTGATTACGCGTAGTGGTGTGTATCTCGTGTCGCTGTCTCGCCCTGCTGACTGGAGACACGCAGCGCGAGGTGGCCCGTTTAATTATTGGGAGTGAAGTCATGCATTGGATGGTGATACCTTGGATGTGGCGCCCCAGTGTTTCTCTTCTCTAAGCAGCCGCGTGAGTTGTGCATCGGCCAGCGGAGCAGCGCAGTGGGGGAAGGCCAGTGTCCCGGACTCGAACAACGGACTCCCGCTTGCCAGTCTTCGGCTGTCAGATCTTCATTCCAGCTCACAGGTGACTGCTGATGTGAGGCCGTCTCCTTTCCGTTCTCACGAGTCACCTTGGTGCGTAAAAATCAGACTTCAAATACCTTTTAACTTCTGTCTTCTGGCGCCAAGGCTACTGCTTGCTATTCCATTACAATGGCAGACTTGGTGCGTCTGTGCATGATGCAGTCTCTTCTTGCATGACGGTCTTCAGCACCAAAACTGACTGAAAACTACTGATACTCTTCTCTTCTCCCTTCATCTTCCTCTCTCGGGCCCACTGCCTCCCGCGTATTTATTCACTTCAGTTTACTGGAGGTGAACGACTTCACGGTCATTGCCTCTTCTGTCACGTTGAAAAGCTTCTTGAAGAATCTTCTTAACATCGGTCATTGGCTCTTGGAATGTAGGCGAAGGCCTTTGATCACATGTGATGACTGAGAAACACGTGAGCTGGTCGGGCGATGCCCTGACGGCTGAATCGACAGCGTCCGCTTATGTGGAACTTGCTGACTTTATGGTCATTGTCTCTTCTGCTCTGCTGTTCTGGCCGCTGTTTGCCAGTAAGTAGCTCTCTAAACTAAACCAAGTTTTTCATTTATATTCTAATTTCTACTTCACTTTGATTTCACTAATTTATTTACTTAAGCACCACTCAACAGAAGCAATTATGAAGGACAGATTAATGAATTACCTGAATAAAGACAATCTTTTAAGCGAATCAAGTTTGGTTTTCGAAGTGGACAAAATACAGAGTCAACCATAGTAGAATTCACAAAAGTTGTACTTGATGCTCTTGATGAAGATGAGTGTGCCACAGGCATACTTTTGGATTTTTCTAAGGCATCTGATACAGTTGACCAAAAGATTCTATTAAATAAATCAGAAGCATTAGGAATAAGAGGGGTAGCTAATGACTAGTTTCAATCATACCTAGCCGATAGGGTACAAAGAGGAGAGATAACACATAATTCAAATAGATCTAAACTTTCAGTTAAATATTTATCAGAATAAAAATACATTAATATAGGGGTTCCACAAGGTAGCATATTAGGACCAATACTGTTCCTGATATATATCAACGATTTTCCGAGTCGTGTTTCTCATGGTGAAAAAATTCTCTTCGCTGATGACAGCAATATTATAGTCACTGAGAAAACAAGAGAACTCCTTGCCGAGAAAGCAAATATAACTCTCAAGGAAGTTATAATTGGTCAATAAGCAATAAAGTGACATTGAACATAAAGAAAACTAATGCCATGAATGTCAGTTAGAAGAGGAAAAATGACAATGTTAAATTAAATGTAGATGGCACCTCTATAGACTGTGTAACAAATGCAAAATTTCTACAAATGAATATTGATTCTCAGTTGAAGTGGTGTGAACACACAAAGGTACTTGCAAACAGAATGTCATCAGCATGTTACGCCCTTAGAATGCTATCAGTGTGTAACATGCAGTGTCTTTTAGTTACATATTGTTCAAATGTACACTCAATTCTTAGCTATGACATTCTTTTTTGGGGAAATAATACACAAAATATGAACACAATTTTCAAACTCCAGAAAAGAGCCATAATAATAATAATAACCAAAAATACTAACAGAGCTCGTTGTAAAGATCTGTTCAAAACACTGGGGATTTTAAGTGCTCCATGTGAATACATTTACCAGTCAGTTGTACACATCAAAAATAACATTGGTAATTACTGCACAAACAGCTCTGTCCATGACCATGCAACAAGAGAGAGACTCAACTTACATTTACCAAGAAAAAATAAACATAAAACTCACAACAGCATTTTCTACCAAGGAATAAAACTGTACAATAAATTATCAAAAGAGATTAAAGAAACTGAAAAAATACACTTATTTGAAAAGGCTGCTAAAAAGTACCTGTTATGCAATAAATTTTATACATTGAAGGATTACTTAGATAAAACAGGGTAGGGATTTGATAAAAAAATGTTATACAAATAAATAATAATAATAATGATTATAGAACATACAACGTTCCACATAACATCTTCACTTTACGTTTTTTTTTTTTTTTTCCTTCTTTTTTTTCTTTCCAGAAATACTTACCCCCAAGCTATGCATAGTGTTATGAAACAATGTGTGAATAGTGTGTGCAGTGACTGATAGTGAGATATGAGTGAACAGTGTGGCATTACATTATTTAAAAAAAAAATGTATACCAGGAGTAAATCTAATGATTGTCTCTAACTAGAAGTCTGTAAATATATGTGTATATGAATTAGCTTATTTTAAATTGATCTAAAATTGTAAATATATCTAAAAACACAGATGATGTGACTTACCGAACGAAAGTGCTGGCAGGTCGATAGACACACAAACAAACACAAACATACACATGAAATTCAAGCTTTCGCAACAAACTGTTGCCTCATCAGGAAAGAGGGAAGGAGAGGGAAAGACAAAAGGATGTGGGTTTTAAGGGAGAGGGTAAGGAGTCATTCCAATCCTGGGAGCGGAAAGACTTACCTTAGGGGGAAAGAAGGGGTATACACTCGCACACACACACATATCCATCCGCACATACTCAGACACAAGCAGACATTTGTAAAGGCAAAGAGTTTGCACCACAAAAAAATATACTCATCAGCATTCAACTTCTTCTTTCTTCGGCTACTCAAGGTAAATGGCATACTAGGAACAACTGTACCATAAGGCTGCTTAGCCAAAAGTCCTGTTGTCTCTGCTATACTCCATGTCTTCCATGTTAAAATATTTCCATCTGGAAAGGCTTCAAGGCCACCATAATCTGCATGGTTGCCCCATACTACAGCAAGCCTAAGCCACGTACTACCTTGTGTTAACGTGCCACAGCAATGCCTCGGCGACGTGCATGGCGATGTCGCGGGTGGCGCAGCTTTCCTGTGTATCGCAGCTTGAAAGCTATTGACATTGATTTGGCTGGACAGTTCAATAAACAACAGTTGATTGGAGGTCCAAATGTCTTTTGTGGACCCCATTTAAACTTTACATGTGATGTACAAGCAGTTTTTGGAGGTAGTACGTGGCTTATGCTTGCTGTAGTATGAGGCAACCATGCAGATTATGGTGGCCTTGAAGCCTTTTAGTCTTTTTTTTAAAAAAAAAAAACTCACGGGATGGATAAGGATGGTTCTCGGGTAGGGCAATCTTTATTGTCTGTAATATAACATACAATTACCATTGATCTTTATTTTACAGTTTCCATTACCAATCTTGCACCACAAAAAAATATACTCATCAGCATTCAACTTCTTCTTTCTTCGGCTACTCAAGGCCCAAACTCTTTGCCTTTACAAATGTCTGCTTGTGTCTGTGTATGTGCGGATGGATATGTGTGTGTGTGCGAGTGTATACCCCTTCTTTCCCCCTAAGGTAAGTCTTTCCGCTCCCGGGATTGGAATGACTCCTTACCCTCTCCCTTAAAACCCACATCCTTTCGTCTTTCCCTCTCCTTCCCTCTTTCCTGATGAGGCAACAGTTTGTTGCGAAAGCTTGAATTTCATGTGTATGTTTGTGTTTGTTTGTTTGTGTGTCTATCGACCTGCCAGCACTTTCGTTCGGTAAGTCACATCATCTGTGTTTTTAGATATATTTTTCCCACGTGGAATGTTTCTCTCTATTACATTCATAAAATTGTAAATACTTTGATATGTCCTATATCCTCGTAAAAAGAGATCTACGGATGAGTAAAGCTACTGCTACTACTACTACTACGACTACTACTACTATCATCAGGGATGTGGAGGAGAATCTGTTGGTGGCTATTGATTGCTTGATTAATCAGTGAAACAATTTAAATTGTATGGATTTCGTCATGTAAAAGATTGAAATTTTTATGGCTTTAAATTAATTTCTTGTGCAGTTATCGGCAATGAATTTTTTCAGTCCAATAACATTTTTATGGTCTTAGCTAATTATTATTCCTATATACAAATTATAAACAGTACTTCTTATAATAGGTAAAAATGTATTAATTCATATACCGTACTCCATTATAGTGTTAATTTCAGTTTCATTTTGAAAGGGTAGATAGAATCTATGTATTTCATGCACTGTGGTAATTTGTTATATAATATGATTGCATTGTACAACAGACTTCTTCCTTTTTTTGTCCAGATGCAAATTGTAGTAATTTCTGGTCTTACAATAATGTACTAAGCAGTTTTTAACATAGTGATCAATGTATTTTTAACATATATAACACTCTAAAAATATGTTCACAAGGTACAGTTAATATTCCCAGTATTTTAAAAAGTTTGAGGCACTGAGCCATATTTCCACTCATGGTCATTATATTTATTGTTCATTTTTGAAGTCTGAATAAAGCTTGAATATTTTCCTTATTCATTTTCCAAAAAATTATGCCATAGCTAGTACTGGAAGGAAATACACTGATCTGATACATGAAATAGCACATACTGATGAAATAATTCAGAGGACATAGCATGCTGCTATTGCTAAGAGCAAATTGTGGATTATGTCAGCACAAGTGGAAGCTACTGTCTGAGTTCACAGGCTATCCTCAATTCCTACAGGTTGCTGATTGAAATGGTGCAGGGAATTAGCCTGACACATAGAGCAGAATGTGATCCTGCAGGATCATTCTCAGAACAGATTGTGGTCCTCTGGTTTGGACCCAGCTGGAGGCTTAAATGATTCTGTGACAATATTGGATGCAGATCTCTTGACTACTATTGGTTATAGAATTGTAAGACTCTGTGAAACTTTAGCTTCTCCTAATGTACTTAAAGTTCCCATAACTTACAGGAATACAGCCATGTAACATCCTCAACAGCCAATATTTTGACATGTGAATGACCCACCATTTTCAAGGTACAATGAATCAATATGTCACTGTATATGGCAATTTAAACTTTTGGTAGATGGGGCTGCATCAGAAGGGACTAAAAGACAGCATATGCAACATTAATTTCAGAGAATAATCCTACCCACAAAGGGTCATCTTTGGCATAAAACTCTGGCCTGAGATGTTGGAGTTGGTGATCATGTGTGCATGACATCTGCTTGCTTGTGTGTGTGGGTCTATTTTGCTGATGAAGGCTGGGGCCAAAAGCTTTATTTAAGTGTCTTTTAATTGTGCCTGTCTGCAACTTGACATGTCTTCTTTACAGTAAGTAGCAATCTGTCTTTTTCTACATTGTTGATATTCCTAGCTGGAGTTTCCATTGTTTGATTTAAATAAAAAACTGATTACACTAATGTATGCTGTAAGGGTTCTCACTCAAAATACAATCTGTTCATCAGTGGTGACAATGTACCATCATAGTATACAGTGACTTATGATGTATAGAATGATTATTTTAGAGAATTCTATGATTTAAAAAAAAGAAAAATTAAATAACAAAAAAAGATAATCAGGGTGATAATGAAGGATAAATAAAGGGACTCTCAAAGACCTTTATTTGAAAAGTTTGAAAGTACTGCCCTTGTCTTAACATACATGCAAATCAAACTAGGCAGAAGCCAAAGCCACGCATAAATGTAGTAAGCACAAACTTATACAAAAGAGACGTGTATCGAACTGGGGATATGTTATTTAATCATATGTCTTCTTACTTAAAATGCCTGCCAACATCAGGCTTGACCACACCTTCTACTCTGTCTCTGAATTTCTGAAACATGATAATAAGTAAACTTCACTTACCCAAAAACTATTAATTGTGCCTTGTGTCATGTCGCACTATACTTTACTTTTTGTGTTTATCACATACTTTCACTTACTAACTTGTGCTATCAAATGTAGAAGCAATGTAGTATGTCAGTTTATATTATTATGCACTTTGATTGTGCTGACCATTTAGTCACACTGACTACTGTATCGTAAATCTATTATGTTTACCATTGTCCTATATCATGTTACAAACAGTGTATTAAAAATGATTCTTGGACTAAATAAATAAGTTGCTCCAAAATCAGAGGGAACTTCATCACAGATTTAAAGGCAACCAAAATCTTGTCAGCAAATGAAAATGGAACAAAGCCAAAAACACAGAAGAAGAGCAATGCATGTAGTGTTGAGTATTTCAAAAGTAAATTTCTGTTGATCAATCTCAATAAAATCATAAGAATATTTGGTCTTATGTTAAGCAAGTTAACAGATCAAAGCCATCTATCCAGTCACACAGTGTCCATTCAGGCACTGAAATGAAGGATGATGCAAAGGATGCCAAGATACTAAATTTCATTTTTGCAAACTGTTTCACCAAAAAAGATTGTACTTCTGTTTCTCCTTTCATGCATCACACAATTTCAAAAGGACAAATATAAAGGTAGGTAATCTTGGGGTAGGAAAACAAAGAAACTCACTCAACAGATGAAAGGCAATTGGACTCAATACGATCTATTCGATTCTACACAGAGTATCAGAAAGAACTTACATCTTTTCTAACATTAGTCTGTTCATCATCACAAGAGAAGTGAAGTCTTCTAAGTGACTGGAAAAAATTTGCAGGTTATTACCGTTTTCAGGAAAGGTCATTGAAAGGATGCACATAGCTGTAGGTGTATACCGCTGGTGTAAATCTGTTGTAGAGCACTAGAACACATTCATGCTCATGTACTTTCTGGAGTCCAAAATTCTCTGTACAAATCAATGTGGATTCTACAAACACTTCATTTTGTGAAACCCAACTTGCTATCTTCATCTGCAGTTTACATTGATGCCCAGTTTGATTCCATGTACCTGGATTTTTGGAAAGTATCCAATTCAGTTCCACACTGCTTGCCAATAAGCAAAATACAAGGGTATACAATATCAGACCAGCTTTGTAACTGTACTGAAGAGTTTGTAGCAAATAGAACATGGCTTGCCATTCTCAATGGAAAGAAATCTTCAAATGTTAGAGTAACTTTGAGCATACCACAAGGAGATCTTATAGGACCATTATTGTTCACCATAACTATCAGTGACTTAGTGGATAATATCAAAAGCTCCATGATTGTTGGGTCCTGCCCACATGTCTTGTATAGTGTGCCTAAGGAATTCTGCATTCGTGGAATGCTATACAACAATTCAAGCAAATAACATTGGTAGTTTTATTTCTGTAAAGCAGATTGACAATACTTAACTTTAGTGTGCAAAGGTGTTGCAAGCGATGAGCAACATGCAACATAATTCAGAGTCCTTTGCTGTATGCAAAGTTCCTGCAAGTTTGACACACATCACTAATAACTGATCTGCAAGTACTGGTCTACAACTGTGCCTATACTATCCACTAATGTCCGGCTGAGGCTGGCAAGAAAGGCACTTAAATTCACATCTTGCTTGTGTCGTGTCTGTGGTGGCGCAGTCCTAATCAGCACACTGTTGTCTGATGTTTCCTCACCGGCTTCTCTGGTCTTGCATTCTTCCTCTTCATTCCGGCGCGTTTGGTTATGCCAGAACAGTCATGATGTTTGTCAACTGTAGTATTATATGTAGAGAAATCAAAGCAATGGAAAATTGTAGTGATATGCAGGAAGATCTGTGAAGGACAGAAATTTTGTGCAATATTTGACAGTTGGGCCTCAATACAAACAAATGTAACATATTGCATGTAATTTGGCAAAAAGCCTCATTACTACATTATCACTTCATTGCTGATCTTTCACTGTAAACAGCCATAACCATTAAACATTCTGGAGTGTACCTAGAGAGTGATTTGAAGTGGAACAACCATATGCCATATGAAGCTAATAACAAGAGAAATGAATACCAGACTGAGATTTCTTTGAAGAATTCATAGGAAGTGAGCTACACTCACAGAGAAGGTAGCATGCAAAACCGTTTCCTAACTAAAATTTGAGTATTTCTCCTCAGCTTGGTACCCTTACCAGATGCAACTGATAGAGGGAAAGGAGAACAATCAAAGAAAAGGAGTGCATTTTGTCAAGGGTTCATTTAGTAAGTATGACACTGTCACAAAAATTCTAATTTCATTAGCAGATGCTGTGAGAGAGACACTGTGTATGACAGTCTGGTTTACCATTAAAAGAGTGAGAGTTTATACGTGTAGAAGTGGCAACCAACAAATTGCATTCTCCTTTGTACATCACACAAAAGGACCAAGAAGATAAAATTAAAGAGATTCAAGCTCTTATGGTACACATATCAATAGCTCATACTGTGCACAATTCATGACTAGAAAAGGAAATGGGTGAAGTAACAGTGATACATGAAGTACCCTTTGTGAATCACCACGAAGTGGTTTTTGAAGAATAACTGTAGATGTATGTATGTGTATGACCTTTTACTTGATAACGTACTTCAGGTAGCATTAGTTCTTTATGAAGTGGCAACAGTATTAGAATGTCAGCAAGAGAAGAAGTCATCAGTAATGTTATTCAATGAACTATTACATAATTTTCCACAAATGGACAATGCCCGAAATCTGGAAAAATGCTGAATGTTCTGTTCTGTAAAAAAAAAGTTTTAAAAAATCCCATTGACAAATGTAGCAGTTGAAATGAATCACTGAATAGGATAGAATGGAACAATTTTTTGGGAATAAACAATGATGAAAATTTGAACTGTAAGAAACATGTTATTGAGCTTCTCAATCAGCTAAATTTCACAACTTTAACTTTTCATGTTCATCAAAGATGATACCTCTACATATAAATTATTATAATGACATACCAATAGTAATTGTAATATGTGTTAATAATAATAAACACACATATAATGTTCAATTTACCAGGATGTAGCTACAAAGATACATATTATAAGATCCTAATTGGTACAAGTTGTGTTCAGATTCTGGCAGAATGGAATATGTCCTTCAGTCTGTGATAGTCTGCTGTCCCATTTTTCTCTCCATTCAGGTATGGTACCCACATTTAACTAGATTGGTTTCTTGAAACGCCTCTCCTCAGCCAGTTATGGGTAAGAGAACTCCAAGTGAGATACGGAAGGTGAACCTACCAGAGGTGGGTGGTGGTGGTGGTTAGTGTTTAACGTCCCGTCGACAACGAGGTCATTAGAGACGGAGCACAAGCTCGGGTTAGGGAAGGATTGGGAAGGAAATCGGCCGTGCCCTTTCAAAGGAACCATCCCGGCATTCGCCTGAAACGATTTAGGGAAATCACGGAAAACCTAAATCAGGATGGCGGGAGACGGGATTGAACCGTCGTCCTCCCGAATGCGAGTCCAGTGTGCTAACCACTGCGCCACCTCGCTCGGTAAACCCACCAGAGGGAGCTGCTACTTGATCGCACCAAAGTTCCATTTTGTTTCTGCATTACCATTAAGTAGGTGGCTAACTTTTTCTCAAGAAGCTCTTCTTGATCTAAGTCTGGATGCTGACATCTGATGGTCATTCAGCAGATGGAATTAATTTTCATGTAGTGTTGTTTAAAAGATTAAGTTCTGTATCTAGTTTTATGCCAAGATGCTTTGGTACTTAGCATTGACCATGATCTTGTTCTCTCCATTTTATTTGTGGTTTGTTTGTTTCTTAGGAGAAAAACACATACGTTGATTTTTATGGGGTTTGGCATCAGATGGTCAAACTTATAGAGCTCTTCCAGTGATCTAACTAATCTGCCTTTCACCTCTTTGAATGAGTATCTGTGCTCCCACCAACATGTCATCGGCATAGATATATTGCTTGACTTCCTGATGACTTTCACATGATTACAAGTTTCAAAAATGTAGAACTGAACATCTTAACATTTTTCCACATTGTCACTCATTGTTGTATTATGGCATACTTTTGTATGATAAATCATTTGGTAGTAAGAAAGTAATGACGGCACAAATGCAAACAGTGAGAATAGTACGTTCTGTTCATCTTGTCTTCTGGCTGGTACCTCTTGCAGAAGTCAGGCCTTCCAGCTACATCTTCATGACATACAGGATGATTATCCTGTGTGTGCAAAAAATCAAAGTATGAACAGATAATGCTGAAACAAATCAAAAAGTTAAATAAATAAAAAAGTTAAATACGACTTTTCACACAAACCGACTTTTACACATCTATCACCACCTTTCTGTACCACAAACAACTAGACAGAACGTAAAACTATGTAATTCATGTACAAAATGGTCATGCTGTAAAGATTCCATCTAAATGAGACGTGTTGGTAGTAAAAAGCACTTAAAGTTCTACACAGAACCAAGCAAACAGGGGTCGTAACTTTAACAATATCATATTTCCTTCAGGCTTGATAAGTAGAGCTTCTGGACGAGTCTTGCCAAGTTCAGCTGCTTGTCCAACATTTGTCATTGCCAACCATTCTGGACACAATTAGTTTTCAAAGGTCATTCCTATAAACAAATAAAATTGGTATCACTTATTAATAGGGACCGGAAAAATTCACATTTTGTGATAAATGCAAAATAGATGCAAATTCTGTGTCAAAATGAGAAAACTTGAAATTACTTAACAGGCGCTGTTTCATAGTGAACTGAATCCAGATTAACTATTTTATCAGAGATAATTTGAAATAGCTTTATTTTCTGTACATAAATATCAAAACTGTAACCAATTTTCAGTTACTGGTACTGCGAACCCCAATTTGGAAAGATAATGTACGTAAGAATGTGTATGCAAAATGAAAAGTGTATGGACACAACATCTTATCAGTGTGCTCAATGATCTGGTGCCATGATAACTGTAAGCGGCTGAAAGGTCTATTTAAGGTATATGCCAGTAATGCAATGTAGTACTTAGACATGGGATCTAGCATTTTATAAACAAGGAACACATACGTATCTTCATTAGCTAGAGCTCAAAAGTTGGTACAATACAGGCACTTTTAACAGGGAGAAATAGGTGGGGGAAGTTTTGAACTGTGGTTGCATTGAATGCCGTTAGAGGTCAGGCCTGAACTACATCATTCATGCTCTGTTAAGATCTTCGATCGCTGTGACTTCTGAGTCAGTTCTGCCGGAGGTTTCTGCCCTGCAGAAGGGAGGCGGTGGCCATTTTTCCCCGCACCGCTCCTTGCCCCTCTGGTATTTAAAATTCTAGTTTGTTTATGCTTGCGGCCATCTGCTACTAAAGCCTATAGTGCCCGCATTCTGCGCTACAGCAATTGCGAAGCAAAATCTTAACGTTTTCTGACTCCACCGAAATTCTTGCCCTAACACTACTACTACGCCAACTGCCTTGTCAGTTCTATCCATAGCGCTGCCAGGCATGTGTTGCACAGTTATGAATGAACACAAAAGGTAAAAATTAATTGTCTGCAGATTTTGTAAACATGAAATTTGGCAGGAAAACACAAATAATACCCAGAAACACTTTACATAGTCTTTTCACTGCCGGGAAAACCTCTATACAACCAAACAAAGAACACAAAGCCCCTTTTGGAAGAAAAAGTTGTTGAAGCTTTGCAAAAGTAAATATTCCAGTCACAAAGTTCCCAGTTGGCAATTCTTTAACAGTCAGTTTCAAAGAGCAGAGGCCTTGTTTCTCTTCACTCACACAGTGTGACCCCCTCTTAAATTTGTGTTTAATCATTTACAAACAAAGAAAATAGATGCAAATTTTGACAAAAGTAGACATGAATTCTGCAAAAAATAGATGCGAATTTTGCCAAAAATAGTTACTACATTTTCTGGTCTCTACTTACTGAATTAAAACTTGGCAAAAGAGAGAGAGAGAGAGAGAGAGAGAGAGAGAGAGAGAGAGAGAGAGAGAGAGAGAGAGAGAGAGAGAGAAGAAGATGAAAAGAAAAAAAGAAAGAATGGAGCTGGAATTTTCAGTTGCAAACTGTCTGCATTTCCTTCCTTCTGTATACATAGAAAAGCCACACATAAATCTATAGAGACAAATATAAAAGTACAAACAACTGTTCTAGAGTCAGTTTCACAAGATAGTGTATGCCATTATCTGTATGAAATAAAGGACACTATTATAAATATATGTTTATATATGTTTACATGAGAATATATGTTATTACTAACTGCACAATTACCTAGTAGTAAATTCAATCATCGCCATTACTGATTATAGCTCGACACCTTTATGGCATGCTTTTCACATGATTTTTTGCTTATTCCCTCGGTACCAATTACCATATCATCGTCATTTGATATGACAGCTGCTTCAAAGTACCCTACATACTTGATTTTGTTTAAGCTTCATCTTAATATACAATCAAACATTATCAATTGGATCTGCATCCGGAGACATTGCAGGCCAATCTTCAACATTTTGACCACCAACCTTTTTTTTTTTTTTTTTTTAAAAAAAAGGCCAAGATGTCTGCAATGAAATTGCATGGGGTAAAAGAAATGGACAGTATAAAAAAGTTTTATTTTTTCCTCGATAAATGTGAAACATCAATATTAACCTCAAGAATTTTTTTTTATTTTTTATTTATTTATTTATTTTTTTAAAGCTTCCTGGCAGATTAAAACTGTGTGCCAGACCGAGACTCGAACTCAGGACCTATGCTTTTCACAGGCAAGTGCTCTGCCAACTAAGCTACCCAAATACAACTCACAACCCATCCTCACAGCTTTAATTCCACTAGTACTTTGTCCCCTACTTCCAAACTTCACAGAAGCACTTCTGCGAACCTTGCAGAACTAGCACTCCTGCAAGAACGCACTTGCCCACGAAAGGAAAAGGTCCCGAGTTTGTGTCTCGGTCTGGCACACAGTTTTCATCTGCCAGGAAGTTTCATATCAGCGCACACTCTGCTGTACTTTTCAAAATCAACATTAAACTGCAGCATCCTCCCGTGTCTTTGTGTCCCGGTTGTTTTTGCAGAAGGCAGGAGACAAGTAATATCAGACCTCTCCACTATTGACTCATCTGGGACAAAAGGGAATACAAATCCAGATCCTTTTTTCTGCAGATAGGAAACATACACTTTCTCTTACTCAACAGTATTTGCAACTTGCCCAACATAATATTTAAAAGTCTCCTTGGTGGCAATACGAACAAAAACAATATCACCAGACCTCACTTCATCATGTGTCAACATTTGCACAGTTTGGGCTTCCTCGTCATCTCTTTCACAACATCCCTCATCCTCAGATTCCAGCATATTGATGAAAAGGTGTCCAATCCACTGTCTGTATAATCACTGATTTTTTTTCTCCTCAGAGATCATCAGGTCCTTCTTGCTTTCTTGCTCTGGAACAAAGTCTTCCAATTTTTATTTGAGTACTAGTGTAAACTACAGATTTCTTTTGCCTCGATTTTCCTCCTCACCTTGCGGCTTTTGGGAAAGGTCGACAGTCTTCAGGAGTTGGAATTTCAGTTAGGACTGCACCTGAAGTGGAAGGTGAAGCATCACACAAACTTGCAGGATCCACAGGAGAAGGTGTGTGACAACTTGACGTAGAGGCTGCTGTCTGTTTGGTTACTTCCGACAGCCTAAAATCATCTTCAGTAAATGCCAACCTAATAAGTGGCCACAATCCACGCACTTTGAAGCCAGATGCGATATTTTTTGGGTAAATGAAAGTGGAAAGGCTGTCCCACAAAACAGAGTGATTTCTGAAATAGTGACTGGATGATCAGGATGCATCCTCATCCAGTCAGCCATTGCTATTCTTAGATATCGCTTACAAGGCCCAAGCACAGTGATATTTAGTGGTTGCATCCTGTGGGAACAATGTTGTGGGAATGTCAGAAGAGTGATTTTAGCATCTCTGGCCATATTGACAACATAAATGCTGATGTGACTTGCATGATTGTCCAAAAGTATGAGTAGGCGATTGTCTTCTGAACAGCTCATCTGCTTAGCTACATGCTTCAAAACTTCAAGGGACAATTCGGTTGCCGTGTATCCAGATTTATTGGTGAAGCCAATACTACCATTTGGCACACCATCCATGAATTTGTCTTTCATATGGACTCATGGAAAAATGAACACTGGCAGTATGGCCATTAATGAGCACACATGGTCACATTTTCGCCTCTCTCGTGATGCTACCATTCCCACTTGCTTCTTACCACATTCTGCAATAACTTTAGGAGGCTACATTACGGTAGGAATGCCACACTCATCCTAGTTCATCATCCTGTCTGGAGTGAACTTAAAATTTTCCAACACACTCAAAAAATTGTCAAAGAAAAGATTAACATTTACTTAGTTAAATGCTGCATCCCTTCAGAAGCTTGTATTTTCAGGTCTACAAAGAGATAGCTTCTGTTGCCTACGTAAAAATCTACACAACCAGCCCCTTTCTGCCATATGCCTTACATCCCAGCTCCTAGGGTAATTTCTTTTCTGCAGTTTTTTAGCATACATAAGCGGCAGTTCACGTGCTTGGTTGTATGTCAGTCCATAATGTAAATTTGATGCCTTCATGAAGTAATTTCTTTTGAGGATCTGTAAAAATCTTGTGAACTTTGGATTTGGACTCAGTCATACTAAGTGTTTGGATTTCTTCATTGAATTTCCGGAATCAGTTCCATCACATGGATCTGAAAAAAGTATATAATGTAGTCAGCCACAAGGTATGGAATAGAAGAGGATTTTTGGAACTACACAACTGTATCTGTTATTTATCTAAGACAGTTGGTTTACAAATAATGATAGAATTATCATATGGTGGCATAGTTTAGAAACTCATCTGGATGGGTCTGAATGCTTTCAGCAGCATATTTCTTAGCTGTGGTGACGCATTTCTGTAGCATCAACTTCTTTAACCAAATTTCTCTGCAGTTCGTTCAGTACTCCCCTTTCTGAACAAAACTTCTTTTAGCACTTTCTGAACTCTTTCTTCATCAATATTAGCCCTGTCAGCTTTTTGGATATGTGTCCTCACCATCTACAATACAGATAATTTACTAAAATCATTCATAAATGTAAAATTATGAAACTGTTCTAAATCAGGACTGGGGTAACAGTGGACACTGTCCACACTTGCTCCTCTTCAAATGTCCACACTTGGTCCAGGGGGCCATTCTGGATATGAAATCAAATTTTAGCAAATGTGTTGTATTTAGATGAAACATTACACAAGTAAAAGTTAGGGAAATCTTTATAAATTTATAAACCATAACTGATAATATGTTCAGTACTAACCCTTTGGAGTAATCTTGAAACTGGTTTATGACAAAAATCGAATAGAAAGGACAGAAATCGAATTTTCAGTTCTCTTGCTTGCAACAATAACCATACTGGCACCAAACTTTGTTTGATTGTTCACTACATCCTACAGAACTACCAACATGAACATACAAAAATTCCAAAGATTATTTCACTGAAATAATTCTGTGTCCACTCTTACTCCAAGTCCACACTAGCCCCACTCTCCCCTACACCCCATAGTCTTGTTTCCATATTTTACAGATGCTGTGGCAACATTTCAGATCAGTATCCTCTTGAAGCACCCAGTTTGCCGTGTTCAAACCAAATAGCTTCTTAAGGGACCTCAGAAGGTGTTTTTGATAAATATATAAGTAAGTGATGCTTCAGATATTTTGTGCTTATTTTAAACTGGATCCAATGAAACTAAACATTCAACTATCTCACTGTTTATCTATACACTGTGCAAAAGCGCATTGATTACAGACTCAAGACCATAACCAGAGATGTCGCTGCAGATGTTAAAATTAAAATTATGGCGTACACTTTCTTGTGGAACTGATTGTAGATCTTGAAATTGTCAGTACTTCTCTCAGGAGGACAGAGAGATACAATTGGGACCAGTCAGTCAGATTCCAGGTTGAGAGGATATCTCCTGTTGCAAGGATGATGGCAGACAAGGATGATGGAGCGGATGACAGAGAAAGGAGGCAGCTAAAGATTGAACAGTGGTAAGCACTGTGCCAGCTTCAGTCCAGAGCTGATAGAAGGTCAGAGTGATAGGGTAGATGGAATACGAGGTTAAGAAACAAAAAGTGACATTAATAGTGCAATAAAGAACTAAAATTAAAGTTAAAATGCAGACAGGATAAAATTAAAAAGAGAGAGTGGGAGAGGTCCCCAAAAACCTCAAGATTAGTAAAAAGTAACAGAGTAAATTATTGAGTAAACAAATAAAGAAATATATTTAAAAAAAAGGAGGCCAACAATATACATTAATGAGGTTAAGGACAAGTAGGAATAGTAGTAGTAGTAGTAGTAGTAGTAGATGTAGTGTTTGATGCTCAACAGTGCCCTTATGCAAATTAAAAGAAACTTAAGGATGAAAGGGTAGTGGGATGTAAGGATGTACTGGATAGAAAGTTCCAATCTCTGAAGTTCAGGGTAATTAGTACTGGGTGGGAAGATAGTTCTCACACACTCAGCCAGTTTAGTACTCATCATTCCTAGATAAACAGCACTACAATGAACGTATGTTAGTTGGGATACAGGGGAACTGCAGAGTATGTAGTCCACCAGGGGCTCATGGTTCTTTCATCAGTTTGTGTGTGGTGCACATGGGGCCCCCAGCTATTGCAGCCCATTCTTCCTTCCCTGGCTGTCATTCCTTAACCCTCGCCCCCCTCCCTATCCTCACTCCTTCCCCACTGTCCCCTCCTTCCCCTCTCTCAGTGTTCTGATTTATGTTGACCTGGCTATCAACCTGGTTCCCTGTACAGTGTGCAATTTTGTTCCTCCTATCTGATCTCTTTCATCCTTTTTGCCATTTATGTCCCCACTTGAGGTTTGACCTCCACGTCAATATTTTCTGTTTTTAGTGTGAGCCATTTGGGAAAGCACTCCCTCTCTAGCATCTGCGACAACAAAAATGCATAACCTGCGTTTTGGAGGGAGAAAATAGGAAGCCATGGGAGACGGTCCACAGAGAGGCCTTGGAGCTGACAATCAGCAGATGCTACTGAACAGGAGCTGCATCAGATGCAAAATTCGTCAACATACAATGCCGGAGTAACCACAGGCCCAACAGAGATTACAGGCTCATTGATGGCTACATGAGGAAGAGGGTGATATTTAACACAGAAGTCTGTGGCATACCATTCTCCTGAATCGGAGGAGTGCTGAGTGAAATGCCAACTCGAACCCGGAAGAGACAGTGGGATAAAAACTCATGGATAAAAATTGGAAGGGAGCGGCAAAAGCCCCAGTCATGGAGGGTAACTAAAATGTGGAGGCACTAAGCCATGTTGTATGCCTTATGTAGGCGAAAGGAGACCGCAACAAAGTGCCGGCAGTTAGTGAAAGCCTATCGGATTGATGTTTCCAATCTGAGTAAATGGTAGGTTGGAGATTGTAGAAGCCACACTGATATGGGGACACAAGGCACCAAGATTCGAATACCCAACATAATTGGGAGCTAAACATCCTCTTTGCATTTTACAAAGTACATTCATCAGGCTAATGGGGCAGTAGCTGTCAAGGGACATTGGGTTCTTCCCAGGCTTAAGGATGGTGATAACTATACTGTCTCGCCATTGTGACAGGAAGGCACCCATGAGTCAAATGTGGTTGAAGACCCTGAGTAGATGCTACCCCTGGGTAATATCCAGGTGCTGGACCATCTAGTCATGGATGGGATCCCGGTCTGGGGCCACGTTACGTGAAGAGACAAGAGCCTGCAATAATTCCCATTCAGTGAAGGGTTCATTATAGGGTTCAGTGTGGTGGGGGTTGAAAGAGAGTGGGGTTTGTTCAACTCAGAATTTCCACCAGAAAGAGGTAGCCAGATAGGAAGAGGATGTCGATGCCATCACAAAGTGTGTCTCAAGGTGTTCTGCAGGGACCAATGGATCAGTGCACAGAGTGCCTTGGAGGATAAGACCCTGGACAGTTGACTGTCACTGGCGGCCCAGAAGGCTACGGAGTTGGACCAAACCTATGAGGAAGCATACGTCCCCAGGGAGGAAACATGGTGCTCCCAGCATCATTTGTTTTTACTCTGCGTAACAAGGTAACAAGCCTTAGCATGGAGGAGGGTGGTCTGTGAAGGGCATCATCGAAATCACCCGTCAGCGGTCCTGGACAGAGACTACTACGTCCTTGCTCCACCATGGTACTGGTCAATGATGAGGGCAACCTGTGGATAAGGGGACAGCAGTGCCAGCAGCATGAAGAATAGTGGCAGTGCCCTGCACAAATGCATCAATGCAATTCGAGACAGAGATGTCGAAGTGCAGAGCAGATGTATGTAAAGGCCAGTTTGCCCTGTTGAGTGCCCAACATGGGGCCTGTCTGCCTGGTGGCAACAGGGGAACCATAAAATCACTGGAAAATGGAAGGATCATCATGGGGTGACCAGTGGGGGGGGGGGGGGGGGGAGCCAAGAGAGCAGGGGAGAAGATTGTGAGATCAATAGCAGTAAAAGTGTCATGGGTGGCCCTGAAGATGGTAGGGGAACCATCACTGAGGAGACACTAATGAAAGTATGTAATAAGTTGGTCAATTAGGAGACCTCTATCAATTGAAGTGACACTCCCCCACAGGGGGTGGTGGGCATTGAAGCCCTGTGGAGGAGAAGCGGGGGCTGGAGTTATTGTGTTAAGGCAGACAGCTCAACACAAGGAAGTGGCCTACCTGGAGGGAGGTAGACATTGCAAACAGTGATCGCTGGAGTCATTTGCACACTTCCAAGTTGGTGTGAAGAGGGATCTAGTCAGTAATGACATCAGAGTGAACCAAAGCACAGACCCCTCCAGATGCTATACTGGGGCTGCCACAGTTCTGACAGAATACCAATAACCAAGAAAAATTGAAGAATGGTCATCACGGAAGTGCATTTCTTGAAGAGCAAGACAGAATGCAGAATAGGAAGAAACAAGATGTTGCATTTCTGGCAGGTGATATAGCACCCATTGCAATTCCACTGGATCGTCGTGTGGCAAGAGTCCAGGTTAGACATAAAGAAGCTGAGAGGAGGTCATGTTACTCCGTGATTAGTCATCACCAACAAGGATGGGGTGACACCTATAAATAAGACATCAGACACAGGTTGTGCAGAGGGAGATGGCACCTCGGGGGGGGGGGGGGGGGGGGGCTTGTCCTCGGGCTTACCCTTTTTCTTTCTCTCTTTCAGAGGTGGAGGATGGCAGGGTACACAGGGAGTACAGGCTTCTGCAAGGTCCAGAACTGAAAGACAGTGGGTGACCTTGGGGCACACAGATGGTGCATCTTGTGGCTGACTTGTGGTAGTAGGCTGAGAGACACTGGAGACAGGGGTCCTGGGGATGAGCCCCATCCCCAGCAGGTATTGAAGAAGGAGGGCACTGCTTTGGCCAGGGAGAAGGAGAGGCTCTCGGAGGGGAGGACATGGGAACTGGAGGGGAGAGGGGGACAGGGCTGGGTTAAGGAGGAGGTTGGAGGGTGAAAGGATATAACAGAGACAAAAGTTAAAGAAATTGACAACAGATGGAGTCTCTCATATTTTTTGTGAGCCTCAGTATAAGGCAGGTGATCCAGGGACTTGTACTCTTGGATCTTATTTTCTCTCTTATAAGCTGGGCAACAGTCATGACAATTGACACACACAGGGGCAGAACACAGGGGCTTCCCCCATGGAGTGGGTGTCCACAGTCACCACACAGATGGTCTGCCGTACAGTGGGAAGACATGCCCAAAGCACAAGTACTGAAAGCACGTCATGAGTGATAGGAGGTACAGCTTCACATCACATCTATAGCACATGACCTTAACCTTCTCTGGGAGAGTATCCCTCTCGAAAACCAGAATGAAGGTGCTGGTATCGGTGCAGTTGTCTTTGCTACCCTTCTGCACATGTTGAACTTAATGAATGTGGCGTCACTCCATATTATCCTGGAGTTCTTCATGAGTTTTCAGGGTGAGGTCCCTATGAAAAATCACTCCCTGGACCATATCCAGGGATTGGGGAGGAGTAACAGACACTGCGGCATTGCCAAGATGATCATAAGCATGAATAGCTGCAGGTTGGGTGGCAGAAAAAGGTTTGATCAACAGTGAGCCTGACTATCTTACTGAGAGACTCCACATAACCAAACTTGTCCAAGATATTCTCCATTAAAAACAATGGCTTTGTGCAGGTGAATGTGACCCCATCTGTCCTAGTACAGAGGTAGCAGGGAAACTGTTCCATCCTAAGACAACAAGCCTGGTCCTCCTCCCATGGTGTAGCAAGGGAAGGGAAAGGTGCTAGGTCATACAAAGAAGCATTCAACAATCCTTTACCATTTGAAGAGACAGCCATTTGAGAATGGTCAGATTTTTGCAGTTGGAAGTGATTCATGTGCCAAGCATTCACCCTGATACCACCTACTCGTATCAGGGGCTCTCCCTGTGGGTGCCACCCAGTCACAGCAAGTGCCACCTAGCACAGCAGCTGTTACTGGGAGTTCTGATGCTCCAGGAAGACAAGCAACCACTCCTTGGCATAAATGGGGAGGGAAAAGCTCACGTATCAGTAGTGTGATCCCTGTGTTACATGTTTTATTATCATTATTATTTATTTGTGTTACATTTTTTACCAAACCCCCCACTTTGTGTTACCATACACACAAACTAACACATGTTCACTGTAATGCTGTTTATATACGAATGATCAATACTAAACTGGCTGAGTGTGTGATTGGGCATGCCAGAACTGTCTGCCTTGGGGACACCCAGTACCCCATTGCTGAGCATGCTGTACAGCACATCTCGAGGGATGTGAATGCCTGCAACACCACATGGGCCATTTGGATCCTCTCACCCAGTATTAATTACCTTGAACCTCATAGATGGGAACTTTCTCTCCAATATATCCTTACCATATTTTATGGACTATAAGATACTTTTTTTTCTTCAAAAAAATTGCCTCCAAAGTTTACATGTATCTTATACTTGAAATTTACATAAAAATGTCCAGTGTTTGATTTAAAATTTTCACCACAATTAAAAATAGCCATATATTCAAAAGTGTGTGTATCTGGCAACAACAGATTCAACTGGCAGCAGCAAGAGTTGTGGTTATTTACAAGCTTGCTAACACTGTCTCCCTCTTGCCCCACCATCACAAACCCAAAACACTGTCTAACCTATGATGTGTCATTGCAGTCTATGGTGCCACTGAATTGAATTGAAAGTGATTTGAGTTATTGGTAACATACAATATTTTTGTTAGTAGCTAGTTTAGGAGTGGAAAACTAAAAAGTATTCATATGATGCAAACTATTAATTGAAAGAAATAGCATATGCAGAAGAACATGGCAACAGAGCAACAGAGTGGCATTTCGGCCTTCCACCAATAGAAAAAACTATTCAACTAGAAGATGGCATATTGAAATAAATTCAAGGCTACTATCAAAGTGGCATTGGAATTAATACAAAAACAATTCACACATTCATAAGCTAGCACTACAGCGGAAGTTAACAGACTTTAAGGGTGGAGCTGGTTGGTGTTACGGATGGGTGAAGTGTCATGGACTTAGCATGCAAACCAAAATCAAAATATCTCAGAAAATGGCACAAGAGTATGAAGAGAAAATATTTTCTTCCATCACTATATTAGTCAATATCGAAAGAAAACCAGTGTGGAACTAAACCAAATAGTGAATATGGATGATACTTTTTTGACATTTGATGTGCCAAGTAACAGAAGTTTCGCCATGAAAGGTGTTAAAGTTGTAAGTATACAACCTAGTGGACATGAAAAAATACACTACACTGTTGTTCTTTCATGTTGTGCTGATGGTACTAAACTTAGTCCAATGATCATTTTGAAGTGCAAAACAATGCCAAAATCCTCAGAAATACTGCCAACTATTGTTGTTCATATACATGACAAGGTCTGGATCAACAAGGCTAGTATAAAATTATGGATTAACAAAATGTGGGAGAGAAGAAAGATGCTTTATTGAAGAAGAGTTCTCTTCTAGTGCTAGATCAGTTTAGTAGTCATTTGAACAATTCTGTAAAAGAGATATTGAGGCAGTGAAATACAGAGCTTGCTGCTACTCCAGGAGGACTTATTTCACAATTGCAATTTCAGTGGATAAAACAGTCATGGTCTAGAGTGAGAGAAGACATTACTGTTAAATATTTCACAAAGTGTGGCATAAGTAATGCTTTTGATCACAGTGAAGACAATCTTATATGTGAAGAGGATGATGATGATGATGATGATGATGAGGAGGAGGAGGAGGAGGAGGAGGACGAGAAGAAGAAGAGGGAAGTTCAGATGATGAATCTCAGGGATTTTGAAGACCTGTTTGGTTTTATAAATTAAGAAAATTTTTTTAGTCTGGCTTTCTAATCTAGTAATAAAAATGTTATTTAAAAAAAAATGCTTAAAATTTAGGTGCATCTTATAGTCCATAGTGATAGTCCATAAAACATGGTACATCTCGACACCCTATTGTTCTTAACCTCCATTACTATACACCATTGGTCCCTTTTTTGTTTTTGTTACTATTTCTTTATTTGTTTATTCAATAATTTACTTTGTTACTTTTTACTTATTTTCATGTTCCCCTTCTTTCTAATTTTTCCCTGTCTACTTTTCTATTTTCTTTTTAGTTCTTAATTGCACTAGTCATTTCACTTTTCATTTCTTTCCCTCTTATCCCATCTTCCCTGTCCCACTGCCTTTCTGTCAACTCTGAACTGGATTTTTTAATTTATTTTCCAAGCTTCATCTGCATCAGATACCTGACATAGTCCTAACATTACTGTTGTACTTGAAGCTACAATTGTGCAAAACTACTGCCAAATCAACTCTTAAGTTTTGACATTAGCAGTTCTTTCTCCAGTATTGCAAAATGATGTTGGCAGTCACTGTATTGGTAAAGATGACCAGCAGTGTTCTTCATGTAGTTTGCACTGTAACATTCGACTTGAAAATAACACTGATATTCCTTGGGCTAATTTCTATTACTCATGATGGTGCAGCCATGTACACACTTGCCATTTTAACAGTAAAAAATTATGTGAGTTACTCAGTTATAGTTAAATGTTCAACTAACAATAAAACTCAAAGAAAATATTAATTTCACAGTAGTACTTTTTTGTGACATGAACGTGGTTGCTCAAATATTTGCTGTCTACGTATGACCACAGAATATCAAAAATATATTAAAATTAAAGGTGTAATTCTGAATTTTATGTGCAAATGTATCTTAACTAGACTATTAAGATTTTATCAAGTGATTTCCATGTTGTTATAAACTCTCATTTGTGTATTACCTTTCCTCTAAGCTTCTTGCACCAGTATGACACTGGCAACTGTACAACAGCGCTGCAATAATTAAAGTCTTTCCCTGAATGAGGTTATGATCTTTTACTGACCTTCACTCACCAGCATCCCCCTTTACTACAAATAGAATTACGAGCATTTACATAAATCTTTGTGAATATAGGTGTGTGTGTTCTTAGAAGATCCATGGATCTTTCTCTTGAGCTAAAATTTGGGTACAAATAGCATCTGGTAGATTAGAGCATGAGATAGAATGACATACAAGTCCTAATATTAAGATAGACAAATCCACAAAAGCCCTAAAATGCAACTATATTTACGAAATTTTAGTTCTCAACACATTCTGAGGAAAACAATCCTACAGCATGTGCATAAAAATTTACAGCAGATCAGATTTAATTTCTATTTATTCTCTGTCAACATGGGAAATCTATTTTAAGGTCTACTTTCTCACTGCAGAAGAGAGAAGCCGTGCAAACTATACAGGGTGTACCAAAAACAATCATACAATTTTAAAAAATTATAACCATTTTGTTATTTGAGATATGTGCGTGAACCATGTACCGTTGGAAAGAGCAAACTCTCAAGTTTTACGTAGTTCCTGCTACATAGCAGCAGTGTGTGCCCATATCATTTCTAGTAAAAATGATGTTGGGACAACAGAAAGCATTTTCTGTTCTACTTGTTGCGCAAGCATTTTGTGTTCTACTTGTTGCGCAGTGTGGGTCAGTAACAACTGTTCAGCATGACTTTTGTACTAGGTATGGTTTGAATCCTCCTACAGCACAGAGCATTAACCAATGGCATGAACAATTCTGAGAAACAGGTTGTTTGTGTAAAGGCAAACTGCCGGGCCATCCTTGAGTGTCTGACACTGATGTCAAATACATCTGCCTTATTTTCACAACGAGTCCACAGAAATTAATTTGCTGTGCAGCTCAACAGGCCCCTGATGTCCATCTGGCATATGTTGTGTCGATGTTTACACATGAAACCACATAAAATTCAGCTACTGCAAGTTCTTCGTACATTGTTCACAACAAATGAACTGAGACACTTCATGGCATCAACTGTGGAAGCTGTAACTCAAGACATGTCTGCTGCAGTATGGGAGAAATTCGAACACCACACTGACATATGCCATGCATCTCAAGAGAGGCGTATTGAACACCTATGAAAAGGTATGAAAAAGAAACTTTTTGTGTTTTCCATTCATTAAAAAACAAAATTCATCGTACACGTTTATTAGTTTTAGAAATATAGACATGCCAAATCAGATGATTCTTTATGATACACCATGTATTTCACATTATTGTGACAGCAAACACCTGGCCACTAAAAATAGTCCTAGTTCACAACCTATCTTTAGTGTTAAAATCTCAAACAATTTGTTGTTATCCAAGTCCTCATATAAAAATGTAAAATATTTAGTCCTTGGACATTGATTAAATGGCCAGGCAAGAGTTTAAACACAGCTTTTTCTGTTCAGTGTTACTGTATTTGTCAGCACACTGATTACTACAGCCTTACTGTTTTTGCACTATTGTATAAAGCATGCCTGCATAATCTTACCAGAAAACTGGAAAGATTAATGCTGTGTTCAATATAACAGTCAGAAAATAGGGAGATACCAATATTCACATATTAAAAAGTTCTGTTAGCTACATGAGAAGTAGTAGTAGTGTTGATTGTAGATCTAAATCTAATGTACTGTAAACAGAACTTTGTATTTACTGCTGAATTTTTTTTAAAATTTCATTGCAATTAAGTAAATATTAAGTTATATAAATTGAAGGTGGAGGGGGAGGGAGGGGGAGGGGGAGGATAGGAAAGGGAACGAAATATTGATGTCAACTGTATAGGGACTTTGTATGGAATCAGCTGAGTCAAGTGAAAAAGTGTGCTGGACTGGGATACAAGCCTGGGATCTCCTGCTCACTAAGCAGTTGTGTAAACCACTGTGCCACTTGGACACACTGTTAATCGCAGTTGCACTGATTATTTTGGCACATTCCACGGCCTACTCCCACTCCCACCTAGCACCACCTATCCACAGTCCCCATGTGTGTCCTCCATGCTTTCTAATTTTAGAGTCCTGCTGGAGGTTGGACAATATAGTGTATCTTCACTGAAGGCTGTAGATTCGTTTTCCATTGGGGCAAATCAATTATATGAATTTGTGTATTAGATTATTACATAAAAAATTGAATTAAATTGGTCAAGAACTTTTCTATATTATTGGTTATAGAGTTAAACAATGACTTGTGTTCATATAGTAGTATAGATTAATAAAGAGTGAAAAGAGTAATAGCTTATGAGATTTCAGACATATTCCTCAACCACAATACTACGAGGAGGCGATCAAAGCAAGGTTACCATGGATTTCCTACTGTTGTAAATAAACTCTCCTGAATTACTAAGATATAAGAAGATGGAGCAATATGACAGTGTGCAAACCACAGAGTTCATACGGGCTATTATTGCCAAACAATAGGGCAGTGCATGAACCATTCTGTTTGCATAGGTCAGTGTATTCTCCTTGTTTTTCGATAACTGTAAATAGTAAGATATTAACATAAACTTTCAGGAGGAGGAGGAGGAGGAGGAGGAGGAGGAGAGATTAGTGTATAATGTCCTGTTGACAATGAGATCATTAGAGACGGAGGCCAAGCTCAGATTAGGGAAGGGTGGAGATGGAAAGTGGTCATGCCCTTTCAAAGGAATCATCCTTGCATTTGCATTAAGTGACTTAAGGAAACCATGGAAAACCCATAAACTTGCAGATAATTTTCACTACTTGCGAGATCATAGTGATAGGATAAAGTAGCAAGATGGTGGATGGTATTCATATAGTTTAATGAAAAGAGAAGCAGAAAAGTCAAGTAGTGCATGGTTTTTTACGTTAGTAATTGGATATGTGTCATATTATTTTTGTACGTCAAGATATGACTTAATGTTACTATTTGAGAATGTATTTGATTTGTTAAAGGAATGTGATGTAAGTAATATGAGAAAGAGACACAAATTTAGTATATAGGTTAGGATGTCTTCATAATTCCCATTATCTTTCCATGACGTGAAGATATGTATCTGCTACCAGCACTAAAAGTGAAGATAGTTTAAAGCAAAAAATGATATCATGAGTGGAGATGGAAATATGAAATGTAAATAATGGTAAATAAACCAGTGTCTGTGTTTCGGCAAAATTCAAGGGCCAATTTTCTTAATAGAAGGGAGGAAACTGTAAAGTTATAAATGAGATTTAGAATCAGCAGTTGAATGCCAGAACGGAATAAGGTCAGAGACAAAGTTAGGTGCTGGCCAGTGGACTGTGTGGTCAGTAGCTTCACAGCTGTGTCTGTGATAACAGGCCACACGTGCCAGTGCTGGACCAGCCTGCAGGGAGTGTAACAGTCTGACTTCAACTGTGTCCTCAGCTCATTCCAGGCTGTTCAGTGTGGAACTCTAACAGCACTATTACTGTGAAATGAGCATGGAGTAGCAATATTTAAACGTGGCTGAACCAGCTCATCGTCATCAAACATACAGCAGTTATGTAACATCAAGCCTGTGCTGCTCCGTGCTATGCCAGTGATATAGACAACTCTACCTCTGCCTAACACAAAACACTGCCTGCCACCTAAACAGCTGGTTGCCACGCCAGCCTCCACACTTTGCCACCATTCCAGACATATGACCTGAGTGTCCAGCCATCTCTGCACTCACCTTGGCATCAACAGAAGACCACTATATTCCAGGTCCTGTAGCGTGATGTGGGCCGACATCCTTGCAGCAATTGCTGCCGCTTGTCGCCCCACTCTGCAGAAAGCAACAAGAGCTGCTTCCCCACCAGTGTCAGCACAGCACCATCATACCAGAGATGCCTGCTCAGTGCTCTGTCTTCCAACCAGTGCATACACAAGACTCGCTGCACCCTATTGGCTGCAGTCACAGTGCCAGAATATTATGACAGAACACTGGATCATGCAAAAAAAATATGGCACACTCAGAAGACTGTCCAAGCTGAATAACTTAATAAAGAACTGTCCTATGATCACTGATGGTTTGCCTGCAGCTTCCCCACACATCACACCTGCCTTCCAAACCAGCTATGGAATCCTAAAGTGCTGACAGAAGACTCTAGCACATCCTGACAAGCAAGGACTGTCTATGTTCCGCTTTCTGCTCTGTTAGGCACCAATGTCATCTCTGAACTAATGAAGCAGTTGCATCACTTACTACATATTCATAAACTAAGAACTAGCCCATTACACCCAGAAGGTAACAGTAGGATAGAACTTGTTAATCAAATGACTGGTAAGATGCAGATCTATTATGTTAATAGCCACCCTAATGATTGGCGTGTTTACTTGTCATATGTGGCAGCAGCATATAATTCAAAAACCCATGATAGCACTGGTCTTTCACCATACTAGGCTGTGTATGGCAGGAAGCTGGCTCACTGTTTGACATGGTCAAACTGAGAACCAGAAGGAATGGGGAATCGGTATGAAAGTTCAATAGGTGAACAAAAGATGTGTGGAAGCAGGTGCTAAAAGTGAACACCGAGGCCCTTGAACATCACGAGAGAATGGTGTTGCATATGAGTGAACTACCAGAGTACTGCGCAGGTCAACAGATCACATTAAGAAGCCTATAGACCTTGAAGGGTAAGATAAAGGAGTTCATCATGTGGTACCAGGGGCCATACTAAGCAGTTGAAATGATATCACCTGTGAATGTCAAATTACAATTTCCAACATGGACAACTATTGCCTTGATCTTTTTAAAGATGCAGTGGATTCACTACCACACATTGTAGCAGCAATTCCTGGGAAGGAAGTAGGAGGTAAGAGGAAGGATAAGAGGCTGAGGACATTTATGCAAGCAGGGCACGAAATGCAATATGCATTAAGATCGTGAATGTAGGGGGTTTAGATTAATATGTTTTATTTCAACTGCATTATTATAGAAGGGGTTTATGTTATATTTTTGTATTTGAGAAGTTAGCTTGAAATATTAATGTAGGATATTCATTGTTTGTGGTTATTTGTATAGAAAGCCTAGGATTCATGGGACTCATTGCTAACAGTTGTCTCTCATTCATGTCACATTTGCTTGGAATCTTGTTTTGTTCATATGTGAAGTTTGAGGCTTGTTCATTTTGATTTTTTTTTGTTAGTGGTATACATGAGTTGAAGTTTTTTATGGTAATTTATTGAATAAGGTGGCAGTATGGTGGTAGAGTGAAAGCATATTTATTTAATTGATGGTGTATCTATAGGTGTGGATTATGAACATCAGAGCTTTTGAAAAGGGGAGGGAGAGTGACTGTAGCTTTCTTTCCCCAGGTAGTCACCATCAAGGATTACCATGAATGTATTCATTGTGAAGAATTTCATACACTGGTGTTTTATTTTAGTGTGTGTGAATTTTTGGTGACAGTGGTAATCAGAGGCTTTGTTACAAGGACACCCAAACGATAGTTTGTAGGGGGTGGGGGCAAGATCTGCGGGTATGAAGTATTTTTAATGTTTTGGAAGACAAATGCAGATTTGTGAGTAGCCACAGAAAAGTTCCAATTCTGACATGGTTAAAAACTTGTGTAATATCAATTTTTAAGTAATTTTCTTGAAGGAAAAACAACTGATTACATTATAAATTTACCTTTCCATGAAAAATTGGGGGGTTGTGTGTCCAATTGTTGTGATTAGTGGTAGGGGTGTGTTTTTCTAAGACCCGGGTAATTAATGGATTAAGTATAGAATCTTTCAGTGTTGTCAGTGATTTGGTCTTGTGGTATAGTACACTGGCGGGGATGTAGGAGGTTGATGAGGCAGTACCTTAAAGCAATTTTTGTGTGATTTATATGATTATACTGTAGCTATGATTATATAACATGATTATATTTGATTTATATGATTTCTGGTAAGTGCTGAGGATTTGTTTTGTGGACGGTGTACCTGAAATGATGTTCATTTTGTTATAAGCAATGAGGATGAGTTAATTGTAACATGAAAGTAACAGACCCAAATGGTCCAGACTGACACAGAGGTTTGTGTGGTTCAAATGCTTTTAGGCAAAGCAGAAACAAAAGTGGAAGGTTGCCCGTGGGATATCCTGCTGCCGCAACCTTATTCTCAAAGGATACGCATATAGTAGATATGTTCCATGTACAAAACTAAAGCGGTTGTTGTGAATTACTATGAGGGAGACTGACCTAGTGTCATAGTGCGACTGGAGGTGAAATGTAATAGTTTATTAATTAACAGTACAGCTTGTGATATCACAGGAGAAACTTCTTACCTGCCAGCTACTATAATTGGGACCACAATTATGAATGTGACACCACCTCCACTGTCTTGGCCAGACAAAACACTGGAAGTCCTCCAAGCACAGAACCTTAATGACACCATGGAACCCAACCTTACCCATTCACTGGATTACAATGAAAAAGATGTTCCTACACATGCAGCAGTACCATAATGATCAACGTCACAAAACTGTAATGTCGAGTGTTTCAGTTTCTGGTGCTGTTGAAGTTCTGCCTTTACTTTATGCTACCTGCATCTGGCTTAGGTGAAAAACCACCCACCCACATGAATTCCCAGTAAATCATTTGCCAATAGACTGGATTAATCTTAGAAAGTGAGAATTAGTTAAATGCTCAACCAATGAACCCAGTGGTTTAAGCTGAACTAGGATGAGGAAACAATGAATATTACACCTATCTGTCAAACTATGGAATATGTTGTTAAAGTTTTTTCCAGAGTCCAGAGATGTAGATGGTCCGGACACTGGGTCTTCCAAAGAGGGTAGGTGTATGGCACCACAGTCCCATCTGTCATAGCAGCAGATTCCTGTGACCCTCTAAGAAAAACATCATAGGAAGAGAGAAGGACACAAGAAACCCCAATAGTATGTGTTTTTGTGCAAGAAGACATATTCAATGTGCTCACATTGCTAAAGTCACTATCTGGTGCTTCTGAAAGAACTTGCCACACTGTTACAGCACTGCCAGATGTGTGAAGTTGCTGACAAAACAAGAAAGGTGGGGCGCTGATGGTGTGGTTGCTCAATGGCTATCCCTTATGCCTCGATCTTGTGACTTAGAGGGCATAACTGCTACACTTTCCAAAACAATAGTGGACCAAGCTCGCATATATCCTGCCACTAGCTTAGCGCCCACTGCTACACTCGTGTAGACTGTATGGCCTGCAGAGATTTTTTTTTGTTTTTACTTAATCAAATTTTTATGTTGTTCATAAATTGCAACACATTCTAAGTTTTTCAAGCCAAGTAAGTGTGGTCTTTCTTGAATGTACTTCTATTCAAAAAGCAGTTCTGGTAGCTGCAGTCCAAAGTTTCTGTTAATCATACCTTTTGTGTTCTTGTGGAGATATTACCATAGCAACTTTCTTCCCCTATCAAATATTTCTTTATATATAACTGAGAAGTGAAATACCAACTGTCATAGATGGTGCCTTAGAAATCCTTTAGTACCTCTATGGTAATTATTTATTTTCAAAAAAACTTTCATCTACAATTTTACCCCCTTAGTTGGTGAATTTCTAAAAGTGTTAAAACACAAATTTTTTATTTTTTGACTGAGAAGCAAAATGCATTTTCATAATTCTAGCTTCAAAATTCTCTTCAGTGACAAATTTTCAAAAAGTCTTTCACCTCCTGTTTCACCCCCTTAGGGGTGGAATTTCAGATAATCTCTTCTTAAATGGTGCCTACAGTATAAAATCCACACCCTCTCCAAACTTCAAGTTTCTATCCTTAGCAGTTTGGGCTGGGCAATGATGAGTCAGCCAGTCAATCGGGAAATTGCGTTTTATGTATAGAGATTTCTAGACAAGCATCAGACAGTCACCACCAGAAGCCAGTTATGAGGAGAGATCTATGCTAGTCTGCTGGATCAGCTAGGTGCCACCAACAGACTCTACCTAAACCAGCTCGAGGTCTGCTGTCCTCGCTAAGTCTAAATACTGCCAACTAGGAGCCTACCAACCACTTGCTGGCTAACTTCCAGGTGCTGTTGTCCACCAACTCCAGAGGTCCGTAGTTCGTGCAGAGGTTGTCTAGCTGTTCCTGTCTGTCACTGTCCGTGCGGACAAACACGTCTCCCTGCTCTTGTCCATCATCACCTGTGACACACACCTTATTGTCGTGAGCCATCATCAACCTTGCTGAGGACTGCAATTTGATTCTGCACACCCAGTTATGTCCCACACCGAGCTGTCTATTTGTGTCAGTCACCTCAGCTCCCTATCCTGGCTGCCGAAGTCCACCCTACTATGGAGGCTGAACGTTGAGTACTGAGCACACCACCTCTCCGGGCTGCCATCCACAGCTCTTCAGATGCTGCACACTAGCCTTAAGGAAAGGCCT